>NC_081419.1:5591856-5891856 GCF_949786415.1 Peromyscus eremicus | reverse complement strand
ATCAGGGTAGCTGGGAGAACCTTGGGGCCCCCGCACAGGGCTGGATAGAAGGGTGATGCTCCATAGTGTGCCAGTCCTGAGCTGGCACTGGGGTGTGCTGTCACTCTTGGTCCCCAGAGTGACTCTTCCTTGTCGCCTCATCGTTCATATTTGTCCTCACCGCCCATCCTCTAGCCCTCCGTGTGAAAGCACCCAGGAGCCACGTCCTCCCACTGAACTGTCCCTGTGGAGGACAGCTACCTCGGGTCAGCTGACAATCCGTGACAAAGGGAGGGGCTGGGACAGACCCTCTCTCTAGAATTTCAATAAAGTCTCCAGACTGTTGCTTCCTGATGGTTGGAGTCATCACACCCAAGGGACTTCGAGAAGAAGAAACAGGACCCTGAAGAGATGGTGAGCCAGAGTGGAGAGACCAGGGTGCCAGACAGTTCTGGATTAAGTCTTTGTAGCTTGTGAGTACTGGTCCCTGAGCTGGCTAACAGGCTGCTTCCACGGTGGCCAGGATGCGAGGACAGACAGACTTGTTCCTGATGCTGAGTACCCATCGGCCTTGTAAAGGGCTACAGAGCATGGGGAAGGTGTTGGTCTGCTTTGTGGCCATTCCCCCTCGGAGCTTCCGGGTTGCTGGTTCATCTCATCTATAAACCCCACTGGGGCTGACGAACCTGTGTGCACGGAGGGAATGCAGTGTATGAAGGCTGAGTGTGCTCTTGCTAGCCCTAGACCACCACTGATCCTCCTGGGGTCACCTGAGGCAAGAGCACCATTGCAGAGTGGTAATGAGGGGAGGCCCACGGCTCACCACCCCCATCTGCACCCCAGCAGGTGGGAGAATTGAGGACTCTTGCTGAGTGGTTGACAGGTTCCACCAGCAGACACTGCCAGGAGGAGCCACTAGGTGGCCCCCGCTTACCTGTCCTTCCACGAGCCCGGGAGCAGATGTCCTGATCTTGTGCGCACCTGCTCAAGTTCATTGTTTCTCCCACTCAGTGCCTGGCTTCCCTGGTCTAACCATCAAAGCAGGGTCCCTGAACCAAGTGTGCCCGCCCCAAAGGGGCTGACTGCTCTCCTTGTATACCCTGGGAGGGACCTTTGGACCCTTCTCCCTAGACTCCAGTTCAGGATCGCCCAGAGTGATTTTTAGCGCACCCCTTACCTGGAGTCTTGTGAGGGGACGGGGAACCCCATAGCTCTGCTCCCTCCTTGCTTGCTCAATGAGGAAACTGAGGCTCAGAGAGCATGAAGCTGAGGTTAGAGCAGGGAAGTGTGAGTCATTACTCCTCAGATGCTTATGTACGGTCCCTGCCTCAGAACCCCAGAAAAGGCCTTCGGAATGAGGTGCTGTTAACCCTTTGGATACAAGGGGAAACTGAGTCAAGAGAGGTTCAGTGGCCAGTGACCACACAGTCTTCTGCCTAGGCCTGAGATCACCTACAACCCCCATAACTGATGGGGTGGGGGGTGCGGGGCACAGGTGCATCGCATGGAGCCGTCTGCTAACCCCAGCCTGGGGTCACTGGGCAGTAGCCCCGGCAGCATCCTGGTGGGAAGCCGGGCTGGGACCGCGGGAAGTGCCAACCAGAGGCAGCGCGGGAAGTTCGTGCAGACTGTCGGACCCAGTTTCCGGCTGGTGACAGTCTGGGAGGGCATGTGGCCACCGTGCCTAGCTCCAGCTCTGATCCCCGGGACCGCTCTGCCCACGTCAGGCTCGGGACCCACCCTCACGAGGCCTGCCCCACGCCTGCCAGGCGCCTAGAGGGACCAGACGAGGGACGAAGACGGGGCGACAGACTGGCAGCCGGTGGGAGAGAGATGAAGACGGTGCCAGGGAACAGCACGGCGGCCAGAGCGCCCGGAGCCGGAAAACAGCTTTAGGGAGTAGCGGGGGGTCCGGGCGTCTCTGCGGAGCTGGGGGAAGGGCGGCCGGCGGGGCCCGGCGTGGGGCGCGTGGGAGCCACGCGGTCGGAGCCACAACAGCAGCTCGTTAACCGCGCAGATTAAGGACTTTGTCAATTACCTCCGAAGGCTGCTCGGGCGGATTAAACGCTTTAAAAAGTGCGGCTAGTGGGAGGGACGACTAAGAAGCCCCCGCTGGGGTGGCTCAGATCCCTCCTCCCGCGGTCGGGACAGCTCTCGGCCAGCTTTCGGGGAGCGCGTCGGCGGGGACCCGGGATGGGCGGGTGCCGTGGGGTGTGCAGGAGCCCGGGTGCGGAGTCGGGGACTCGAGCACGAGATCGCGGGGCTGGAGACTAGCGGGCCACGCGCACACTTGACCCGGGACCTGGACCCCCGGAGTCCGGCAAGGGGCACCGGGTCTCCTCCCAGCCCCTTTCTCGGGGATGATCCCGGCACCTGGGGACTCAGGCGAGTCCCGCCCGAGAGGAAGTTTGCGCGGGGCGCCGCAGGACGCGCGGGCTCCTCGGGGAGCCCGTGGCTGCCGTCGCGCCGGCTGCTGCTGACTAGTCCCCGCCACCCGCGGCCGGGCTGGAGCGGGAGTCACTCTTGGAGTCCGCGGGGCGCGCGTGCGCGTGCCCGGGAAGCCGCGGGGAGCAATAAAAGGCCCTGAGAGTCCGAGACGGAGAAGACGCGGAGACTGAGGCGGGAGGAGGAGGAGGAGGGCGGAGGGAGGAGCGCGCGGGAGGCGCGGGAGCGGGACGCGGGGACGGCGCGGCGCGGGCGGCTCTCGGAGGCTCGCGCCCGCGCTCCCCGCGATCACACGCGCTCACACGCAGCCTTGCTGGCGGCCGCCGCTCCCGGGCCACCCCTGGTCCCCGGCACCAAGGGGGCCTCCCGCGCGCGGCGCACCGGGTGCACCCCGCGCCTCCCTTGCGCTCGGCCGCGCCCCGCGTCCCCGCGGGTCCTGCGGGAAGATGGTCCACGAGCGCTGGAAGACCGTGGGCGGCGCGTCCCAACTTGAGGACCGACCGCGCGACAAACCGCAGGTACCCACGGGCACGGGGACGGGTGCGGGGGCTGGAGTTTGGGGAGCTTGGGCAGGACTGGGGGGGGGGCACCCGCTCTCCTCCTCCCTCAGAGGAGACTTGAACTCGGGGCTCCCTGCAGGAGGCACTCTCTGCAGCCAGTCCCCACCCCCATCGGAGACCCCCGTGCTCGCTCATGCAGAGGGAAGAGAGGACCTATAGTTGCTTGTGGAACAGCCCTTCAGTTGGGGACAGCTGACAGATGATCCGCGTGCTGAGTCCCGTTCGCCCACAGCCACAATGGGCGTCCTCCCCACTTGCCAGGAGCCCCGCACATCCTCCGGGGCTTCAAGATCAGGACCTGCCCCCCCCCCAGGGCTGCCTCTCCCCCACCCCATCTCTCTCTGTACCGAGACACCCAAACCCAAACCCAAGAGGGGACCAGAAAACATTAAAATCCTGTAAGAAGCCTGAGCACTGTGCTTCTCCGACTTTAAGACCAGGAGAGCAAGGCTCAGAGAGGTCCAGCTGCCGCCTGAGGCCACGCAGCCCTGCAGGGATTTGAACCCGGGTCTGCCTGCTCCTCTCTCCCTACTGCCTCTTCCGGGACAGCGAAGTGTCCCGGCTTGGAGGGTGCCCAGGGCTGTGCACTGCACCAGCTGGGACAGAGCAGGGAGGGCTTACTGAGGGGCCGGGCATCCCGCGTCTGAGGCAGAGGAGTGGCCGCAGGTCTGCCCCAGGCTGAGCCATCAAGGGACTGGGATAGACAGGCATGCTGAGGAGGCCATTCGCCAAGGAGAGCAGATAATGGGGCTGCCCGTTTTAAATTTTAAATTTCTCCCAGACAGATGTCACTGGGGAAGGAACAGCAAGCACGAGCGTTTGCCACCAGAGAAGGAGGGGGTGGCCAAGGCCCGCCCCTCACTCTTCAAAGCTGCAACCTGCTTTTCTTCCTGGAGTGACACTGGTCTTGCAAAGCCCTGATGCTACCTCACTTCCTAGTCAGAGGCTCTTTGCAAGTATACATTCCCACACCACAGGATCAGAGAGGTTGAGGAATATGCCCAAGCCACACAGCACGCAGGCCAGAGAGCAAGGACTCTACTGTTTCTAACCAATCCCTTTTCATAGCCTTCCTGGGTGGTCTGTCGCCTTTCCTAACTGCCTTCCTACCTTCACTGTGACCCCGGTGACAGGGCCCTTCCTGCTGAGATCTTAAAGCAGCAGCGATAACTTCAGGCATCATCCCCAAGGCTGCCCTCCTTTGGTACCTTACGGGTCCTGGCTGCTTTTTTCCCTCCCTGGGCTCTAGCCCACTTCTAGAGCTGTGCTCTCTCATTTGATTGGCACCACCAGGCCCCCGACACACTCCGATCCAGGGACACCCTACCTGTTCCACACAGGGCTGCAATGAGGCAGTTTTGTTTAAAGCAAGCCCCTGGCTCTAGATCCCCCAGTGCCTGCCCTAGGTCCCCCTGCCCAGGCTGTATTCCTTCCCAGAAGCCCAGGTCCGCTGCTTGATGCTTGGCCGAGAGGAATATGGGAGAGGAGGGGTGGGGACTTCTGGGGGGAGTCTGCTACAAATGGGACTTCAAGGTGTCCTGGGCCAGGTGTGGCCGCCCAGGTTCTGCTGCCCCTGGGGACCGGCTTCCAGCTGCATCAGGCAGAGCTCGGCTGTCTATGCTGGGTACGAGGGTATCGGATACCCCTTCCATCATCAAATAGTGAGCCAGTATGCACCAGGCTGGGGCTTGTGCCTACTGTATGCTTGGGCCGGAGGCCAGGTCTTTCCTGTGAGCAACGTGGAGAGAGTAGGGGTGGAGGGAGAGAGGTGTACCTTCGCTCTCTTGGGGCCTTCTCCTCCATTCCGGCTTTATCACGGTCTCCGACAGGCCGCACGATTCTTGCAAAGTTGCTGTTTCTCGCTGGTGCATCTGTAAAATGGGACCGACCGGGCCCCGTCCTTCCTCACCTGAGCTAACAAGGGAGTCGAGTGAACTTCTGGTGTGTTTGCACCCCTCAAGGTGCTGTGCGCCCACAAAATGGCTGGTTCCCCAGCAGCCTGTCCCTTGTCACAGCTCTCTCCTTTTTGCTAACAGGGTGGGATCCATGCACACTGCTGCTCCCCCGGGAGGAGAACTGACCGAGGCTGCACCCCAGCACCACACCCTTGCCTCTCACTTCTCTGCACAACACCCTCGGAGGCTGGCAGATATAATAGATGAACCACGCCTCTCCCCCCACCCCTGCCACCCCCCACCCCACCCCTGCCACCACCACTCCCAGGGACCAAACCAGTGACCCGAGCAGACTGGGCAGGGTGAAGGGGAGGGGCCTGTGTTCTTCCCTGAACCCCCTGCTCTTCAGAGCTTAGTCACTTGACTGGGGTGAGTGGTTCTCACCCTTCCTCACGTCCAGGTATGGCCACTCCTGGGACCTCCTTGGGCCTGCCCCGCCTGGCTCTGTTCCCGAACTGTCTCCACACTGGATTATGACCTTGGCCAAGGGACTGACTCCAGCTTCATTAGGGCGTCTTCCTGTCCCCTGCACAGGATGGGTCTTGTGTGCCTTGGGGCAGGAAGATGCTGCGGTGATGTTCGGAGAAGACTCTAGAACCACACATTGGCTTCTGGTCCTGGAATGTCTGACAGAAGTCACCCTGAACCATCTCCTTGGAGGGAGTGGTACCTTCTTGCTGAAGGGACCCCAAGTCACCTTCCAGCGGTCAACCTCCCAGCCATGCCCAATCCTGTGTTTCAGTTATTTCAAAACTTCTAGAAACATACCAGAAAGCAAGCAAGTTATTCTGTTTGGGAAGTCTTTCATGAGGTCTAACCTTAATCCTTGCCGAATTTAATTCACTCCATGGCTATTTATGGAGACCCTACATCACACCAGGAGATGCAGCCCACGCCTCAGGGAACATGGAGTCCCCTGGGGACAAACCCAGAAGTCAGGCACTGCCACAGGCCATGGTGGCTGCCATACAAGAAGGATTTCTCTTTCTTCTCATTCAGTAGAGTTTGAGAGGTCACCACATCAGATTTGGGGTGAGAGAGGAAGAGACCACTGGAGCCCCCCCATCTTCAACTGTCCCTTAAGTCGGCATGGCCTGCCTGAGGCTCCTGGGCCTGGCGGAAGTGGGCAGGGAGAGTCCCATAGAGCTGTTGGTGACATTTGGCTGAGAGGGGCCTGGAGGGGTGTGAGGGGCCAGTGTCTTGTCTGCTCTTTGTTCAGGCGGGGGGTGACACTCAGTAACTGAGGCAGGTGGTGAGGAGGAGGCCAGGATCTAGGGGCCCTTCACAGACACCCATGGAAACCCCTTGCCAGCAAAGCGAGAGCCAAGCCAAAGATTCCCTGGGGAGTGTAAGCTTAGGTGTCTCGAGCCTCTAGGTGGGATGGTGCAGACAGTGCCTACATCATCTCCATCACCTTGGGCACCTTCAGTGGCAGCTCCTAGGACCTTCCAGAACGCCGGAGCACCCCAGTTCTCCAGTGCAAAGTCAGCAACATTGGTCCACCCTAAGTGCGGCCACAGCCTCTGGCTGAGGCTCCCAGGACGGGGGGGGGGGGGGGGCGGCGGCAGAGTGGCTGTCTCCTGACACCCTGCCTCCCTGGCCCACGAGAGACCTCCTCATTCGGGCTGGTAGCCAAGATAAGGCTCTCTGTCTAGGACCCATGGGACTGGGCCACCAGGGAAAGCAAGACGGGGTGCGTGCCATATGCAGGGATGGGGGTTCCCAGGTCCCTTGGTATTGACTCTTTTTCTCCAGATACCCAAGTTGTTCTCAAGGGCCGGTGACTCTAAAAAGCATATTGGACAAATGTCACCTCCCAATAGAGGTGTTCTGGGAGGCTCCTGCAGGCCCCACTTAGCCTTCCATTAGACAAGCACTTAATTTTTTTTTTCCGATTTACTTTGTGTGGTGGGCATCAGGGTCACGTGTGCCACAGCACATGTGTAGAGGTCAGAAGACAACTTTTAGGAGCCGGTTCTCTCCTTTACACAGTTCCAGGGATTGATCTCAGGCTGCCACGCTTGCCGGCGAGCGCCTTTACCTGCCGACTTCTCACAGGCCCAGCCACTGACCCCTCCTGCAGGGGATCAAAGACATCCTTTAGCTGGGAACATGGAGGCCTTCAACCCCATCTCCTGACTCAGGCTTCAGGTCTTTGTCCTTGGGAGGCTCTGTGCTGCCCCCCCACCCCCACCCTGTACGGGAGGGTTGGGGTGCACCTTGCTCTGCCTGGCCAGAGACTGATTAATAAGCTCCAGCCCGAGGCACAGCGCTGGCCGCCTGGCCCAGGCCCCCTTATTATCTTGGGCGATTTCTCTGCGAGGCACGTAAGCCGCAGCCTATAAAAGCGAACAGCTCTTCATCTTTAAAGTTGATCTCTAAAGACTAATTCTCCTCCAAGAGCGGCCTGCTCCATCGCTGAGCTCCCATGCCACACTGGCTCCAAGGGACCCGCAACTCCCTCCACTCTCCCCATCTCTGTCCCCTCAGTCCCCACTCCCCTGGGAAAACTTGTGCCCAATCCGTCAGGATGAAGTCCTGAAGACCCACTGGGAGATGATGAGCCTCTCTCCAAGCTGAGGGACTTTAATGCCACACAATCAGAGGACGGGGCTTGGAGATGCTCCGGGCAAGGTGTCTCCTGATGGGTCAGAAGCGAGTGTGTGGGCACCTCGCTACCAACAAAGCTTTGTCCCTGCAGCCTTGCTCAGCAGGGGAGGAATGTTGGGGACATTCAGCCCACAGCCACCCGGCTGTCTCTAACGCATTCCCCCCAATCCTGTGTCACACTGGGATTGGGACTTTGCTCCCTGAACCTCAGTTTCACATCTGCACAATGAATTGAGCAGCAGCCTTCACGGCAGGGGCTGCTCAAGGCTTCAGAGGAGGGGACATGGTGCCTGGCTGAGGGATGCTGACCATAAGGACCTGTGGGCTGCTGGCCCGCCTGGGGTCAGGGGCTTGGTACAGCCCGGGGGTGCCTCCATTCTGTGTGTGCCGTCATAAAGAGGAGGTAGCTCTGTCTCAGAACCTAAGGCTCGGGCTCTGCCGGGGGGTCCTGAGGCTCTGTGGTGCCAGGTGTCCCAGCTTACCCCAAAGGCATGGCCTAGCCCACCTGCTGTTTCTGCTTCTGTGTGTCCATCCACGTCACCGGCCAGGACTCAGCTGTGCCAGGAGGTTAGACAGGGGCCCAGGCGGGTTTCCTTCCCATGGCTTACCAGTCCCCGGGTCCTCAGAAACCGTGTCCTCAGCTTTTGTCAGAGATCCCAAGGGATCATGTCCCCAGAGAGGTTGAGAATTAAGTCATGGACACAAACTCCCCTGGAGGGGACATGGGCTCTGAGCAAGAGTCCCTGAGCCTGGCTCGTGGAGCTTGCTGTGAGTGGAAAGGTGATGAAATCTGTCTTGAGAAGCGCTGGGGGAGGAGCCCCTGCAGGCTGGGGGAGAGACAATCAAGGAGGGCTTCCTGGAAAAGGCCAGCCCTTCACCCCAGCCCCTGCTCCTCTCCTACCAAGAGACTCAGGAGTATTGGTGGTATTGGGATTTGTGGGAGGGAAGCAGCTGCTTCTTAGTAACTGTCTAGTAAATGCAATGGGTGTTTTCTATATGGCTAGGAAAGCAAGCCAGCAGTCAGCTACACCATAAGATCTTACCGTGTGTGAGAAAGGGAAGGTGTCCTCCCAATGCAGAGGGCACACAGAAATAACGCTCTGGGTGGAAGATAAAAACCACCTCCAGATGCTCTGTGCACATTGATCATGAGATAATAAAAGCCACTAATATTTATTGCAGAAGTGTAACGTGCTAGGCACGGCTCCAGGGCCTTTAGTACACTAACTCATTTAAAGAGGCGTCTCAAATTCAGGAAGTTGAGAATGTAGGGGCAGCGTGTGTGTGAGAGTTGAAATTTGGTTATAGGAGGTGCCTAGACGATCCCACCCCCCACCCAGAAAGCAGGAGCTTGGGGCCCAATCAGAATGCTTCTAATAGGCTGTGTGACTCGGGGCAGGCCCCTTGCCGTCTCTGGGCTCCAGTTTTTCCCATATGTAAATGCTCAGGGGCTGTGAGTGACTTGGTCGAATGAGTGGGTCTCCAAAGCATTTGTCACACAGAGTCATGGCACCATTTTTAATTACAAGTGACGCTGTGGCTTTGGCCTCAGTTGTCCTTAAGTCACTGTCAGGACAGCTTGGTGCAGCAGCGACAGCCCTGAGGCCGAGATTGCCCGTTACGGGAGGCACAGTACCCGTGTTGCCTCAGCCCTTCTCCACAGTGGCCTCAGAGCTAACTGCCCGGCTGTCCTGCCCTGTCCTGCTGGGGCCCTGCTCTAGGAAGAGAGGGCTCTGTGCAGGTGTGGGGAAACAGAGCTCTCCTCGGCCGCTCCCCTGCCTCAGCCTCTCTGCTTTCCCTGCCTGTCTGTCTGTCCCAGGGCTGTGTGCAGCTTTCTTCTGGGGTCTCTTCCCTCCCAGCCTCCAGAGCCTCACTGGGCAGAGTCACAGGCGAAGGCTGGCCTCTAACACCTGCCTTCCTTTCTCCTGTCTGTCTGTCTGTCTCTGTCTGTGTCCTGGGCTGACCTACAGCGACCAAGCTGCAGCTACGTGCTGTGCACGGTGCTCCTGTCCCTTGCAGTACTTCTGGCCGTGGCTGTCACCGGCGCGGTTCTCTTCCTGAACCATGCCCATGCCCCGGGCACGGCCCCCCCACCCATCGTCAGCACAGGGTCTGCGGGGGCCAACAGTGCCCTGGTCACCGTGGAGAGGGCCGACAGCTCCCACCTCAGCCTCCTCATCGACCCCCGCTGCCCTGACCTCACTGACAGCTTCGCCCGCCTGGAGGGTCTGCAGACCTCCATGCTGCGGGCACTGAGTGAGCAGCAGGCACAGCCGAGGCTGGATGGTGCCCCCGAGCTGCTGGACGCACTGGCTGACCAGCTGCCCCGGCTGCTGGCCCGGGCCTCTGAGCTGCAAGCTGAGTGTGCTGGGCTGCGCAAGGGACACAGCATGCTGAGCCAGGGCCTCAGCACCCTGCAGAGCGAACAGGGCCGCCTCATCCAGGTAAGAGTGGCATCTACCTATGCCTTCTGGTAGAGGGTGTCTTGATTTGAGGGGTGGGGCCACCGGTCCCTGTGCTGAACATGTCATGTCTGTAATGTCGCTAAGTCTCCAGCCTGGGCCTCGTTCTTTCCAGCTGTGGAGGGCTGTGTTCTCACATCCATGACCAATATCCCAACCCAGCTTTCCTTCCACACACTTTCCTGGTAACCCTGCAGCCTTGTAGACCCAGCACTAGAGGGGCCGGCCCCCAGGCCCACTGACAGGCTGTGAATTGCAAGCCAGGCAGGCATTACCTCTGCCCACCCCCCTATCATGGTGGGCAAACGGAGGGAAGGAGGGGTGAGGCTTGCTCCCAGTCTCCTGCAGTGAGGAGCTGCACCCCTACCCTAACCCTTGTCACGGCTTTGTTCTGAGCTGCCCACGCCTTTCCAGGGATGCAGAGCCATTGAGGGGAACCCAGACAGGCCCTTGGCCTCCCAGCTCCTCCCTCCCCACCCCTACCAGGTACCCAGCCAGATCAAGTGGAGTTTGGGGACAGGTTTTGGCCTTGGTTCTTCCACCAGCCCCTCAGCACCAGCTAGATCTCCTTGAAGGAGGAGGGACCCAGGACTGTCTCGTTTGCGTCTGCTGGTTTCCAGAACAAAAAAAATTTGCGGCTTGGAAAGCAGTGCTAGTGTGTCTTCAGTCCCTGCCCAGCCTCCAGCCCGAGGCCACTTCACCTCTCCGACTCAGCCTTCAGCTAAAGTCAACCCCATCCCACTAGCCACCCTAGCTGTTTCTATGCGCCTCTCATCCGGACACCCAAGGTGACCAGGCACTTGGTCACCCATAGCTCATAAGCGGTTACCCTCTTCCCTCCCCTTGAAGACTGCAGCTGGAGAAATTATAGCCCTTGTCACTCTGTCTGGGTGACTGACGGGGTGATGGGTCCCCTGGGTTGGGGGACATACAGCCAGCTTCCTGCTGCCCCTCCCCCGGACCCATCAGCAGAACAGGAGATTGCTAGGCTCTGGGTGACAGGAACCCCACTCTGCCTTCCCTGAACTCAGCCTTGATGAGCTGGCTACCTACGTCCCTCTGAGCTGGAATGTCCCCCATGAAATGCAAGATGGATAGTATCCCCAGTCTCCAGGGCAGAAATTCATCTGGTACAGGACCATCTGAGATGTCTTCTGTCCTTCTGGATCATTCAGAGACAACCGGCCATGTCCCCTTACCCAATCTTGTAGCCCCTTCCCACAACCCTTGGTTCTGTTCCCAAAGCCACGATTGCCAGAGGTCCGTTGCTCCCAGAGGTCCGTTGCTCACTGGCCCAGCAAAGGTCAGCAGTCCTGCCTGTTGACTTGTGGGGTCCATCTTAGCTTCAGGCGGTCTTGGGGGGGATCACATCCTTTCTCTAGGTAGGTTCTTCCCACCTGTAAAGTGGGGTACCAGGCCAAGCCGGAGGGGATGCCTGTGTTCCTGACTCTGCAGGGCTCAGCCCGCATGTCAGCTCCATCTGTAGGCTGTTCATAGGGAGCCACCACTGAAGACCTTTTGTGAGTGGAAGTGACGGTCCACTTCCCCAGGGGCAGGTGCCTTTTTCGACCCATTCTGCAGAGGGGCATACTGAGGCTCAGTGGTGAAGGGGCCTGGTAGAAGCTCGGCCACTGCTAAGCCTCGCTGGAAGCAGCTGCCCTGATTTCACGGCCTCTGGTCGCCGCCAGCTCCTCTCGTGATGGTTTGCGCGGCTCAGCGAGCAGAGACTGACTCCCTATTAATTCGGGGCAGGTTTATGTGTTTCAGTGGTAATCATTTGCTAGTTTAAACCGAGGTCTCCTCTGCCTGCCAGGGAGAGGGAGGGGCCGGGCCCGAGCTGCGGAATGTCACGGCCACGGTGACTCACAAGGGTGGGCTGTGCAGTGAGATTTTTGAGGGGTCTTTGCTACCCCCTCATCAAGGGCCGCCTGTGCCCCCGCAGGGGCTCCGTGGAGCCTGACCATAGGTCGCTGTGGTAAGGGCTGCAGGCTCCCCCTGTCCACTGCGGTACTCCTGGAGACCACTGAATCACCTGCTCAGCAGAGGGGAAACCAACAAGGCCTAGAGCTTCGCAGGGCCCTGCCTTCGGACGAGCAGAGAATCATATTTTGTAAACTGCTGGCTGGGTGTATTTCTTTCTCTTTCTCCGATGGGCTATTATCTGGCGAGTGACAGGCTCGGTGAGCAAGACCTGGCTCACTCCGTGCCGCCTGCTGCCCACCCCCTCCCCCTCCACTGGGCCCATAGCCTCCTGAAGCCCGGGGTGAGCATGCAGGGGACCCCCACACCCTTCTGGCAGCCAGCACAGTGAGAGGTTGCCTCACAGAGCTGTGGTGTTGTGGAGAACAGGTAGTGATAGTCCACCCCAGAATGACAGACAGGTCCCCATCCTGGTCTGCAGACAGGGCGGGGAGGGCGTCACACAGCTGACGGGGGAGCCACAACCCACTGAGGGAACACCGCGGCCTGGCGCCCACCCACACCTGGGTTGGTAGTACAGTGGTTGCTCGCTCCTTTCCTGCCATCTGCCTTGAGGAGGAGGGACGAGTCCTGGTTCCCAGATGTGCTGGCACGGTCTTTCTCCTTCTAGACTTCAGATTCCCTCTGGGAACATGGAGGTTACAGTCTCAAGCCCTGGCTCTCTGAAGCACGATGGGGCCCTGTGAGGTGATGGACAGCTGGCATCTATGGAGACTCCCTGCAAATGGGGGGTGGGGAAGGCACACCGTGTTTGGGGCACCCTTGTTTGGGGCCCAGTTTGAACGCGGTGACTCATGCCCAGGCTCTCTGTCCTTCCCAAGACTCAGGCCTGTTTTCCCCAGTGCAGGGGACCACCTCTGCCTTAGCCTCCTCGTGTGGCTGGAATACCCCAGGAGGGTAAAGCGAGGACCCCGCTGGGGCCTGATGCCATGCCAGTGCTGTGTGTGGTCACAGATCCCCACAGGAGCTAGGCTAGGGATGTGACGATAACTCATTTCTCTCCTGACAGCCAAGGCTTGCTAGGTTGTGGAGTGTGGTTCAGTGGGTAGTGCTTGCCTGTGAAGCAGGAAGCCCCAGGCTGGGTTCCCAGCATGCATTGGGTCTGGTGTCACTTGTCTGTGATCTCCACACTGGGGAGGTGGAGGCATCAGAGGTTTAAAGCCAGCCTGACCATGTGACACCCTGTCCCAATGAAAGAATGAAGGCGGGTTCGGGAGGGGAGCTGGTTGGTGGGTGATCTCAGGCTGGTGCTGCCTTTTCCGGCATGGCCCCCATCAGCTGGGCTGGATGCAGAGAAGTGGCCAGGCCTCTGCCAGTGCCCTTGACCTCTGAACCCCTTAGAGAGCGCTACTGACCCCTCAAACTGCCACGGACATGACCCTGAGGCCAGGGAAGCAGGAGTGGGGAGGCTCTCCTGGCGGGGGCTCCCCAGGTCTGTGTCCCCTCTGATGTCTTCTGTGCTCTGCAGCTTATTTCTGAGAGCCAAGGCCACGTGGCTCACCTGGTGAACTCCGTCAGTGATGTCCTGGAGGCTCTGCAGAGGGAGCGGGGGCTGGGCCGGCCCCGCGTCAAGGCTGACCTTCAAAGGGCCCCTTCCAGAGGAGCCCGGCCCAGAGGCTGCGCTAATGGTGAGTGACGTGGGCTTGCTTTCTCTGGGTGGGTGGCTCTGGTGCCCAGTTCCAGGGAAGAGAGGGTTATCTACCACCTGCCCCTTGACTCTGATAGACAAGCTGCTGCTATAGAAACGGACTTCCTGTGGGCCAGGTGACTCAGCCTGACCTGTTGAGACATGAGCCCATTTTCCAGATAAGGAAAGCAAGGCCCCACGGATTCACCCGGGGCTGAGAGTTCATACTCTCGACCTCAGGTGGACAGGGTTGTCAGAGAGAGCTGGGGACCTCTTTGCGGGGAAGAGATGACAGTGTCTGGGCCTCCGCCATGCTCACGTGGCTCTCTTGTCCCAGGCTCTAGGCCCCGGGACTGCCTGGATGTTCTCTTGAGTGGACAGCAGGATGATGGTGTCTACTCGGTCTTCCCCACTCACTACCCAGCTGGCTTCCAGGTCTACTGTGACATGCGTACTGACGGCGGAGGCTGGACGGTGAGTCTGCCCTGTGCGTCTGTCCGTCTGTCTGCAGAGCAGCCCGCCCAGAATGCTCGGCCTAGTTCTAAACCCTGTCCGCTCCCTGTAGACACCGGGTGAGTCTGCCCTGTCCGTCCGTCTGCAGAGCAGCCCGCCCAGCATGCTCGGCCTAGTTCTAAATCCTGTCCGCTCCCTGTAGACACCAGGGGAGTCTGCCCTCAGGAAGCAGGAACCAGGTAAGAGGCACCATCTCCTGAGCCCCCACACCTTAGTTCTCAGGGTGTGTTTCGGAGCGGGGTGAGGCCTTGCAGTGGAGATGCCCAGGGACCTGTCACTCACGTGGACTGAGTGACACCTCTTTATCTATCTGAGTAGGTACACGTTGGGGAGGCAGGAGGGGCTCAGCCCTGTTCCTCCCGATGTCTGCCTGATTGGACAGTGGAAGAATGGGATTCTACCAGGCAGCGGGGACAGTGTAGCCACAGATACCCTGAGGTTCCTCCAAGCTGGGGGAGCTGGTGCATCCCTCAAGGCTGACCGGTTGTCTACAGAGCACCCGACGGCGGGAAACAGAGCCTTGGGCTCAGCAAAGGCTCTGACGTCTGCTGGAGCCATTGTAGGGGAATAAGACAAAAAGAAGCAGGGTGTGGCTTTGTCTCAATAACTGGGCTGTTCTCGGTGAGATCTGAATTTCACAAATGTTCACATATTCCTCAGTACTACTTAGAGGACATCAAACAAGCAGCAGCAGGCAGGCACTGTCCCGTGCACATGACCTGCTGTCCTGGTCTAGAGCTGAAGGTGCTGCAGGAAATGAGTTTGTGATTCCTTCCCCACACTAGGAGGGTCGGACCGCTCAAGAGCCTCCCAGGCTCCTTTGCACCATTGACTACCCTGTGCAAATTTAAAAATGCAAATCCCACAGTTTAATCCCAGCAGAGGCAGAGGCTGGTGGATCTGTGAGTTTGAGGCCAGCCTGATCTACAGAGCGAGATCCAGGACAGCCAGGGATGCACAGAGAAGCCCTATCTCAAAAAACGAAAACAAATAAAAAAATTAGCTTCACAGTACTAGAGTTATATAAACCAAAAATAAATAAATACAATGCAAACCCCTCTTCCTTTATGCAGAATGAAGTGCTGGGCTTGGCCTGAGGAAGCCTTGCTCTGTTGCTGGGTTCTCCCGAACAGTGGGGCACCCACTGTGCATTGCGGCCCTTGGAAGTGTTGAGATGGAGAAGCCCCTGCCCTGTCTGGTCAAGGGGCTTAGCATGTGAGGGAATCAGGCTGGAAGTTGCTGTGACAGAGGGGCAGCCTGGGGGGGGGGGGAGCTTCTGAGCACAGGCCGTGAAGAGCAGGTGGCATTCTCAGGGCACAGAGTCATCTGGGGTATGTGAGGCTGGAGTCAGTGACAGGCATGGGGCGGGGGGGGGGGGGGAAGGGATGGGGCTTCAGCAGTGGTCTGACTGTGTTCTCGGGCAGAGCTGGCACACTCACTCAAGCGTCTGCAGATGTGGGTGGAGTTCAGTTGACAGGACTGCCTTCTGCTTAGGAGGCAGTGTGACCTATAAGTAATACTTGGGCTCCGCCATCTATCGACGGGTCTGGCAATGATGTGGCTTTTGCTGTACGATCTTAAGTAAATTGCTTCAGTTCTCTGAGCCCCGATTCTTCACAAGATTTTTTAAAAAATACCTTATTTATTTATTTATTTTAGTTTTTCAAGACAAACCTGTGTAGTCCTGGCTGTCCTGGAACTGGCTTTGTAGCCCAGGCTGGCCTCGAACTCACAGAGATCCACCTGGCTCTGCCTCCCAAGTGCTGGGATTAAAGGTGTGCGCCACCGCTGCTCAGCCATGTTTTACTTTAACTCTGCACTTGTGTATCCATGGAGGCATGTGCATGTGAGTACAGGTGAGAAGATGCACCAGATCCTCTGAGTCAGAGTTACAATTGCGAGCCACCTGATGCAGGTGCTGGGACTCAGTCCTCCGCAAGAGCAGTTCAGGGTCTCACCCACTGAGCCACATCTCTGGCCATAGCGTTAGAGCTTTCAAAGGCACGCACCAGAGTGGCTGATAGGAGGAAAGGAATGTGCTGGAGGGAGACAGGACCCTGGAGATGCCAGGTCAGGGTCACTCGGCCAGGCTGGGCTTGGCCTGGTATGAGCTCCAGTGTCCCAGGCTGCTGCCACCGAGTGCTAGACACTGTGGCTTCGAAGCTGCCCAGCCTGTAACTCAGTCACCTCCCCTGATGGGGCGGGGTCACATTGCGGCCCTGGAACCTGTGTTTAACAGTTTTAATCTGGCTGTGATTCCCCTGCACTCAAGCCAAACCTCCAAAGCTGAGGAGATACAAAGTCAGCAAAGTGCCTGCCCCGCGAGCGTGATGGCCAGCGTCCATACCCAGCACCACGTAAAAGCTGCGTCTGGCTGCTCCAGCCTGTAGCCCCAGCTCTGGGGAGGTTGACAGAGTTCCCGGAGCTTGCTGCTCAGCTAGTCTTGCTATCACTGAGCTCCAGGCTCAGGGAGAGGCCTTGTCTCAAGAAAATAAGGTGGGGTGCCATTGAAGAAGACACCTGAGGTCACCCTGAAGCCTCACAGGCATACGTACATGTGCACGAGCGCGCGCGCGCGCGCGCACAAACACACACACACACACACACACACACAGCCTTGGTTTGTTTGTTTATTTATTTACTTTATTTTTGCTTTTTGAGACAGGACAGCCCTGGCTGTAGACCAGGCTGGCCTCGAACTCACAGAGATCTGCCTGCCTCTGCCTCTCAGTGCTGGGATTAAAAGCGTGCGCCTCCATGCCTGGCTCATGCACAGCTTTTTGTTAAAGAAATTGCACAGTCTGCTTCTGTGTTTTTTGAGGGTAGTGAGGGTTCTGGATCAGGATGACCTGGAAGCCAGTCAGTGTCTTCACCATGGGCTGACCCTAGGGATGGCACAGGCCACCACAGTAACCCAGATGTTCAATACCACTCCACCTCACGTCAGGAAGGAAGGCTGCATGGTTCAGGAAGACACAGGCCCAGCAGCTCCCAATGTGGCCAGCCAACCTCTCTTCATGTCTCTGACCTTGGCCTCACACAGGCTGCTTCCATTGCTTACCCAAGACCCTTGGCATTACTATTTTTGGTGTTTGAGGTCTAGGCCGATGGATGGCCAAAGGGGGGAGTTTAACACAGCTGAAGTTACAAAGCAGAAGGGGTGGGGACTTGTAGAGTCAGCTTTGAAAGGGGTCAGTGTCCCCAGCAGAGGGGAGATGGAGCTATGGGGGCAGAGTGAGCGAAGAAGGAGCGTGGCAAAGCCTGCAATTAGGAGCCAGTGTGAGTGCAACCAAGGATCCCTGGAGACCCCGAAGATGGACATATCTCTAAACTTGTCTTCAGGCTCTAGGGGAGAGCTTTTAAATGTACCGGATCCATGTCTGGGGTTAAAAGCTCTTTTGTTTTCTAACTGCAAAGAGGCTGAGTTATGGCCTCTGCCTCTGGGATCCCTAGGCAGGCCCCCGCCAGGCCCAGAAATCAGATTTAAGGGTTAGGCTGGGCTTGTGCCTGGCTGAGGCCCTGCCATGCCGTGCATCTGTCTTCCACTCAGGCTGACTTGGATCCAATCTCCTGGGAAGTCAGTCAGGGTCTGGGCCTGGTAATTCCTTCGGCCTTGGCTTCAGGGACGATTAGCAGGGATGGGTGAGGAACAGTGCCTTTACTTAGACCCGATGCCTGGATGCCTGAACGGGGCTCTGCAGGAGAGGTCGGAGTGGTCTGCAAAGTGCTTGTGTGGCTGGTAACTGTTCATATCCATTTGGCTTCCGTCAGAAGCAATCTTCCCCCAGATGCCTGCGGGCACCTGTCAGGATCACCCCCCTGCCACACAGAATCTCCTGGATGCTCAATTGTTGTTTGGGAGGGTGCTGGTCTCTCAGGCCATCCATCCCCATTAGGTGCCCATCAAAACTGCCCAGCTTCGGGCACCAACACTGCGTGGTCATCCCCAGCAGACATGCTGTGCCGGGCCCCAAGCTCCTGAGTGGACTCCTCAGTCACAGCCTGCGCTCCAGAGGCTGGAGTGGAAAGGATAGGGCTCAGTCTGAGAGGCACGTTGCAGCCAGAATACCACTTCCTGCCTGGCATTACCCTATGCCTCTTCTACCCCCAAAGGCCGGCAGGGTAGCCTGGAGACGGCAAGAGGTTTGCCTCTGCTACCCAGCCAGCCTAGCCAGGGAAAATCCAAGCCTCCTGAGGCCAGTCAGTGCAATTAATTGCTACTGAACAATTAAATGAGCACCAGCCACAGGGAGCCAGCTGGAACTGAGGCAGGGAGGGCGGATGGACTAGAGAGCTGGAGAGTTGGCTTGTGTCAGGGCTGAGGGTCACTGGAGAGGCCCCGATCTTAGTCTAGAGCCCCGCTGCTAGAGGGCAAAGTGGGGCTCAGTGGGAGCCGCAAGGCTTGTTCGGGGTCTACAGCGGCCTCAGACTGCAGGCATGCCTGATGTAAGAGGTCTGAGTCAGGGCTGTGGGTGACAGGCCACGGGGCTGCGCTCTTTCTGGGGCTCGAGTGAGTTCTCAATGTCACAGGGTTTCCACAGGGAGGGGTGCCCCTGACAGGGAAGGTGGAGAGGTACAGCGAGTGGACTAAAACTGAAGCATGAATTCCCTGGACCCCGAGTCCTTGCTTCTGGAAGTTGGGGTGACATGTAGGAGCAATGCCACTTGGGGCTCTTTGGGGTTGGAGAGACCTCAGAGCAGATGAGTAGACGATGTTTCAAGGTGACCTTTAGGCTCACTTGGCCCCTGGCGGTGACTAAGCCTCTCTGATCTGCCCCATGCTCACTCCGGGGTGGGGACATGGGGCACAACATCAAGGACACTGCTGAACTTGACACCTGCCCCTGCCCCAGAAAATGAGGAAGGGTAGCCATGGGTGATCTTGTGACCCAGATCGGAGACCTTCCTCACTAGGCCCAGACCAAGCCTTGCCATGTCCTCTGGAGGCCCCGCTGAGCACACCCCTTCCCTGTGCCTATCACAGGGTACCACCTAGCCAGGGCAGGAATTGTGTCCTCTCATGTCCCCACACCCTAGCACTTCTTAGACGGTGACCTTCCCTCCCTGGGCAGAGGAGAGGGGCTTGGGAAGGGAAGGAAACCCTGGCGTTGCCAAAGCCTTTGTGTAAACATGGATGAGTGCCACATCTCCAGCAGGGACTCGGGGCACACACCCCACCTGACTATTGCACAAGTGTGCACACACATACACACACATACACACACACATACACACCTGGCTGTTGCACAGGCACATACACACACACCCCTGGCTGTTGCACAGGCACACACACACACACACACACCTGGCTGTTGCACAGGCACACACACACACACCTGGCTGTTGCACACACACACACACACATCCCTGGCTGTTGCACAGGCACACACACACACACACCCCTGGCTGTTGCACAGGCACACACACACACACACACACCACCTGGCTGTTGCACGCACACACACACACACACACCTGGCTGTTGCACACACACACCACCCCACCTGGCTGTTGCACAGACACACACACACACACCTGGCTGTTGCACACACACACACACACATCCCTGGCTGTTGCACAGGCACACACACACACACACCACCTGGCTGTTGCACGCACACACACACACCCCACCTGGTGTTGCACGCACACACACACACACCTGGCTGTTGCACACACACACACCTGGCTGATGCACACACACACACCTGGCTGTTGCACGCACACACACACACACCTGGCTGTTGCACACACACACCACCCCACCTGGCTGTTGCACAGACACACAAACACACACACACACACACACACACCGCCATTGCACGCTGACACCACCTGCTCTCCAGCCTGCTCCACCAAGCTCCAGCCGCTTTCCCAGTGAGTGAGCGAGCGGGGTCATGGGTTCAGCTATGCCTCTAATTGGCTCCATAGACGAGGAAGCCCCCCTCCCCACGTCTCTTCCCTCCTCCATAGGCTGTGGGGCAGGAGGAAAGTCCTGCCCTCCCTGTGCAACTTCAAAGGAGCCTGGCAGGCAGGCAGTGCAGCCAGAGATGAAAAGCTCCGGGGACCCTGCGCTGGGGAGGCCAGCCCTCCTCCCCTCAGGAGAGCCAGTGACCTGCTGCGGCATCAGTGGGCCACAGAAATGTCCCCATGCTGCTGCCCAGAGCCCACCCACCTCCACAGTGACTGGAGACTGGTACCCGCCCCTTCCCGTTCTCTTGATCTGCCAGAGGCAGCCGCCTCCACCTGGAGCAGGTCAGTCTCCCCGACGCTGGTGTCCATCAGGTAGTGCACAGTGTCCGTGGGACACCACACGTGAAACACTCAGCACAGCACTTGATAAATGGCAGCTCAGAGCAGTGTTTCGCCAGAGTTGGCAGGCAGTAGCTGCCAAGCCTGGGAAATGTGGCAGGGTGCCAAGCCCGGGGGTACCATTTCCAGTCACAAACAAGGAGTGGGTTATTTCCTTCTGGACCTAGCAGCTGATTCTGGAGAGGCAGCTGTCAGACCTACTGTGTGCCATCAGCTGGTTTGGGGGGCAGCTGTCAGACCCACTGTGTGCCACCAGCTGGCTTGGGGGTCAGCTGTCAGACCTACTGTGTGCCACCAGCTGGCTTGGGGGTCAGCTGTCAGACCTACTGTGTGCCACCAGCTGGTTTGAGGGGGCAACTGTCAGACCTACTGTGTGCTACCAGCTGACTTGGGGGGCAACTGTCAGACCTACTGTGTGCCATCAGCTGGTTAGGGGCCAGCTGTCAGACCTACTGTGTGCCATCAACTGGTTTGGGGGGCAGCTGTCAGACCTACTGTGCTCCACCAGCTGACTTGGGGGTCAGCTGTCAGAACTACTGTGCGCCACCAGCTGGCTTGGGGGGCAGCTGTCAGACTACTGTGTGCCATCAGCTGGTTTGGGGGCAGCTTCAGACCTACTGTGTGCCATCAGCTCATGCTGACTTTGGTTCATCTTCAGGAACAAGGAAATGCCTCAAAGAAGGGAAACATGGCTTAGGAAGGTTTCAGGACTTGTCCCAAGTCAGGAAGCCCCATGAAGTAGGCAGAACCTTCCGTGGAGTCAGGGCACATTTGAGGATATCCCAAGTTCTTTGTTCTTGCAAAGTAAGAGTTGAGCTTTTCCTGGCTCCTCCTGTCTCCACTCCCAGAACCACCTACTGGGCAGGCCTGGGAGGCTGGCTGAGGCCCCTGCCTGTCCCCAGTCAGCAAGCCCCTCAGACCAGGAAACTGGAAAGTGCCCCCTCCTGAGGACATCTAAGGTTTAGGGACCACCGCTGCCCCAGGGTCATGGCCTGTGGGGGAGCACCCTTCCACCCTCTGGTTCTCAGTCCAGTTCTTCAAGCAGCCCAGTGTGCTTCCCTGAGCACAGCAGTCCCCACAGAGGGGGTTCCCAACTGCTCAGAGCACCCTGAGCCATGCCTGAATGCAGTACCACTGTGTGTGCTGTGTGTGTGTGTGTGTGTGTGTGTGTGTGTGTGTGTGTATTGTTTGGTTTTGAGACAGGGTCTCATGTAGCCCAGGCTGTGTGTGTGTGTGTGTGTGTGTGTGTGTGTGTGTGTGTGTGTATTGTTTGGTTTTGAGACAGGGTCTCATGTAGCCCAGGCTGGCCTCAAAGTTGCTGTGTAGCCAAGGATGACCTTGAACTTCTGGTCTTCTTGCTTCCAGCTCCCAAGTTTTGGGATTTCTGGAGGGCGTCCCCGTACCAGGTGCTGAAGAGGGAACCCAGGGCTTTGTGCATGCTCAGTAAGCACACTGTCAACTGAGCTGCGTCCCTGGCCTTTGAACCAGCACTCTGATTCCTCACGTAAACTTTGGGGCTCGGGGCTGTCAGAATCTCCATCTAATAGATGAGGAAACTGAGGTGCAGGCCTAAGAGGTTGGATGCAGCTGTGCTGTGTCTGCAGGCCTGTGTGTGCCTGTCTCTTGGAACGGCCAGCTCTCTGAATGCTGTGCTCATCCATGTATGCCAGCACCCAGTGGGGTCAGTGGCAGCCATGATCCCAGGGGAGAAGCCGGGACTTGGGAAGTGACACTGAGCTGAGTCTGTAGTACTGTGGCCCCTAGGTGCCACCCTAGAATGCTCCCTGGGACTGAGAGACAGCTGGACTCACAGGTATGCAGGCTGAATTTCTCATCCACCGGGCCACAGGACATCTCCACAGGGAGTGCCCTGCCATCTCGTCTCTGGCTACGTCAGACTCCAAAGGTCACCCACACTCCCAGTTTTCGTCTCACCAATGGCTAGATGGGAGCCCACCCCTGCATGACTGTGGTGTGAGGCCTGTTCGGTCTGCAGGGTACTTAGGATACCAGCTCCGTGCCCTCAGTACTGCTGCAGACATGGAGTGGGCCAGGCAGGGTTACTTTGCAGCGGAGACTCCACAGGCGCAGACTTGTGGAGAGGGAGACCGGGGAGGCACCACGGTGTTGATGTGGCCCTCTGGCTCTGCTGACGCTCACAGGACAGTCCACTGCATCAAGGGCGGGTGCTGATTCTCCCTTGAAATTGCTCAGCACTGTCTGCAGGACCATGTGGACCACACACTTCCTTGGCAGAGCCCCTGGGTAGTACTTCCAAGCTGTGCCAGTGGCGGCAGGAGGCCGGGTTTTAAGAATCCGAACTAAGAAAACATGCGCCGTCTGCCTTCCCACTCATGGCACCGGCCCAGGAGGCCTCGGCGTCGGTGAGTGTTTCTCTGTCGCCTTCCAGCCGGAAGCCAAGTGAAGCCCAGGAGCTGGGCCAACACCCACTGCAGGCCCAGAGTTGATCAATAACTACTTTGCTTCTGGCCTTGGCTTCCTCAGCCTTTGTCTACCTGGGAAGACCGGGGCCGAAGGAGGGGAATGGCCACTCCAGGCTGGTGGCTGGCATCCTCCTGCCCAGCTGATCCTTGTTCTCTAATTAAAGCCCGCATCCTGTCGTTGTTACCAAAATCCAGCTGATTTTCGGAACTCTGAAGCCACAGCTGCAGTTTGCCCTGGGCCTCAGAGTCTGACGAAACACACTCATGTGCCCAGCACCCTGGTGTTGTCCACCTGGCCTGCTGGAGCCACATGGACTTCTCAGGATGTGGCAGGCCACATAGTGTGCTGCCATGGGTGCCAAGCGTGAGTTCAGGGACACTCAGGCATTCAGTGTTCGACCTGTGGCTTGCATGGCCCTTGGCAGAACCCAGGAACCTGGCTGCAATGGTTCTTAAACTGTGGGCCTGGATCCATTGGCAGGTGGCGAAATCAATTTCCTGGGTTGCGATCAACGTTGCTTTTTTAAATCGACTAGAGTGGAGCAGGAGAGGGCACAGTGGGAAATGGCGCAGTCTACTTAGTCCCCGCAGCCTTGGTTTCCGATGTAAACTGTGCGTCTGAGTGTGTGGGTGGGAAGTGGACTTCTCTGAGCCCTGGTCCAAAGAATTCCAAGTCCCATCTCCAAAGCCATGCCAGGGGTGTGTGTTGGCCCCTCAAGGGGTGGGTCATAGTGTGGCTCAGTCCAACTGCAATGCCCAGGTCGGCAAGTGCTAGGGTTTCTTTGTAAGTGTGCATGTATGTTCATGTGTGTGCACATGTGCACATGTGGAGGCCAGAGAACAATGTTTGACGCTGTTCTTCAGGCTATGTGCACTTTTTTTTCCCACCATGTAGCTGTGGGTGGCCTTGAACTCACAGACATCTGCCTGCCTCTGCCTCTGTGCTGGGATTAAAGGTGTGTGCTACCATGTCCAGTTTATAGCTTTTTTTTTTTTAAAATTTGAGAATTTTTAAATTCAAGCTTGCCAAGTAGGAAAGATCATCCATCCAGCCCCAGGGATCCACTGTTTCTGCCTCCACAGTGTGCGTCCTCACACTTGGCGTGGCTTTGTGTATGTGTGTGCGTACAAGTGCATAGTGCATTCACATGGATGTATGGATGTGCATGCCAGTGCTTGTGATGTGGAGGCCAGAGAAGGACACTATTGCCTCCCACGTTACTGCCTCAAGGCAGGAGCCCTCACTGACCCAGAAGCTTGTTTCTGCTAGGCTGGCTGGCCACTAAGCTCCTGGAATCCACCTGTCTCTGTTCCCTCCGACACAGTGACTAAAGGGGCATAGAACTATGCCTAGTTTGTTACATGGGTGTTGGGGATTTGAACTCAGGCCCTAGGCTTGGAAGGCAAGCAACTTTGAACTGATCTATTTGCCTAGACCAACACTATGGTTTCTTCAGGGCCAAATCTAACAAGAATGTTGGCCATTCTTAATTTGGGTGTCTCTTTGCTGGGTAGAAAAGAAGCAAGAGGCCCTGGTGGGCCCAGATGTGTGCGTCTGCCCCAGATGACCATTCAGGTGGAGTCCATGGTGGACAGTGGAACAGCTGAGACAGTGGTGGGAGAGTGGCTGAGGCTGTGGGTGGCTACCTTGTCACCGTCTCTGCTTCCGTCTTCCGTAACAGACAGAACACGGAAGAAACACAGAGCCCATCTGTGCCGGAGGAGGGATTTGGTGAACAGCAGGTGCCATGGGGGGAAACCATGGGCCCTGCACCATCTGATCTGGTGGCCTGGACACTCTTCTGTGCCCCTTAGGGTTCGGGAAAGGCAGGATCGGGCCAAGCTCCAGGAACTATAGCTCGGGACTCTGAGGCCCTGCAGTGTATCTGAACAGCAGGCTGGACCCGGCCCACAGCTCTGAGCTCTTTGGGAATGGGCCACAGAACTAGGGGGCTCCATCCAGAAACCTCAGTGCGTTAAACTGCTGCCTGCAGCCAGAGCTGGGCCTGGCTGCCTGTGCGAGGCGCTGTTTCCTCTCTGACATCCCTCTCCACACCAGGCCTCTCTGTTTAGTCTCTACTAGGGTTTCACCCCCTGGGGGGAGGGGGGCTGGAA
Source organism: Peromyscus eremicus (assembly GCF_949786415.1). Lineage (NCBI taxonomy): Eukaryota > Metazoa > Chordata > Mammalia > Rodentia > Cricetidae > Peromyscus > Peromyscus eremicus. The sequence continues at coordinate 5,866,854 of NC_081419.1, read as the reverse complement.
GCCTGGCACCCCACTTCCCATTTCACATTGGGCAAGGCACTAGAAGGGTGTCCTTTGTGGAGGTTCTGGGATGTAGAGCTTTCTGTGAGGGGTAAGGAGGAAGGACAGAGCTGAACTACACAGGGCTCTGTCTCCCCCGAAGGAAGCTGTGCAGGGCCACTCTTGCTCTGCTCTGTGTCCTGTGTGTGGTAGTGGAGAGTCTCTGGCACACCAGCTCTTCTCTGAGGGCAGAGTCTGGACCTTGTGCCGTGGACTGAGTTTCCCCAGAGACACTGGCTGGGACTGTGTGCATGAAAGGGTGGCAGCAGGCATGTGCACAGGGGGTGGGTGGGGAGGAGACGTGGGGCTGGCTTTTGGAAGAGAGAGCAGGGACGGAAGGAGAGGGGGCAAGGAGAATGGCCAGGCCTACAGTGCTCATGTTTATCCAGCTAGCCCTGGCTGCACACCTGCTGGGCTCCAGGCTCAGGGGATGCTGCCAGCCCATGCACATGTCACAGGTGACAACACAGGTTTGGAGAGGTGAAGGCTATGCTACCTGAGGTTGCTGGGCAGCAGCCAGGTTCTGGAGTCCAGACCCTTAGCAACTCAGCCCCTCCACTTGACCTAGCTGTGACGCCCCGGGTGGGGGCCTTAGGGCCTCGGGGAGGAGGTGGGCCTGCCAGGGGCTTCCAGCCTGCTGCTCCTGCTGATCTCCACCTCCTCCAACAGAAGCAGGCTCAGGCTGCCTGCCGCCTTCGCCTTCCGGAGGGCCTAAGCTTCTGCCAGGATTAAGCCTTTCAAAGGGCGCGTGCTCAGGGTCCCAATGTGCGGCCGTCAATACGGCTCTCCACACCGCTCAGATCTCCCCGGCCTTATCGAACTTCCTTCCATCCAGCGAGTCCCTCCTGAGGACTTGAAATTTCAGGGCAGGACCAGGTCGGGGCAGTAGAAAAAAAGTGTCATCTTCCCCCCAGCCCGTGACGTCAGGGCCGCCCAACTGCCTGTGACTGACGTGTCCCCGGGGACCTGGCGCATCTCGCGAGCAGACGCCGCTGCTCCGCCCGGGCACCCGGGCGGTTCCGAGCTGCCGGAACCGGGCTGCTTAGTAATGAAAGCGGCAGCCAGAGCTCTGACATCAGACGCAGACACAGATGGAGGCAAGTGGGCGCTGCCTCTGCAAATGAGCAGGAAAAGGCTTGTTAAACAGAAAGGCGGCGTGGGCCAGGCGGCCCCGAACGGGACCGTCAGCGATCGTGTAAATACCCGTCAGCTCGGCCGGGACCAGCACCGTACTTATTTCAAGGCAATTTAACCAATGGGACTCCACACTCCCAAATCGAGAATGTTATTAAACAGAACAGGCGGCTCTGGCGGCTGGGCGGCTGGTTGGTACCCGAGTCACACCGAAGCCTGCTCTGGGCGCCCGGGCATCCCGCGAGAAGTAGCTTGGATTCAGGGCTCCCAGGCCACACCCCCTGGGTTCTGCCAGGGGTGTGATCTGGGGAGAGGAGCTGTGTGAGAGGTGGGAATCTGGAGATCAAGTCTAAGGTGAGAGGTTGTTTAAAAACCTGAGAATGGACTGCATATGGTAGTGTGTGCCTATAATTCTAGCATTTGTGAGGCTGAGGCAGGAGGATTGCTATAGGCTGCATAGTGAGTTCCAGGACAGATGAATACAAAGTAAGACCTTGTCTCAAAAGTAAACAAAACAAACAACGCCTATAAAAACCCCAAGCACATGCCCATCCCCCCTCCCATTTCTAACTTCCTTTGACTCTTTTAGTTGAGACAGCATTTCATGAAGCCCAAATTGACCTTGGATTTTTAGTGTAGCCACAGATGACTGAACTCCTGCTCTTCCTGCCTCCACCTCCTAGTGCGGTGCCTGCCTGGCTTAGACAGAGACAAAACCCAGAGCTCACCCAAGCCCTCTACCAGCTGAGCCACAGCCTCAGGCTCCTGGAAGGACTCAGCCTATCCTCCCACAGCAGACGTGGGCCTGGGAGCTGAGCTGCCCCGCCCGCCCACCGCCCGCCCACCGCGGTGACTCCTTCCTGTGGGGGACATTCCAGTGGTGGGTCAGTCATTCCTGCCTCTGGCCAACACAAGCTCCTGAGACCCTGGTCTGCTCCAAGCCCCAAAGCCAGGAGCTGTTGAGGGAAGTGGAAGTCCTGGTCCCCACGGGCAGCCTGTGGGGAAGGGCGGGAGCCTAGGGGCTGGGAGTCCGGAGGCAGTGGGCTCCCATGCTTTGTCCTTCTCCTTGCAGGTGTTTCAGCGCCGGGAGGACGGCTCTGTGAACTTCTTCCGAGGCTGGGAGGCATACCGGGAGGGCTTTGGCAAGCTCACAGGGGAGCACTGGCTGGGTAAGTGTCCCCGCGCTGGGTAAGTGTCCCCGCACTGGGTGTATTCCATGTCTGCCTTCCTTGCCTTTTTGTAAATGGGTTCCATCCCAGTCTCAGGAGGTTCAAGCGATGAAGACCATGAGAACAGAGCCAACCGAAGAGCATTATGCAAGTGGGTCTGTGGGCAGGAACTGTTAAATATGATGGGGAAAGCTGGGTGGAGTGGCCCTAACACCCAGAGGCAGGAGGACCCCGGTTCCAGGCCAGCCAGATGACATAGTTTAAGGCCAGACTAGCTCTGTAGTTCAAGACCAGCAAGAAAAATAAAAACAAAACCTACTCATGATGGTTCATGCCTGTAACCCCAGCACTAGAGAGGCTGAGGCAGGAGGATTGCTACAAGTTTGAGTCCAGCCTGGTGTGCATAGGATTTCCAGTCTAGACAGTGCTACATGTTAAGACCCTGTCTCAAAACAATAGTAATATAAACCAAAATGCCAGGGAGAGAAGTCAGCAGATAAAGGCATTTGCCCCCAAACCTAATAATTGTAGTTCAGTTCCCAGGACTCCCATGTGGAAGAACTGGTCCCACAAGTTCTCCTTTGATCTCCAAGTGCCTGCGGAGATGCAGACTAAACAAATGGGACCCTGGGATGGGGGAGAGAGAAGAGGCTGATGGGGGATGCCCAGGGTCCCCAGTCCCCTGCACACCAGTGACGCTAGGTCAGAAGCAGGGAACCCTGACCTGTCTGGGGACCATCTAGGAGCTCCCTGCAGTCTTGGGTCTCTCCAGCTGTGGTGGGTGTCAGGAGGCCTGGGGATAACGGAGGCGTTGCCCCGCCCTCAGGGCCAGCAGTGGTCATGCTGGGGATGCTGAGTGTGCAGCCCCAGTGCATGGCCAGTCCACCCAGCAGTGGTCATGCTGGGGGTGCTGAGTGTGCAGCCCCAGTGCATGGCCAGTCCACCCGGCAGTGGTCATGCTGGGGATGCTGAGTGTGCAGCCCCAGTGCATGGCCAGTCCACCAGGCACTTTCGTCTCCTTGCACCTCTCAGGGGCTGAGACCCTGGGTGGAGGGTCATTGGTGCACAGCGGCTGTCACTGACGCCCCGGGGGTGTGGAAGGCAGGCCCCATGGCGGGTTGGAGGGGGATAGGTGCTCCTAAGTCAGCAGCGTGCTGTCCTAGGGCATCAGCTAAGACCACGTTCCTTGACCGGGGATCTAGAAGGGCAGCACCCGCCCCACGCTGGTGTCATGAGGAGAGGCCCCACACCGTTTGGACCACGGTCAGAGTTTACTGAGAGATCATGTCACACATCAGTCCCCGGGGCCTCACACCAGCTAGGAGGGCGGTCCTGTTCCCATCACCCCCTTCTACAGATGATGAACCTGAAGATCAGGAGGTGGGGCCACAAGTCCCATTGGATGTGCTGGGTCTGGGGAGCCCAGGTGGGTCCGTGGGAAGGAATGTGGCATGCTTGATGATATTTTAGGAGAAGGCGCTGTGAAGAAGGACGGTAGGAAATTCCTCCTCACCCACCCCACGGCAGATATGTGAAGGCAACCGTGGTGGCAGCCAGTTAGAGGCCCCGTCCCCGCTTCCCACCCAAAAGCTTGGATCAGGGTTGGCGCCTCACCGCTCGGTGGCATCTTAATTGAAATCTATCAGCAGCTGCACAAGGTGGGGAGGAAGCATTTAAGCAAGGCTTTGATTAGCTCTGCAGACGAGAGGAGCCTGACAAGAATGTCAACTGTGAGGTTCTCAGCCTCTCCGTGGCCTCACCTCTGCTTCCCTACCCCCTGGTCTCCGTCTCACTGGGGGCTTCCTCTGGTCCTATTGACTTACGGATGCTCTTTATATACTGTGGATACACACCACACGTTTGCTTTCATTGATTTACCTCTTAGCTTTCTTCCACTATGGTTTATCTCCTGAAATTTAAATTTTTGTTTGTGTATGTGGAGCGGGTGTATGGATGCGGGTAAGTGTGAAGAGTGGGTGCGTGCGTGGTGTGTGTGTGTGTGTGTGTGGTCGTGTGTGTGTGCTTCTGTGTGTGTGTGGTTGTGTGTGTGCACTTGTGTGCGTGTGTATGCGTGAGCGCTTGTGTGCGTGTGCGCGTGTGCGTGTGTGTGTGTGTGTGTGTGTGTGTGTGTGTGTGCTAGAGGTTGACCTCAGGTATCATTTCTCAGGCACTATTTACCATGTTTTTTTAAATTTCATTGATTTGTTCTGTTTTGTATTTTTAATTTAATTTTATTTGTTGCCATTTATTGTGTGTGTATATGTGTGTGCACACATGTGTGTACCATGATGTGTGTGTGTGTGTGTGTGTGTGTGTGTGTGTGTCAGATGATAACTTATGGGAGTTAGTTCTCTCCGCTGTATTGAGGAACTGAACTTGGGCCATCGGGCTTGGTGCCCAGCACCTTACCCACCAAGCCATCTACCCGGCCCTTCATGTTTTTGTGCTGTGTCTTAGATTCAGTTCTTTGAGCCTTGGAATTCCCTGGGGGTGACTGTGTGTGGCGTAGGGTCCTCTGTCACTGAGGGACAACTGGGTTGCAGGGTAGCTCCCAATCCATTGTTTAGGGATCAGAGACATGGCAGGCAGAAATCCCAGGTCGGGGAGAGCTGGAGCTTCCTAAAGATGGAAGGAGGCTGAGGACGCGACGGGAGAGAGCACTAAGACAGAGGAGTCTCAGAGGCCCTGGCCACTGCCAGGCAACTTGCCCAGCAGCCCCAGCGCAGGCACCAGGAAGGTGCGCCCAGCTCTGGTCTTTGGGCCCTGGTGACCATGTAAGATGGGCGTCTCTCAGTAACCCCTGGGGCTGTCTCCATCATACCCTATTCCTGGGACATTTCCTGGATAAGGCCTGAAGAAAAGTAAGAATCTGGGCCCTTCTGCCTGGGTTCAAATCCCAGTTCTTCTGCCTGCCTGCTGTGTGATCTGGCCAGGTGACTCCACCTCTCTGAGCCTTCCTTCTCCGCCCATCCATCAGGGGTCACTGTGCCGGCCAGGCTGCGTCCTTCCCCAGCACCAGCAGGTTCTGGGCAGCGGGTTCAGTCACTGGCCATGCTGAGGCTCTGTAATTAATCATCTTCTGGTGTTGCCTGATTGATCACTGTGCAGGAGGTGCTTAGCATGGTGCCTGGCTTCAGGTGGGGGCTGTTGTCAACGTCACCTGCTGCCTGCACATCTGTCCATCAGCCCTGTTCACACAACAGGTGTACAAGCCATGCCCTGAGAGAGAGCAGCTTGCCTTGATGCTACCAGCCCTGGGGTAACAGCCCAGGCAGGGAGGCGGGATGTGGTGGGATTGCCTGTTCTAGCAGCTCTTGAACCCACATCCTTCAGGTCTCTGGGTTGAACTGAGTCGGCAGCTCTGAGTGGGGTGCAGGGGGGACAGGGATCCTGTGATGGGCTGTAGGTTGCCTGACAGAGGAGACCAAGGCTGAGCAGGGGAGGGTCCACAAAGCTTCTGTGCACACAGTAACCCAAATACTCGCCCACGGGGAGGGGCTGATGGAACACTATAGGCGCTGCGAACCTGTGAGGCGTTTAATTAAATGCCCTCTTAATCAAGAGTTGATCGTGAAGGCAGGGAAGTGCCCTGTTTGTGTGAGACCCTGGGATGGCCCAAGGGCCAAGGAGCAGGAACGTGGGAGGGAGGAATAGAGGCGGGGGGAAGGGGTGGGGTGGTAGGGGTGTGCAGAACCAGGACCTGGGGACGGCAGGAGATGCAGGCACCACCTTCGCTCTGTGAACTGAGAAATATTTATTGAGCACATGTCATACCCGGTCCCACTGTGCCAACCGGGGTCGCGGCAAACACTGGCTGCAGAGTTGTGTTTAGGGAACTAAACTGGCAGGGAAATTCACAAGGAACCAGCCAGAACCAGAATGATGAATGTTGAGAAGAAAGGGGTGCCTGGGTCGGCATGGGAGGCCAGCTACCTTCCCAAGGCTGAACAGAGAGGTACCAGGTGACGAGGGATAGGTAGAGAAGTATGCAAAGGCACAAAGGCCAGGCTGAGGTAGGGGAGCCACCACCCCATCTGAACTTCAAGTTCTGAGTATCTCTCTACCAGCTGTCACCCTGAGACACCTACAGTTGGGGGGGGCCTGTGGGGATGGCTCAGTCAGTAAAGAGGACCTGAATTCGGACCCCCTTCCCATGTAGAACACTAGGTGCAGTGGCATGCGCCTGTAATCCTATCGCTGAGGAGGTAGAGACCGGGTGGGGGTCGCTGGAGCCCCCTGGCCAGGCAGCCTAGCTGAGCTCCAGGTTCAGTGAGAGACCCCGTCCCAAACGTAAGGTGGAGAGGGCCAGAGGACACTTGACACTGACACATGTGCATGAGATGCCGACACACGCTTCGCTTGGAGAGCACAGCCCGACATAAAGTGAACACAAAAAACCAGACGTGACAACTGAGTCTCCAGCTTCTGCCAGAAGCACTCCTGCAGAGGGAAGGAAGTGGCTGGGAGCCACACTTGGCAGGTGTCAGGAGCACAGGCTCCGTTTGGGCGGGAGGGGTACCCCCTGGGTCCCTTGACTTCCTCCGTCTTTTCCCCTCCCCCTCCTCAGGGCTCAAGCGGATCCACGCCCTGACCACGCAAGCAGCCTATGAGCTTCACGTGGACCTGGAAGACTTCGACAATGGCACTGCCTATGCCCACTATGGGAGCTTTGGCGTGGGCTTGTTCTCGGTGGACCCCGAGGAGGATGGGTACCCACTCACGGTGGCCGACTACTCGGGCACTGCAGGTGAGGTTCACGGTGCAGCCGGGAGAGCTGGCCAGAGGGCTAAGCCCCTCTGACCTCTGGGGTCAGGGTCTAGGCCACAAGTCCCGTTGGGTCCTCGCCCTTGCAGCCCTATGGAGCCTGGGTAGTTTCCACGTTTCACAGAGTAAAGAGCCGAGCCCAGAGCTGGAGCCAGGGGATTCCTGGGGTTGGATTCTGTGGGGCCACTAAGTCGTAGATGAGACCTCTGGGATGACTTTCTCCTCTCAGATAAAGGAATGGGCGTGTCAGAAAGCTGGGAGGAGGGTGGAGGCCGCCTGGACACAGAACAGCCAGAAGGTATGCACATGGCTTGGGGTTGGCAGGTGAGCTGCCCGGGCCCAGGTCCACATGCACACCAGGCCCACACGCTTGGTGGACAGGGTTCTGGGGCCTGTGCACACCTCTGCCCAGGGGTTCACCCTGTGTGCACCTGCCCTGCAGGTGACTCCCTCCTAAAGCACAGTGGGATGAGATTCACCACCAAGGACCGGGACAGCGACCACTCGGACAACAACTGCGCTGCCTTCTACCGAGGAGCCTGGTGGTACCGCAACTGCCACACATCCAACCTCAACGGCCAGTACCTGCGTGGTCCTCATGCCTCCTATGCTGACGGCGTCGAGTGGTCCTCCTGGACTGGTTGGCAGTATTCACTCAAGTTCTCGGAGATGAAGATCCGGCCGGTCCGAGAGGACCGCTAGACTGGCACACTGCCCATCACTCGTGTCCTCTGGTTATGTCCAGTCCCCACACATCTCACCCCATGCCCGCTCCATGCCCGCTGTTGCAAGAACATTCTCTGCCCACCTGTGCATGGCTGACCTGCCCTTCTTTAGGGGTGGCTTAGGGCAGCTCCCGGAGCCAGTCACAACCCCTTTGCAACTAGGTCCCTATTTATCAGCTGACATGATCTCGTTTCTACCAGTGGGACTGGCACCTGGCAACCCCAAACCCCACTTGCCCCAACTTTGGTCCCCATGCTGTGTCTGCTGCCTCCTGGCAGGGCAGCAACCCCCCACTTTTCCTGGCTTTGTGAGAACATCGAGAGTAGGGGGTCAAATAGCACTCCGGACCTCTCAACACGGAAGGCTCAGGCCTTCAGACACCTGCCTGCCTGCCCTAGCCCCACTCCCTCTGGGCCTGGAGACCCCACCTCGTATCAGACACCCCCAATAGCTGGGGCTGAGCATTGCTTGGTCTTGTCACCTTGTGGGCATCTGGCCTGAGACACAGCTGTCTACAGAGCCCCAAACCCCAAGGCTGAGGCCAGCCCCCTAGGCTGCCCTTCCCTGGGCCTCCGCAGACCTGAGAGGTTTCTGTCTTGGCTGCTTTCAAAGTTCATCTGCTTTTTCCCACTCAAGCGAGGTCTACCTGGCCTCCTGCATGGCGGCCATGGCGGCTGCCCCACTTCACGTGCCTCTGGGGCAGGGGTGGGACTGGCCTAAGCCAATGAGACCCTCTTGGGGCGGGGCTACACGAGGCTATAGTGCTCTGCTAACCCCGGTGGACTGCCTCTAGGATCCTCCCGGAAGCCAGAGAGTAGAAGCAAGCAAGCCCTGCGACTCAGCATGGCCCAAAGCTGCCATCTCTGCAGAGAGGCTGCCCCCTACTGGTGATGATGGGTACTGCCATCAGGACCTAACGGGGCAGGAGACTGAGGCAGATTGGGCATCGGGACCTGCACCCCACCATTGCCCCCTACAGGTGATCTCCCAGGAAGGCAGGCTGCAGCCCCAGCCCTCAGCTGTGGGAGCTTTGAAAAGGCTGGAAGGTAGGATGGCAATGGTGACCTCTGGTAGGAGGGCAGGCAGGCAGGCAGGGACCCCGCCCTTCCTTCCGCCAGACTTGTAGCAAAGCCTGAAGCCCACTGATGGACTGTGCTACCCGCTCAGTCCTTCACGGGTCTCAGTGAGAGTCAAAGCCGTCCTCAGCACTGGACAGGACCAGTTGTTACTTACTTGGTCCCCAGCTGGTGGCAAGGAACGTGGTTCCAGTCCAGAGTAGCCAGGGTTCTGACGGGACAAGGGACACACAGGGAAGTCCCCTCTCACTCCCTATCTGTCCTCCACTCCTGGCAGATACTGCCACCCCTGAGGCCGCCGCCTCTGAAGTAGCTTCTGCCGCCAGCCGCCTCTGTCAGCGCGGCTCAGAAGTGCTGGATGCTTTCTGATGGTGTCATCAAACAAACCCCTGTGAGTGTGATGTTAACGGATTCACAGATGCCAGTGTGCCACAGGCGGCCTGGGCTCCGGGCCAGGGCTGGGCTGCGGAACACAGGGCCAGCTGGTGGACAGGTGAGGGGTGACATGCATTCCTGTCTGGTCACACCGGAGCCCTTCAGAGTCCAGCCACTGCTCCAGGGACACCAAGCCCTCCCCAGGCCAGGCTGGTGCTCTAGGGCGTGTGGCTCCAAGTCCCTCAGCGTGGCGAGAGGCCAGCCCGACAGCCCTGCCTTCACCTTCTGAGTGTGCACCCCCAAAGGCAGATGGGAGCCTGTCCCTGCACCCTGGGTCACAGCCTCCAGCCCTGGCTTGAGGAGTTCGCTGGTCTGATGTCTGTGCAAGATGGCTGCCATCTGTGATCAGAGTGCCCACAGGAAGCAAGACTGCTGGGAAAACTTTGGGGGGTCAGGTTAGGTCCAGACCTACTTTGGTTTGACAATGGAATTGTCAAATTGACCTGAGTGAGTCCCATGATGTCACTTGGCCAAGCCACACTGCTCTCCTTCTGGGGCAGGGTCTCCATGCCCCACACTAGGGTCTTGGCAACATGGCTCTCTCTATTTGCAAACCATCAAAACTTCTCTCCAAGCGCTAGCTGGCTCCGTGGATTCCACCGAAGGCCTCAAAACTGGCTACACCCGTGCCACGCCAACAGCCAGCTAGCTAGCGTGCAGTGAGTGGACAGCGCCTTGGTTCCCTTGCGAGCCTGAGCTTGTGAGAGATCAGGTTAGAGCTGTGTGCCTCTCCCGTGACGTCAGTGGCTCATGTGAGTGGGGCACTCGTGTTTGTGGGCAGAAGTGGCGTCACCGGTGTCCATCTCTTCCCTGCCTCCTCACCCTTGTCACCTCAAGCCTGTGGGTGGAACACGGGAGTCTGTGGCCACGGTCACTGTAGGTCCTGGCCCCCACGGAGCACTCCTGGGAGAGAGCAGGGCCTTGGATGACCAGAAAGTGGAACAACAGTGTGACCTTCCAGCTCCAGCCCAGATGTCTTGGCCCTGGGGCAGGAGATGTGGACAAGGGGCAGGGTCAATGACCATGGCTGCCCTGATCCCCGTCCTGTGATCTGAGGAGCAACATCCTGGCAGAGACTCATGGAGCTCAGAACTGTGATGAAGTGACATTGAGCCAATGGTCTGGGGGCCTCGGAGAGCCTCAGTTTCTTCATCCGCCTTTGGGGAAGGCTGCTGGCTGCTGTGATGGCCCAGCCATTGGAGGGATCCATAAACCCAGAGGCCTGGAGCCAGGCTGCTGTGGAACTGGGGTGGGGGAGGGGTCCAACCTGAGGCTAGCTGTGATTAGTAGGGCAGGTGTGCATGCCCGTGGGTCCGACCGGGCCCTGGGGCTGGGGAGGAGCTCTGAGGGTCAGTGAAACAGCCCCATGGGCAAACGGTGTGGGGCAGTTGTTGGTGTGCACTTGGTGACTTGTATGTCCCTGTCTCCAATAAAGTCTTGTGTTGACCCCGCTCCAGCACTCACCTGTAGTCCTGCCCCACCCCATGTCACAGCAGAGCTAGGAGACACCCAGTGCTCTGGGACCGCTCTGCTGGACTCAGGGGTGGCTCTGTGCTCTCAATGAGTTACTGGCTGAGCAGAGGCAGCCAAGCCTGGCGAGCGGCGAAGGGTAAAGTCTGCTTTCTGCATCCAGCAGGGCTGGTCTGGGAGTCTGGATCTCATGGATTCACCTAGGCCAACTCGCTCTATGCATGCCACTGGTGTCTCTCGAGGGTGAATCGTCCCTACAGGGGATGGGTCCTGGAGTTCTGAGGAGTTGATGCTCCGAGGAACTAATTAATAGTCATTTATTCCTCAAATCAACTTGATGCTTCAACTTGAGGCCCAAGTTATCTCATGAAAGGCAGTGTTGATTGGGTGCCCATGTTGGAGGAAGCGCATGGATGGAGGGAGGACAGCAGCCTGGGGGCAGCTGGAGAGGCATCCACCAGGTCCCACTTTCTCCACCACATCCTCATCGTCCTGTCCACTAGGCAGCTCATTTTGGGTACAAGCCTGGAGGGACAGAGATGGGGTGCCTGGAGATAGGACTCCTGAGCCAGGACACAGAAACCCGTAATGACTGTGTCCACCTGTCTCCCCGTGGGGGCACACCGTCTAGGTGGGGGCATTGCCCATCTAGCCTGTTCCCTGACACCATGAAGCCACTGTGTGATGCTTCCCTCAGCTGGACCACTCTGGCTGTGGCTCCAAGAGCCATCTGGATAGGTCATACTGACCCAGTCTCACGGAGCTTTCCAGAGCTATCAAGGGGCTTGGGGACATGCCACCAACAAGGCGCAGTGCTGAGGGAAGAGAGCTCCCCAGGGCTCTGTGAGGAGACTGGAGAGGGCCTGAGTGGTGGTGAATGCCTGCGGGGTGGGCATCCTGCTGGTCATGGCTCAGTGGGTCCACATGACCTTCATGACATGAGGACCGCTGGGACATTGTCAACTTCAGAGGTTCCGGGCTGCCTAAGATCATAGCTGGGTGGACTTCCAGGCTGGGTCCTGTTCTGAGAGGAATCATGTGGCTAAATTCAGATGAAGCCAAGAGCCTGAGGGCTGGATCAGTGCTTGGGAGGGCACAGCCCAGAGTGCCTGCCAGGAAGATGCCCATTCACATCCAGTCCCAGTCCTCACTCTATGAGAAGCAAGGACAGGTCCACAAGTCAGGCTGTAGGTGATCTCAGATGAGTGGGTTGGAGCTCTGTGCCCTCAGGACTGTAACCCAGGGAGCCTTAGAACCTTCTGGATAGTGGCTTCCTGCTCTGCTCAGCCTCTGACCTTGATGAGGCCTGTGCTGCTGGATGACACTTGTCTGCACCCTCAGCTCCAGCCTCCACACCACACTGCCCTGGGTATCGGGCTGGTAAGGTCCGTAATGGCAGACAGCGGCTGAAGAAACTGGGACTCAGGAATCAGAGAGCCCGACACAGGCAAGAGCCCAGGATGTGTGCCTGGAAAGTGCTCTGGGAGTCTGACTGGGCCTCAGAGCCAAGACTTTGACTAAATCAAACATCTGTGCTCGCTTCCTGGCCTGAGGGGCATGGCATGACATGGGAAACCAGTCTGAGCTGAGGAACAGGTTGGCCACCAGGGGACCTGTCTGCAAAGGCTTCCAACCTGCCACACAGCTGCTGAAGCCTCAACTGGAGGTGGGTGACATTGTCATTAGTCACCAGAAAAACTGCACTGAGTGGCGGCCCTGGAATGGGCAGTGGCCAGACACCCGTGGGCAGCTTCCAGAGGGTGTGTTTGGTAAAAGTAGGGTGTCATGGAGGTCACTGTGAGAACAGCACCCAGGCATGGACTCAGCGGGACAGAACCATGGTGTGTGGTGAGGGGTTGGCGGTGACAATCGCCATGTCCTCACAGCAGACCTCACCACCTACCCTATGCCTTTGCCAAGGTCCACGCCTGGCTACTGTGATGCCCTGGCTCCAGGCCACCGTGGCAGCTACAGGGGAGGTGGGTGTGATCATGCTCAGTTGGGGTTCGGAAGGGCGGGCCCTGTGGCTTTATGTCAGGATGGGTAGCCAAGTCTGGGGTACAGATAGACATTAGGTACAGCCCCGCCATAGGGCTGGATGGTGAGAGAGAGTGCACTCTCTGTGGGACAGACTAACAGCAGTGTTAGAGCTGAAGCCAGAGAGGGGCCTGCTTAGTTCTGGGGTCCGTCCCCTGCATCCCTCTGAAGCAAAAAGTCCTGTACAGTTTCACCTCTCCTAAGGCTCCAGAGAGGCTGTCTCACACACCAGAACCTCCTACAGAGGGACTGGTATCTGTGACGCTCCAGCCCCCGCAGAGTGAGGAAGGTGCCTCTGTAAGCCTACCCTCTCTGGAGGGAGACCACAGGGCAGCACCATCAGGGTTCTCAAGGGTGGGCACCGATGTCTCCAGCCAGGGTCTGCCGGGTCTGTGTCCACAGCTCATGGGTAATGATGCCCTCTCCAAAGGGCAGTGCCTGCCACTTTTATCAGACCACATCCTGTTTACATTGTGTCTTTGTCCTTGGCCCACACGGCCCCTGCCTTCACCACCAGCAACCCCAAAGGAATCCTAGGCCCAGGAATGCAGAGCAATCAGGCAGGCTGGGGCCATGACACCAGGCATCTGCATAAAGCACGGAGACCCCAGGGCCATGCCTCCTGGACCAGGACCCACGCAGCTCTGCCTGGCACCGGGGCCCTCCTCAGAGCAGCCCACAGCACAGCGAGTACAGCAGGAAACTCTCCAGGTGAGCTGGGTGCAGGCAGGCACAGCAGGAAGCACCCAGCGGGCAGGGTGGGGTGTGGGAGACCCCCAGATATGGGAAAGTCCCACCAATGCAGGTCAGCCCTAGCTGCCAGCTAGGGAGCATTTATCTCCGAGGATAAAGAATATTCCTCGGTCCTCACGCACTCCGTAGGAAGAAGGAGCGATGCTTGCCTGTCCCCTGTGGGCCTGAGGAAGCCCCTTAGCAGCAGCAGGCTGGAGGCTACTCCAGCCCCTGGGGACCAGGGGGCTTAGCAAGCTGGATTTGGGTAGGAAGCTGGGCTGCTTTTGTTGTTTTTGAAGCTTTCTGGCTGGGCTCACTTCTTTGAAATGTTTTCAAGGGAGCTGTTTCTGGAAAGAATGCCTCTTCCCCTGCTCCTATTCCAGCTTCAGGGGGCTCCTCAGAGGATGAGCCAGCCCAGTCCGGCTCACCCATGGTCATTGCAAAACAGACTTCCTCTGTGAGGGAGGGGGACAGTTCCCAACAGGGCAGAGGTGAGGGGGGACCCAGTGGCAGTGGAGAGCTATGGGGACGCAGAGTAATGAGGGTACCTTGAACTCGGCCCCCTCTCTCATGAGGCTGTAGGATCTAGGACAAACCCTGTGCCTCTGAGCCCGAGGAATTGAGGGTGGCACTGTGGCTGGTGGGCTGGATGGTTGCGTGCAGGAGGCAAACATTTCCTGGAGGCCTGGTACACCAAGAAGCCACATGGACATTAGATCCCTGAGCCCCCACTCTGTATGGCGAGGTGCAGTTTGCTAGACAGACTACTGTGAAGATAAGCCCATGCATGTGGGTAATCTTTAGCTCAGAGCCTGTCCTGTCCAGTGGGTGCTGGCTGTCCCCAGCCTTGTCACTGGCTCCTCCCCAGGTAGGTGACTGAATTACACAAGGACCACCAGACCCATTTCCCCCTCCCAGGAGCAACTTGTCCCCGAGTTAGGGAGACAGTGGGGTTTCCCAGCAGACCAACTAGACCTATTCATTATCAAGTGGAAAACACGACTGCTTCTCACTCTGCCCGCGGCCCCAGAGTCAATAATTATAATAGAAAATTGAACCCGAATGCACACAGCCCTCAGGGCCACCCGGGTACCTCTGCAAGCCAGCTGGCAGGCGTGGTATTCTAGTACTGAGCCACGAAGGCAGCTCCTTGGCTGCAGGTGAGTGAGAATAAGCCTAATTGGTACAGCCAGCTCCTGCAGTGGCTAAGAAAGGCTGGTCTCCAAGGTAAGCTGCGCCAGCCGCTACCCCTCTGACAGGCCTTGGGAAACTTGGGGCCAGGGCCTGCATGTGACCAAATGCTGCCACTAACCCCTCCTCTCCTTCCTCCGCTCAGATGAGGAGCCTTCACTCTTTGCCTTGCCTCCTCCTCCTGCCACTGAGTGCCTGCTTTCCCCTGCTGGACACAAGGGGACCCACAGACGTCGGTGACATCGGAGCCAGGATGCGCTGGGCGCACCTGGCTGAGGGACGCAGACCCCACTCAGTGCGAAGTCCTTCCCCGTGGCGGAGAGTACCACAGCCACAGGCCCTGTTTGTGGTGGCCAAGGAACTGCAGGCCTCACGCAGGGAGCACACCGGCTTCCGCCTAGGGAGGCAGGATGGAAGCAGCGAGGCTGCGGGGTTCCTGCCCACTGACTCAGAGAAGGCCAGCGGCCCCCTGGGGACCCTGGCGGAGGAGCTCAGCAGCTATAGCAGGAGGAAAGGAGGGTTCAGCTTTCGCTTTGGCCGGTGAGGGCCTCTGTGGACTCTGCCTGTCTTTCCTCGGTTGCCACCGTGTCCCCACGTACCCCAAACCCCAAGGACCCAGGCCTGGAGAGAGCAAAGGCCTATCATAATGAATTAGTGGTAGATAGATGTGTGCTCGACTTTTCATTTCCAACTTTGCTAAAGTGAAAAACTTCACCCCACCCCCACCCCCCGCCCCCCACACACAGGAGAAGAGCAAATGTGTCGTGGTTAGTAAGACGAGGTGTCCTTGTCCCAACCCATGACTCAGGCTGCTCTGTCTCAGCCCCCTCTTTCCCCATGGTCTGACTGGAGCAGCCCCCGGCCCCCAGGGGCAGGGCACTGGGCTGTGAATACAACAACAGGTCTGGTTCTGTTGTTCATTGGAGGGCAGGTGGGCTGAGAGATTACAACAGGAAATCAAAGTTCTGACAGTGCCCCCAGGGACGCGGGTAGCTGACATCTGAAGTACCGCTGTGAAAGAGCACACTCCACTGTGTATAGAATGTGGGTCTGAAAGGTCCAAATGAAGGGGAAAAAATAGCCCGTCCAAACACAAACCCAAGACAGAGCGTGTGCTCTCCACCCCATTAGCACAAGATGCCTCTGGCAAGGAAGCCCTGCAGTGGGCCGCAGCGGCACCAAGCTGCCCTTCCGATGGCCTGCCCATCCCTGGGCAGCCCATCCCCTCGGCAGACTGTCCCCTCCCCTCGGCAGCCCGTCCCCTCCGCAGCCCGTCCCCTCGGCAGCCCGTCCCCTCCGCAGCCCGTCCCCTCGGCAGCCCGTCCCCTCGGCAGCCAGTCCCCTCCCCTCGGCAGTCCGTCCCCTCGGCAGCCCCTCCCCTCGGCAGTCCGTCCCCTCGGCAGCCCGTCCCCTCGGCAGCCCGTCCCCTCCGCAGCCCGTCCCCTCCGCAGCCCATCCCCTCCGCAGCCCGTCCCCTCGGCAGCCCGTCCCCTCCCCTCGGCAGCCCGTCCCCTCCCCTCGGCAGCCCGTCCCCTCCGCAGCCCATCCCCTCCGCAGCCCGTCCCCTTGGCAGCCCGTCCCCTCCCCTCGGCAGCCCGTCTCCTCCGCAGCCCGTCCCCTCGGCAGCCCGTCCCCTCGGCAGCCCGTCCCCTCCCCTCGGCAGCCCGTCCCCTCGGCAGCCCGTCCCCTCTGGCGGCTGGCCTTGTCCATGGTAGTATTGGCCAAGCCAAGGGCCTCATGGGAACTGAACTCGTGGAAGGGATGGTTTTCTGCTAAGCAAGGTTGAGTTTCAAATACCAAAAACTAGGACTGTGCTGTGTGTATCTTGAAATAAAAGTAACAACCGCAGCATCATAATGGAATGCCGGCCGTCTCCTTCCAGGTCCTCTGGGCCTCAGAAACTTCTCTTGAGCTCTTGGAGCCTTCACTTTGGGGAGATGGAAATCAGGCTGTCTGTACCCCGTATACCTCTCCTACTAGCCCCTTAATTGGCAGCCAGGTGAAGGTACAGGGAGATACGGCACAGGCTGTTTCCTCTTCACTCCCCTGTTCCTTACCTATGTTTCTTAGAATAAGCAGTGGGGGGGGGGGCTGACATCTCCACCTGGCGGCGGGGGGGGGGGGGGGTGTCAGTCTGGGCTGTGTGCAGCCTGGGGCCAGGCAGAGCATCCCTTTCAAAGGCTGCTGAGTCTCCTGCATCCCATCCCAGGTCAGACACACCCGTCAGAAGCAGCTCACTCCAGGGCTGGCTGTGACTGCTGAGATGAGGACTTATATTGATGTTTCCATGGCAACATCTCCCCTCCTCCTTGCCAGTGGCGGCTTGCCCCTGTTCACAATTGAATAATTTTCCATTGAGCTGTCACAATTAATTGGTAGATTTTTATTAGCCTTTTAGAACCACACTGGGCCAGGCCCAGCTTGGCACCTCACAGTATTCCGGTGTTTTCCGTTCTATTGGTGACTTACGTCCCCAGTAGCAGCTCTCAGTCCTCAGCATCCAGGAAGCCACTTCATTAAGGCTGACAGATCGGAGCCACGAGAGAACTATGTTGACTGGGGGGCAGGGCTGGGAGGTGAGGTGAGGAGGGAGGCCAGAACCAAACACCCGACATTGGTACACAGCCGTCCCCAGAGCCCACACGAGGCTCCCCTGGGCCTTGCACGTGTGTCCTAGGCTGCAGTCACAGGGACGAGGCGAGGGCCCCAGAATCTGTGAGGCACATTTCTCTGCCTTCCCCACCATCACAGGAAGACGTAACTGAGGCTGTGTCCAGCAAAGGGATGCGGCTGCTCCCTGCTAGTGTGACACACTCCCTGGGTCCGTGTCTGTGAAGACACTCCTGAGACACAGGTGACTGTGGTCCCACCCGGCTTCTGTGGGGCACTAGCCTGGCTCTCAATCCCTCCCCTGGATCATCCATACACATAGGAGACAGGCTGAGACAGCCAGACCACCAGCCGGGGCAGAAGGGTCCCTGGCAGGGCCCTGGTCCTTCTCTTCACTCTTCAGGTTGTATACTGCCCGTGAGGCCGAGTGACCTGCACACCCTCACTCTGTGGGTCGGTGCTGGCACTCCGGCTCCAGCCCTCATGCAGCGCTCTACCAGCGAGCTGCATCCTAAGCATGGCAGGCTCTTAATTTAGCAGGATTAGATTAACCATGATGGAGAAGACTGGGATGAAGGGGGAGACCTTCAAAGGAATGAATCTGCTGTCATTACCTTTAATCATTAAAAGAACCAACAAAGCTATTTTTTTTCCAGTTTGCTTGTACATTGGACTCAATAGCCCTGAAAATCAGAATACTCAGACTGCTAACGCATTGATCTGCTGAACCAGCTCGCCTATATGGTGCTAAACTCCCTCTTTAACCCCCTGCCCCCAAGTTTCCCACGCTCTGGCAAGGTCTAGGCCCTCCTCTGTCCTCTTGGGAATGAGGAAATCGCTCCTCTCCAGACTGGGAAAGGAGAGGCTCTGGGAAACATCTACCCCGAGGCAGACTCAGCCCCAGGCTGCTCACTGCTGGCCTGGCATCTCTGACTCTCAACCCAAGAGCTGTCTGTAGCTACTCACTGTATTTATTCAAGCCACAAACAAGAGCCAGGCGTATGGTGCGTGCTTATAATCCCCATCCTCCGGAGGCTGAAGCTGGAGGATCAGAAGTTCAAGGCCAGTTTCGGTTCCAGAGTGAGATGGAGGCCAGCCTGGACTAATGAACAAAAAATCAAAGAAAAAGGCCAATCTTCCCTGTGGGCGTGCACATCTACAGGTTATAGGCTGCTAAGATGTGTGGAAAATGTCTGTCCATATTTTCCTATGTTTGGAATACTATTTAAATGCTTAAGGAAGGAAAAAAAGAGGGGTTGGGGATTTAGCTCAGTGGTAGCGCTAGGCAAGCGCAAAGCCCTGGGTTCAGTCCTCAGCTCAGGTGGGGGTGGGGGTTGGGGGTGGGGGTGGGGGGAGAAGAAAGGCCAAAGACAGCTAGCTGCCCGTCCTAACTCGATCCAGTACCAGAGACACCACAGGAGATCCACAGACCCAACCATGAGTTTCTGGTCACCCTGTGCTCATGGTCTGTAGGCATAAGTCTCAAAGCTCCCGGGGGAACAGAATCCCAGAGGTGTCTGATTGCAGAATCGACATCAGCTGGACCAGGGTCTGGGTCAAGAGGCTAGGTCAGGGATGAAGGCAGTACCAATGATGGGGTGTGGCTGGGGTGCTTGCTTTGCCTGGCCCCACTTAGTGTCATCTGTGCAAACCCAGACTTAGAAATGACTTCCCAGGGGGCTGATAGCGCACTAAGGTGCTTGCCATGTGAGCAGGAGGACCTGAGTTCAAATCCGCAGCACCCATATACGCTGGGTGCATGTCTCTCATCCCGGCCCTGGTTGGGGGTGGGCAGTGAATGGTAGTAACTGAAGAAGAGACAGGTCCCTGGAGGTCACTGGCCAGCTAGCCAAGCCAACTGGTGAGCCTCAGGCTCTACGAGGACCATCTCAAAAATACACTGGTGACTAAGGAAGACACTTAACATTGACATCTGTCCTACACCCACGCGAGTGTGCAGACACACACACACACACACACACACACACACACACACACACACACACACGGCGGGGTGTGGGGACGGACTTCCCTATAACACTGGAGTGGGATGGATGGCATTGATTTAGATCTGGGCCTGTGAGGCCAAGCCAACCAGCTTACCTTTATAGGTCGCAGCCTGGAAGGTCCTCCGCCGGGCAGGATGCAGCCATCTGTACTGTCTACAAGACTCCCTGACCTGGTGGGCACATGCAGTGTGGCCTTGGCCAAGCTGCTTCACCTCTCTGAGCCTCAGCTACTCTACACCTCTAGAGGACGGTGCCAGAGCTCAGGAGGAGGACTGTCTCTGCGGCACAGACACTTCCAGAATATGCGCCTATTCCAAGTGTAGGGACACCCGGCAGCCAGCAGCAGCTGCAGCTGAGCCTGATGTGCAGTGATCTTTCTGCACCCCGGAACCGCAACGCCAACACAGCACGGTTACTAACTTCACCTCTGTGGGCAGAAGTCTGTCACTTCCGCCTCCCTTTTGATCTTGTGTATACACTCACACGTGCACGCACATTCCCCACAGTGCACACGTGGAGGACAGCTGGCAGCAGTCGGTTTTCTGTCCACCACGTGGGTCCCAGGGATTGAACTCAGGGCGTCAGGCTTGGCAGCAGGTGTTTGGCCCTCGGAGCCATCTTGCTGGCATGTGCAGAGGAGCATTTCTCTGGGCCACGCACAGCTATTAGATTCCAAGGAGCATCTGTGATCTAAGGTCAAGAAGGCCAGCCTTAGAAATGACTAAGTTTCAGGTGACACATTAGGACCTTGAGAGATAGAAGTATTTTATGCCCTGGGCCGAGGTGACCTATCTCACCCCTGTGGCCTTACATGAAGCACTGGGAAAACAGGCCAGTAGTACTTGCCTGAGGCCATGGGGAGGACCCTGAGATGTAGGGGCGTGCCAGGGAGGAGTCACCCTGCCAGCAAGAATCTCAGGAGCTTATGTCTCTCCTACTCCAGGCCTGACACAGGACACTGCCACCTGCTAAAGGCTGACTAGAGCTGGGCAACTATGTGCCAGGGATACAGGGTGGCCCAGACATCCTGTTCGTGGATGGCAGCCACTATACTGCTTTGTGGCAGCCAAATGTGCGGTGACCCTTCGGGACATGATGGGTAGCAGGGATGAATCACAGACCAAGCAACCTGTCAATACTTCTGTAAACACGTATTTATTTAAAAAATACTACAGAGAGATTTGGATTCAAAAACACAGAGTCATATACAGAAACAAAATGTACTGACTGAGAAAAAAGGGGATGTCACTGGTGTGCCAGAGGGGCACAGTGGCAACCTATTTACATGTCATTTATAAGAGAGCAAGTCTATTTTAAAAAAGTGTAATACCAAAGTATAATGTAAAATATAGTGGCACATCATGTCAGCAACGACAGACTGGTACCTTGTGAACGTGGTTTCAGAGTATGGGGGTGTCTGGCTTTTCAAGGCCGATGGCAGTGTGGCACCGACTCCCCTGGGCTACAGAAGAGCCGCTGGAGGCGAGGAGGTGATGTGCTATGAGGACCATGGAGAACACCCCAGAAGAAATCATCTCTACAGAAAAATACAAGCCGAGTCTAGGTGGTTAGTGTGGGACTGGGGCCAGCACAGTGCAGCCGAGTGGAGAAGCAGGAGTGTGGTGGTGTCTCGCCTGGCCCAGCGCAAGGCCAAGGCAGGCGCCCCGCTCTTCAGCTGGCTGCTCTGGGTCACAGTCAAGGAGACACACGCCTGTCTCTCTGCTCAGCTCTGGTCCTGGCTGCTGGGGAAGAGAAGCATGCCCTGGCTAAGCCTGCGAAGTATCCCCACCCCGCCTGTGCTGTGGTGCGCCTCCGGAGCACCAGGCTAAGCACTGTTCTAGGTGCTTAAGCAGCAGCAGCAGTTCTGAGGAGCAGCTAGGGCTCAGGAGAGCCAGTGGTCCTTCCTGCCTATTTGTGCCTAGTGGTTGCTCCTTTCTGTGCAGAGCTTTGGAATGCTCAAAAACACCAGAAAACCAGACCCTCGTCATCAAGGCAAGGACCAGAGAGGGGAAGAAGACTGCTCAGAAATTCAGATCTTTGGGGGCCCCTGGAGCCCTAGCCTTGGTCTGGCCAACCAGAGACTGCCACCCATGAAACTCAAGTTGCTATCCAGGACTGCAGGGCACACCACTGAGGATCTAAACAGATGACAGACCACACTGCCCTAGCTGTCTCCAGTACCCACCCACCCGGGCCCTTGGTGTTAGCCCCTCATGACCCTCAAATCAACAGCTTCCTTCACATGAGAAAACAGTGAGCACAGCCTCTCCGGGACAGGTCGTGAGCATAGAAGGTCCAGGGACGGCCAGCACGGGACTCCCCTGCCTTGGGGACCAGGCGCATCAGAGGAGGATGTTCTCCTGCAAAGACATGGGAAGGACAGTCCTTCTGAGCACTCCCAGCTGGCCTCAGAGCTGGGTCTGAGGCACTGGGCAGGGAGGAGCCTGGTGGCCTGGCAGGCCAGCTGCAGTCTATGGAGCAGGAGGCCCACACACAGGCACCTGGGCTGGGGAGGAAAGGTGCAGGCCAGCTGGCGCACAGCACAAGAGGAGGGCCCGTTTCACCAGGCCCGGGCTCTGCCTGATGCTCTGTAAAGCTCCTGGGCCAAGCTGCCAGCTCCCCAGTCCTCTGTCCCCCATCCTTAAGGGCATACGAGCCCCGTGGACTGCAGCATCTCTGGCTGGCATGCACTGGCTGCTGCTACCTCCGTACGATGTCGCTGATCTCCTTCACAGAGCTAAGCAGCTTGCTGAAGTCCTGTGTGGCAGCTGGGCCGCTGGAGGCTGTCGCAGGGCAGATCTGCAGCTCTCGGAGGTTGCTCTCCAGCTTGTTGATGGCCTCTCGGAAGGCAAACTTATTCCTCATCTGCTGGATGGAGTCCACGTAGCTCACGCAGAATGTGTACAGGTTCTTGCCAGCCTCCAGCACGGCACTGTGGCTGGCCATCTGCTCTGAGTTCCGGGAGATGGCGAGGCACAGGGCCTCAGTGCTGTCCAGAACCACACCCTTGGTGATGGTGCCACTGGCGATGCGCTCGGGCGGCTGGCGGGTCTTTCGCAGAGACACACGGGTTGATATGAGGGGGATGAAGGCGGCAGAAGATGGCTGGTCCCCGGGCAGGGATGAAGGCGCTGGCGCTGTGGGGGGTGTGGGGACTGGGCTGGTGGGGGTCCCTGGAGGCTTACTAGCTGACTGAGGCTTTGGTACGGACGGGGGCACGGGCTTTCGCAGTCCTTCCCCAGGCTGGCCAGCCTTGGTAGGGTCACTGTTCGCAGCGTCCACAGCCAGACCCGTGCACTTCAGCTTTGCTGCCGCCCCTGCCTCCGCAGCCACCTCTTGGCTGGGGCTCTGCGCAGGCTTCCCGGCTTTCCCTGCCGAGGCAGGTGGAGGTGGCGGGGCAGGCTTGAGCTTGGCCAGCCGCCCCTTGTCTCTCCCCGGGGACTCTGAGCTGTGCTTGTGCCTCCTTACTCGGGTCTCCTCAGAGGAGGCCTTGTTCGGGCCCACTCTGTTGCTGGGGGGTGTCGGCTCGGCAGCGGCAGGAGTCCCCAAGGCTGTGCTCTTGGTGGCCTCCTCCTTATGAGGGAGGCCGGCGGAAGGAGAGGCGGCGACCTGCCGACGGAGGAGTTTGGGAGTCAGGCTGGGAGGGCTGGAGCCTGGGCTGGCCTCCATGTCCCTGAAGACTTCATCAGCAGCCTCCTCACTCTTCTTCACCAGCCGCGGAGGGGGCGTCACTGTGCCTCTGGCCACCTGCTCAGACCTGGTCTCACTGGCACGTTTCCGAGGCAGAGCTGGCTTTTCGCTTTTGTGCCCCCCAAAGGTGGATGAGTCAAACTGCTTGCCAGCAGATGGCAGGTCCCGAGGCAGTGTGACTGACCGCCACTCCGTGTCCCTGGCCCCGTGGGGCATGCAGGAGGCTGAGCAAGAGCGCAGGAATCGCTTGCTGGAGCTGATGCCACTCTCCTCTTCCCCGGCAGCCAGGCGGCTGCTGGTCAGCGTGCTGGACTTTTTCCACAGGTTGGGAGAACGGAAGCCCGAGCTGCCTGGCTCCCGGAAGGCTCCATTGGGGACACCAGCCCCATTGCTGGCTTTTGGAGACTTGGTGGGCTCTGCCGCATCTGAGGGGGTGAGAGCTGGTGGCCCGTTGCTGGCTTCCCGGCCATCATCCTCACCAGCCCCTCTGCGTTCTGGCTGGCCATCCATCTCGCGGAAGGAGCTGCTGCGCTTAGGGGGCGTGGGTGCCATTTTCTTCTTCTTCTTAATCAAGGCGCTGAACAAGTTGGTCTTCTTGTCCTTGGGAAGAAGGCGCTCATCTTCATTTAGGGTGCCGTCTGGGGGCCCTCGCTCTTTCCGAGGAAGCAGTGGTGATACGGCAGGTTCACTGTCCAGCACATCTGAAAAAGAGAGCCAGAGTGAGGCGGAGCTCCCTGGAAACGAGGCGCTCACTCCTGGGGGGTCCCCAAGGCTTCTGCACCTCAGCTTTCACAGACGGGCACAACAAAGCTCAAGTGCTGCCGGAGGGCAGACAGAAGACAAAGGTGTGGCTCTCACCACAGCTCCGTCTCATCGTGGGTATCAGCCAGGAACACTGTCACTATCAGCAGGGGCACAGGTCTCTCTCCCCAAACTCAGAGGGACAAGAGCCAAATGACCCTGCCTTCCTCATCCTGAAACCAGTTAAAGCTGTGGAGTCCCTCCAATGTCACACTCTGGTCATCGAAACAATGCCCAAGGTCAGACTTGCTGAGGCTCCTGAGGTGTAACCTGGAGAAAGAGGTCAGGTGTCCCGTTGGGGCCCGACAATCAGCTGCTGTGACAGACCGGGAAGATGACCTTCATGAAACCTCAGGTGGGTATTTTTAAAATACGAGCGACAGTTCACAAAAGGCCTTTGTGCTATCAGGCCGGCTGTAGGAGGCTTCCGTCAGCCTGTCGGACAGAGATGGAGGCTGCGCCTGTCCTAAGACTGGCAGAGGTACACACCAGAACGAGGGTGAGCAGAGGACCACCCCACACTTTAGTCCAGCCGAAGAAGATGGACCAAGAGACTCTACTGGGTCACAGAGCCACATCAAGAGCACACATATTGGGGACACTTCTGGCTCACCAGGAGATGACCTACCAAAACACTTCACTAATGATACTGCTGGGAAGGACACAGGTGCCTGCTCATCGCCTGCTCTGCCTAAGGACATGCGGCCATGGCAGCCTCTCTTCCCCACTGCCAACGATCAGACAGCATGACAACCAGCAGGGACCAAGGGACTGCTTGGGTGCCACAGCCTCCAAAAGGGTGAGGACGATGATTCAGTGCTTCCACAATTTGGACTCTTTTTTAAAACCACACACACACACACACACACACACACACACACACACACACACACACACACGTGTATGCACATGCCTAGCATACATGTAGAGGTCAGAGGGTAACCTCAGGTATTAATTAGTTCTTCCTTCCAAGTTGGTTGTGTGTACCAAGCTAGCTGGCCCTTACATTCTGAGGGTCTCTCTGCAGGAGAGCTGGTGGTACAGGTATGTGTTAGTACATGGATTGTGCAGACTGGACCTCAGGTCCCGGCAACTGCTCAGCAAGTGCTTTACCCCTGAGCCATATCCTCAGCCCGTATGGAAACCTTCCAAACACACACCCTGGGCACCTGTGTGCACTGTCCCTGTGCTGGACAGTTTTATGTCAACTTGATACGAGCTAAAGTCAGCTAAGAGAAGGGAACCTCAGTTAAGAAATGAATTTCCCCAGTACTCAGGAGACAGAGGCAGGTGGATCACTGTGAGTTCCAGGTCTATAGGGTGAGTTCCAGGACAGACAGGATTATAGAGAGAAACTTTGTCATGAAAAACAAAAAAACAAAACAAAACAAACAAAAAAAAAAAAAAAGAAAGAAAGAAAGAAAGAAAGAAGGAAAGAAAATGTCTCCATAAGATTAGGCTACAGGCAATTTTGTAGGCCATTTTCTTAGTGATTAATGGGAGAGGATCCAGGCCATTGAGGGTGGTGACATCCTTGGGCAGGTGGTTGTAGGTTCTATAAGAAAGCAGGCTGAGCAAGCCATGGGGAACAAGGCAGTAAGCAGCACCCTTCCATGGCCTCTGCATTGGCTCCTGCCTCCAGGTTCCTGCCCTGTTTGAGTTCCTGCCCTGACTTCCTTCAGTGATGGACTGTGATGATGAAGTGTAAGCCTAATAAACCCTTTCCTCCCAAGTTTCTTTGGCCATGGTGTTACATGTTGTTACAGCAACAGTAACCCTTTTAGGGACTAAGACATGCCCTAAAGTACTTTATGTGTCTCATGGGTTTGACCATTCAACTTCTCATCAGTATGAGTATAGGTTTAAAAATACAACTGTTTAAAAAAAAAAAAAACGTAACTGTGGATTCATCTGAGTAAATATCCCTTATGAATCTCTATCAGAACCAAACTCCTGTCTGGTCCCGTTCAACCAGACCCACAGTCCATTAGCCCATGCTGGGAGCCCCTGGGAGCCTTTGTGAGTTCAAGTACTAACCCCCAAAACTGACTTCAGTGGGTCTGCAGGAAAGCCAGATGCTGGCCCAGTGGTTACTTAGTGCACAGCAGGCATGCAAGAAGCTCTAGACATGACTGCTAATACCATCCCTGTACATCTCTAGACACCTCCTGACCCAGCCCCATTGTCCTAGCTGAACCTAGGAAGAGTGCAAAAAGACACTCCCGAAACTACAGGGACCCCAGCTTGGTCCCAAGAAGCTCTATCCTGAGTGACTCCCAGGCTGCTCTGTTTGGCTCAGTGTTTATTGCAATGTATGTCCTGGAAGATGCCTAGAGTGCTGTGAAGAACACACGGAAAGGTGGGTGTGCTTCTTGGCAGGCATCCCAGTTTCTGCCTGTCTAAGCAACTGCTGAATGGCTCCTTGGGGAGACTGGCAGCACTGAGGAGGTCTGCTGTTCTCTGCCAGCTCCACTGATAACTTCCTGTTCACCTACCCTGGCTTGAGGGTGAGAAGGCATGGACATACCGCTTTCTCCCAGGCCTTTCATGTGGAGAAGCTCAGGGGTGTCAGGGGCGTCTTTCTGCTCGGCAGCTCTCCTGCAGGTCCTGGTCTTGGTGGGCAGCTCTGGGGCCTGCAGCATGCTGCCAGCAGTTCCTCTCAGGCCTCGTTTCCCCAGCTCCTTTTCCACCTCTGAGGATCACACACAAACAATCCAGCAGTCATCAGCAAAGGTGCTGTCTTGGAAGGGATTCTCTTTGTTTTTTTCTAATTTATATATATATTTCTTAATTTTTTTTTCTGTATGTGTATGGGTGTTTTGCCTGCATGTATGTCTGGCACCACAGGGTGCAGAGGCCAGAAGAGGGTGTTGGATCCCCTGGGACTGGGGTTGTGAGCCACCAACATCTGGGTGCTGGGAACGGAGCCCGGCTCTCTTAGTCACTGAGCTGTCCCTCCAGTTACTGGGACTCTCTTTTTCTTAAGGTCTATGCAGTTAGAGAAAAGGGACACAGGTGCTGCGGAAACAGCACAGCATTTTCTAGAACTCTGTATGACTACAAGAGACACAGAACCTCCACTAAAGCCCTGTGCAGAGTTCTGGTCTCTCACTTGGCCTGGGCACTTTTACCAGGAATGAACTGAAGGCCTGTCTAGCCCGAATCCAACCTTTCAACACACTGCATGCCCCAGGAGGTACGTTACCATCTGAGATACTGGACTCCTGGAACATGGTTTCAAAGGCTTGGTGGATTTCAGCAAAGGAGGGCCGGTCAGAGGGATTCCACTGCCAACCTGGACAGAGAAGACCCATGTCAGAGCAGTGGGAAGCACTGCTAGCAAGTCAGAACTAGCCATCACAAGGAGCAAGCCAGGATTAGCCACCCCAAGGAACAGTCTGGACAAGATGAGGCGCTCCACGCCTGCTAATTGCTGATGTCATGGCAAGTTAAAATGCCAAATGCTACTGTTAAGCTATATGTTAAGAATTTGAAAAGAACTGGGCGGTGGTGGTGCACACCTTTAATCCCAGCACTCAGGAGGCTGAGGCAGGTGGATCTCTGAGAATTCAAGGCCAGCCTGGTCTACAGAGTGAGTTCCAGGACAGCCAGGGCTCCACAGAGAAACCCAGTCTTGAAAAACTGAAACAAACAAACTTTGCATCAACAGTCCAGCTTCTAGAAATATCGGGGTTAGGTGCCGTGACACAAGAACACTGTCCCTGCCTTGTTTACAGCAAGCACAGGACCATCAAGATGGCACTTGCTGCCAAGACTGAGAAAAAGTTTGATCCCCGGGATCCACATAGTGGAAAAACAAAAACAACTCCTGCCAGCTGCATGCTGTGGAACGTACACCCTCATAAAGAAAGAAATAAAATATATTAAAGCAAACAGCTGTGTTAAAGGTGGGGAGCAGGGTGAGGAAAATCTAGATGTATGGGTGGGGGGCAGTGTCGCTGACATACTACTAAGAAGAAAAAGGTGAGGGAGTGGTCATATGAACACAGACAATAAGACCATATGCAGACACACACCACATGCAGATGCACACACACACTCACATTATGTACACACCACTAGAGTTATATCACCTGGAACATTTGTAGCCAGGTGTGTGAAAGCAG
This sequence comes from Peromyscus eremicus, assembly GCF_949786415.1. NCBI lineage: Eukaryota > Metazoa > Chordata > Mammalia > Rodentia > Cricetidae > Peromyscus > Peromyscus eremicus. The sequence goes on along the minus strand of NC_081419.1, from coordinate 5,838,844 downwards.
GACCCAGGAATCTATCTTTCAGTAAGAACCCAGGTTTGGTATTCATCTAACCCTTTCTATGCTTAAAAAAATGAAAAGAACCTGGGCATGGTGGCACATAACCTGCAACCCTAGAACTTGTGAGGTCTAAGCAGGAGAGTCACTATGAGTTCCAGACCAGCCAGGGCTACAGAGTGAGATTCTGATCCAAAACAAAAAGCAAACCCAAAACTATCCCTCTCAAAGGCAAACGACTCCTATGTATGGTATCTGTACTAAATGCACTGAAAGGCACCCCACAGCCAGACTTGGAGTGGCTCGGGAGCAAGGCAACACTGCCAAGGACCCACTGAACGGCCTGCTGCAGACACTCGCACACTGCGATTTCCTCAGTGCCCACGTGCACTTTCTGACTGGGCTGGGGAGGCTCACATGCTCGCATGAGTTCATAGACCTTCTCCGGGCAGCCTTCAGGGCGCTCCATACGGTAGTCTTTTTCCAGCAGCTCATAAACCTGCGACAGGTCAATTCCTGGGTAAGGTGACATGCCATAGGTAGCAATTTCCCAGAGCAATACTCCGAATGCTGAAAGAAAGAAGGAAGAGGAAGACATCAGGGTACGTGAGGGGTTGGCCAGTGAGATGCTTCAGTGGGTAAAGCCTCACCAGCCTAAAGACCTTCTGATCTGGGAACCAACACAAAGGGGGAAGGAGAGAAGTGACTCCACAAAGTTGTCCTCTGACATTCACACATGTGCCAAAGTATGTATGCACACACGCACACATGCACGCACATGCACACACATGCACACACATGAAAAAATGCATAAGGTTTTTCCATAGCAGTGACATTTACCAGGTTCTCCATGACAACAGCTCAGGAAAGGTAGGACAGAGCAAAACTGTTTACTCACACTACACTAAAACATGTCAAAGGAGAGAAGGGAAAGGTGACCTCCTGGGGTACAGAGTCTCCCAGGTAAGTGGCCCGTGGGCTAGGAGTCAGATGCCATGTTCTGCCCACAGCTCTGTGACTATGGAGCTGCATGCCTGTCAGGCCAGCAGTTGTTTCTAGGTGGGAAAGATTATCTCCAAGGTTTCTGCCAGCTCTAAATGGTTTGCAAAAATCTTGTGAACTCTCAAAGTCCTGATGTCCTTCTTCCCACTAACAGAACTAGGGGTCCTTAGAAAAACAGGTGATTCGGACCCGGGACAGGGAAGAAGCCTGGGCTCGCTTGCCATTCCGGACAGCACAGACAGTACGGAGGACTACATGGCTGCTGTCAGAGGGCAGGGGAGGAGTTCCCACTGGCCAAAGATGAGACACTCCACTGTAAAGGAGAAGCACCACAGCACAAATCATATCAGTGTGTCAACAAAGAGCTCATAGTGACGCCACACAAGACTAGCAAGTCCAACTGCCACCACTACAGGCCACTTGGGAAAGTGGGAGCCACGACAGGCAGCTCACTTGAACCCATTTTGGCACCAACTCTACCACTGGGCAACCAAGCATTGCCAGGCCTTTGCTTTTGTACTGGTGGCTAACTGACTGTGGAACGAAGGAGTCGGAGAACGATCACATGAGAGCCCTAGTGAGGCACTGGTCTGGGCTCTGGTCACTAAGAGCTGCACACCACATCCCACTAGAGCAGTGGCTCCCTTCTTCTTCCTAAGGCTGGGCCCCTTGACTACAGCTCCTCACACTGTGGTGACCCCCAAACCTAACATCACTGGGTGGCTACTTGGTCGCTGTCATTTGCTACTGTTATGAACTGCAATGCAGCTATCTGTGGAGGGGAGGTTCACCAAGTGGTTGAGACCTGCTGCACTGAAGGGGAAACCACGCAGACGGATCAAGCGATCTAAGAGAACGCCACCTCCTCTGTGTATCAAAGGAAAGAAAAGTCAACCCAAATGTCATCGGCTCTCGAGATCTGACTTCAGATTTTCTAAGAGGATTGAAGCCAGAGGCCTGATCAGATGACAGCACAGGGCACAGAAGCCAAGTCCAGACTCTGGAAAGGTCTAAGGGAAGTGACGGAGTCTATGAACAAACAGCAGGAACCAGTCAGTGATGGAAGACACAGGCCAGAGCCACACAGGACACAGGACTAACGCAGCGAGGGAGCCGCATCAGGTCAAAGTGGGAGGGTAAGCACTGGATATTTGATAATATTCAGATAAAATCAGTCAAGCCTGAGTGTAGCACCGTGCTATGCTGTAAGAGTCATCTGTAAGAAGCAAATACTGACTGACGTGTTTACGTGTAAAATAATATGATGTCTGGGATTTAAAATAACAGGAGGCAAAGAAGTGGGTGGGGCACAGGGCTCACTACTCAGCTCACCCTCAGCATGACACGCCTTTAACCCAGCACTCAGGAGCAGAGGCAGGCGGATCTCCGAGTTTGAGGCCAGCCTGGTCTACAGAGTGAGTTCCAGGACAGTTGATAAAAAGATACTGTATCGAAAACAAAACAAAACAAAACAAAACTCTTTAAAAATAAACACCAGGTGGCACTTGCGCATGAAGTGGTCTGTTTGCACCCCAAACCAGAGTGAACAGCTCTCCTGTGGAGAGGGCGACTCTGGGTGCCTTTGGGTCGATGCTGCACCACCAGGTCCACAGCTAATGTGGAATGAAGACATGAACGGTGCTACTCTAGATCCTCCGGAGGTCACTTTTGCTTCATTTTGAATAAAAACAGAAAACAGGATTTTAAAATAAGCCAGAAACAAGAAAGAGGGTGTAGGGGCTGGAGAGATGGCTCAGAGGTTAAGAGCACTGACTGCTCTTCCAGAGGTCCTGAGTTCAATTCCCAGCAACCACATGGTGGCTCACAACCACCTAATGAGATCTGGCTCCCTCTTCTGGTCATACATGCTGTATACATAATAAATAAGTAAATCTTTAAAAAAAGAAAGAAAGAAAGAAAGAGGGTGTAGTGATGGAGGAGAGCTGGAGGTAGAGAAGCAGAGGGGAACCCCGACTGGCAAGGACTGCCCAGGACCTGGCCCTTACCCCAGACGTCCGACTTGATGGAGAACTTGTTGTAGGCCAGGCTCTCAGGTGCAGTCCACTTGATGGGGAATTTGGCTCCAGCATGGGCTGTGTAGGTGTCCCCTGTCATCAACCTGCTCAGGCCAAAATCGGCCACCTTCACCAAATGGTTTTCCCCAACCAGGCAGTTCCGAGCAGCAAGGTCTCTGAGAAAGGAAAGGGCCATCTGTATGAGCTCCTGGCTGCCTCCCCAACTCTGCGTCTGTGACACCAACACAGAAAAGTCACGGGTGGTCTGTGGAAGCTTTCAAATGCCCTCAGCAAATACTAGTCAGGCTGCCACACAGCAACACAAGCAGACAATGGGTAACACGAGTGGCAATGGGGACAGCTCCTGCCCCGTGACCTGGAGCATGTTAATTGCCTTGGAACTCAGCTACCTCACCCCTAAAATGAAGACAGTAACAGGGCTGCTTTGGGCAGCTCTGTGTGATAATGGACAGTATGTGCAGCGCTTCCTCTGATGCCTGGAGAATAACAAGTGTCACCTGTGTGCTTGTGCTGCTACTGCCCCACGCCAGGCACAGGGACAGTCAGCTCAATGCTCAACTGGAGAGACTGACGGGAGTGAGTCTCTGCCTGTCCTCTCTATACTTAGCAGGAAAAGTGAAACTGAGTCTGTTGTAAAAACTCCTTGCCCAGATATGTTCTCTACTTTCCTCCTGCTTCCTGATGCCTACCCAAATGTGTCTGAGAAACTCTCAGGTATAATCCACCTCCGCTCACCTCCTGAATCTTCTAGGGAAGACGGGGTCTAATCTTTAGTTCATGGATGTTAACCATGAAATCACAAGGCAACCGGGACCCGAGGAATGAGAAGATGAGGCGGCTTAGAGTGACGGCTGCACGACGCGGCTTGATCATCAGCAATGAGAGAGAAATTAAACACACAAGAGTTGTGCCTGATAGGATTTTTGGTAAGGCATTTTAAGTGTGTGAATGGAGGGGACAGAGCTGGCCATGCAAGGCAAGGCAGAAGTTGGAAATCTCAATTTGCAGCATCAGAGGCTTCACTCTGCTGAGCGACAGGAGCGTTTGGATTGGGCTCTTGTGGAGCAGAAAAAATCTGTCTTCCGAGGGGCTGCCAGCATTTCACACACACTACTTATTCCTGGCTATGAAATCTCATGTCGAGGTTTCACACTTGAGTTAATTGGGTAGGAAAGGTCACCACAGTGGCGTGGAGAACATCTTGCATGACGGAGTCGGGCCAAGCCCATCAGGCTCCCTCCTGCACAGGTTGTCACTCTGCTAGGAAGCCACTTCCACCAGCAAAGCATGCAAACCCAGATAATTGTGGCACACTTGAAGGTCAAAACACTCCGGGTTTTAAAAGCAGCAAAAATGCCTAGTTCCGGCTTGCATATTCTCTGCAGTTCTACAGCCATGGAAACATCCCCAAACCCAGTGACAGCTGGTGGACAATAAGACACGGAGAAAAGGAAGAAAAGCCACACACTGAAACTAGGCCTAGGCCCTGGCTTCTACTGTACCCAGGCAGAGAGAGGTCTTACTGACTGAGTACTGGACTTGGGGTGCATTGTTTCCGAAGGAACCGTGGCTGTCAGGAAGGGAGAAGGCCTTTTACAGATTTCATTTAATATTCACAAAGTCCAAAATGGCTCAGAAATGAACCACTTCTTTCCTGGGAATTAGCCGCTCCACTGGCCCAGGCCTAGGGTCTGAAGGACTTAGTCCCGCCTGCTGCAAGCAGCACATAGGTCAGGCACTTGTGCTTGCCTTCGCTTCAAGGGCCAGTGAGCTGCCAGCACCAAGGGTGGGAGCTGAGCCATTAGACCCCACAGCTGGGTGTTCTGAAGCAGGGGGTGAGGCTGGGTGAGGCTACTTTGGCCAGCCCTACCTGTGGATGAAGTTCTTCTTCTCCAGGTACTCCATGGCTGATGAGATCTGTGTGGCCATGTAGAGCAGTACCACAGCGCTCACCTCTTGGCGGTTACACTCTCTCAGGTAGTCCAGCAGGTTACCATAGGTCATGAACTCCGTGATGATGTAGAACGGGGGCTCCCGGGTACACACCCCTGACAACAGGACATGGGGGCTTCAGCATGTGGCCCTGCTCCCAAGGGAAGGAGCCCTAGAAACGTCCAGCCCTGAAGAAAGGGCTTCTGAGCTGGGGAGCCGGCTCAGCAAGTAAAAGCGCTTGCCACACAGGCCCGCCCCCAGAACCCAGGGAAGGTGGAAGGAGCGAACCGACTTGTCTTCTGACTTCCCCCATACCCCCAACACACAGTTCTCTGATTAAGAAGTGATGCTTGCTCAGCGCACAGACATCTGGACCAAAGCCCTTCACAGGCAGCTGCCCACAGGCCCTCTTCAGAGTCCGTGCTTGCTTACCTAGCAGCTGTACCAGGTTAGGATGCTTGATCTCCTTCATCACTGCAGCCTCCTTCAGGAACTCCTCCACCTCCATGGTGTCCTCCTGCAGAAGGAAGTTCATGGGACAGATCTGTTTAGCAAGGAGTGCCTACGAGGAAGGACACAGCTTCAAGGGCTAATGCAAACAGCAGTGGCAGCCTACACTCAGCCTCGGCCACTGTTTTTGGTGACCACTGGCTACACTGCCCTTGACAGGCTCCATGAGTCTTGTCCTGGTGATGTGAAGAGTCCTGTGGGGCAAATTCTCACCCAGGACATTATGGACTGGATGTGAAATGTCGCCCAGAGGCTCATGTCTTGAACAGCTGTTCCCACAATGGGGCAATTGTGGAAGGCTGTGGAACCTTCCGGAGGTGGGGCTTGTCTGGAATGAGTTCTCATTATGGGCAGGTCTTTAAAGGTTAGACCCAGTCTCTGGTTCTAGACCAGCTCTTCTCTTCCTGGGCTATGATCATGGGACTTGCTTTGCCACACACTCCTGATACATAGACCAGGCCACTCTGCCATGCCTTCCGCACAGTGATGGACTGAAACCCTTTGACACCATGAGCCAAACTGATTTTTTCTCCCTTACTGTTTGTGTCAAGTGTCCTGGCCCAGCGAGTGAGTCAGTGGGGCCGTGGGTCAGAGCTGCTTGGCATTGCTGCCCAGATCTTGTGTGAGGTCTTAGAGATGTGTAGATACTATGGTACTGTTTCCACAAGTACTGTGTGCTTCCGAATCCAACACCCTTAACATCAGAGAAGGAACAGTGTGAAGACTTTGAAATGGAGCTGGTTCGAGTCGCATTCCCAGAGTGCCTCTCGCCGGCAGAAGTAGCGGACAGACACTGAGCTGCTTAGGTATGCGGCAGCATGAGCACCTAATGAAGCAATCACCACTGACTAGGGGGTCAATCACCTGGGTTCTACACTGATCTCACCGCAGCTCTCTGACGACTCACAGAAGCATCTGTGTAGGTCACACAGTACGAGGCCACAGACGGGCAGGGCAGCCTGCCCCTCTCCCACCTTTCCAGCTGAGTCTGAAGGGCTGTGCTCTATGCTCCTCAGCCTCCTTGCAACCTAAGCCACTGTCCTCTGAACCAACTACTACAAACAGGAACAGGCAGTGGCGAGTGGCAGGGTCTCCTTAGCTGTAAGAACGAGGCTCTGCAGGCAAGGAAGACAGCGGGCCGCATGCGGTGTCTGCAGGGAGTCTGTCTGTGTGGTAGGGAAGAGGTTTCTTGAAAATTAGCTTCCCTGGGCAGACAGCTCCACCAGACCTTGTGCCAAGTGTGTAAGTGTCCACAGTGTCCCCGTGCCAAGTGTGGAACTGGCCACAAGGTTGGCACTCCGGCTGTTCCAGTTCCTGCCCTGGCAAGGGGAGTGATACCCCAGGGGATGGCGCTTCTTTCCTTTGGTCAGTCACACCGAGAAGCAAAGCATGACCAATGCTGGTGTGTTGGTCTGTTACCACTAGACACAGGTTCCAAAGGACTGACAGATGTGATTTGCCACTCTGAAACGTGAGCCGCTCTGGTGTCACCACAGCGTGCTGGCTGTCACTGCCCAAGCTAAGCCGAGGGCACTCAAGCCCATGCTACCCACTGGCTGCCGGACTCTCCGCGTCCCTTCTGTTTCCCCGCTGCTCAGCGGCCAGTCTGGCTCTGGTGTGCAGCACTCACGTTAAAGTTTGAACCCAGGGGTCAATGCTGCACAATACAACTTGCTATGACAAAGTCACTCTCCAGTGACGCTCTCTACCATTCAAGCCTTTCTTTTCTAATGCAAGTACCACAGTGCACCACACAGGCACATCACCTCAGAAATCGCACTTCCTGTGGAGCCATCTACCCTTTTCTAAAAGACTCATGATCATGAGGTAGAACATTACTCCACAGCATCTTCCCACCCCACCACACACACATGCACGGGGCAACCACACATGCACGGGGCAACCACACATGCACCGGGCAACCATTGCTTCTGTCTGTCCGTATGCCTGTCTCCACCCCTCCACACACATGCACGGGGCAACCATTGCTTCTGTCTGTCCGTATGCTTGTCTCCACCCCTCCACACACATGCACGGGGCAACCGTTGCTTGCCTTTTGTCTTTCAGAAAAATCAGTGTGAGTATGTCTCCCCCTGCTGGAATTAGACTCGATTTAATTTTTTTACTGAAACTGTAACCTAGGTTTGTAACTACTGAAATTAAAAACAAAGTAAAGCCTTAACCCTCATTCTAACTTGCGACATTCCTCTGCTTACTTTTTCAATCCACACTATCCTTTTGGAGACACTTTTCCCCTTTCCACAATAAAACAGAACCCCGATGGGCTGGGTAGAAGAAATGCTTAGAGAATGTTCGTTCATCTTTTTGCCCTTGTGCTTGTTGGGGAGAGAGAGGCCAACTGCTCTGTCACAGGCCCTGACTGGCTCCACCCTCTTCAGAGGAAACAAGACCCTCTAAGACAGTCCCAAAGAGTGGCTAAGAGGATGGCTTGTCTTATCAGTCATGCTGACCAGGCTCTGCTGCTACGTGAGGCCCTGGTAACCTAATGACCCGAGTCTCTGTCTGTCTCTCTGTGTCTCTGAATGATCTTCTATGACCCCCTCCCCTTTTCTTCCTTCTTTCCTTTTTTTATTTTCTTTCTTTCTTTCTTTTTTTTTTTTTTTTTTTTTTTTCGAGACAGGGTTTCTCTGTGTAGCTTTGCGCCTTTCCTGGAACTCACTTGGTAGTCCAGGCTGGCCTCGAACTCACAGAGATCCGCCTGGCTCTGCCTCCGGAGTGCTGGGATTAAAGGCATGCGCCACCACCGCCCGGCTCTTTCCTTTTTTTAGACAGGGTCTCATCCAACCCCTGCTCTTCCTGCACCTCCCAGGGGCTAGGACTGCATCTGTATACTAAGGAGTAAGATCAAGGCTCTGTGGGTACTGGACAGGCACTCTAGGAGCTGGGCTACCTGAGCGTCTGAACTTGTTTTCAGTGCCTGGCCATCAGGCATCAGGGGCATGCACTCCTACTGCTGTGGCAGTTACCTCTGGTCCTAAGAGGTGAAACAAGCACCCTGCTCGTCTGGAAGACAGACTGGTTTCTAATAAACACTGGTTTTGCTTTTCTTGTCTTCTCACAGACACAATCACTGAGACTAAACAGCTATCTCTAACAGGCTTCCTGGCCTCACCCCAAGTGTGGGCATTCTACAGCTTAAGAGAGGGCACTACTTTTAGAAATGGCTTTGCTCATTGGGCTCTCAGGGCACTGGAGGCTAAGAGTACCCTGGGGAGACAGTGGCTCCTCACTAGCCCTTGTGGTGGGAAACAGATGTAGAAGCTGAAGTTCCACATCTGGTTTGTAACTACCTCCCACAAAGAGCCCACAAAAAAGCATCTGTTCTCAAGCCGGGCGGTGGTGGCGCACGCCTTTAATCCCAGCACTCGGGAGGCAGAGCCAGGCGGATCTCTGTGAGTTCAAGGCCAGCCTGGGCTACCAAGTGAGTTCCAGGAGAGGCGCAAAGCTACACAGAGAAACCCTGTCTCAAAAAAAAAAAAAAAAAAAAAAATCTGTTCTCAAACATCAGAGTCACACTGATCTCCATGGCCAGCAGAGCCCTATCAGGAGCGATGGTAGTGCAGGAACTAGCCACCACGGTACAGCAAGTTCCAGTCACATGGCCTTTCTCCCTGGCACACAGCAGTATGTGGAATCTGCAGTGTGGCTGCCAAATGTCAACACTGCTGCAGAATCCCCTTCCCTTTGGCTGTTTCTAGAGTTCCCCAATAAACCATTCTTAGGAAAAAAAATATATAAAGGCAGATCTGCTGCCCCTCAGGGAGACACAGGTAGTCTCTCAATGCTGATGGGGTGCAGTTAGGACCCCAGCCACCAACTGAGGGAGGGCTCTATGTGCTCCCGTTGGGCTCAGGTACGCTGCTGTGCTTTGATTCTTCCCACGTTCGGAGTCAACAGCATTGCTACAGCTGGATCCCAAAGTAGTCTTAACTCATTTGAAAGACGTTTGGGATGCAACTCCTATAAAAACCCAGGCTCCTTGTACTTCATAGCTGTCTTTTTGTCTGTTTGTGTTGTGGAATTATTATTTTAACTGGACAAAGATGTGCTACATTTTTTTAATGCTGCAGAATATTACATTAACTGTGTAAAGGTGTGTTACATTTGTTTTATGCTGTATTTGTTTAATTATGTAAAGATGTGTTGTATTTGTTTCATCTTGCCTGCCTAAGGCATCTGATTGGGCTAATAAAGAGCCGAACAGCCAATAGCTGGGCAGAGAAAGGATAGGTAGGGCTGGCAGGTGGAGAGAATAAATAGGAGGAGAAATCTAGGCTCGAGAGGAACAAGACAAGGAGGAGGAAAGAATGACAGAGACGCCCGGGGCCAGAAGTCAGGCAGCCACACAGACACAAGAAGCAGTGAAAGTAAGATATACAGAAGGAAAGGAAAGGAAAAAGCCCCAAGGCAAAAGGTAGACAAAGAGAAAGAAGCTAATTTAAGTTTAAAAAGCTAGCCAGAAATGAGCCTAAGCTAGGCCGAGCATTCATAACTAATAAGTTTCCATGTTATGATTTGGGAGCTGTTTGGTGGCTCAAAAGAAAAAAGCCTGGTCCACGTTTGTTTTGGGGTTTTGTTTTTGTTTTTGGTGTGTGTGTGTGTGTGTGTGTGTGTGTGTGTGTGCAATGCATGCAGATGTGCCATGGTGCACATGCCACAGCGCACTTCTATGGGTCAGAGAACAGCTTGGGGAAGGTCTTCACCTTCCTCTCTGCTGTCTGTTGCTGCACTGTACCCCAGGCTGAGTGGCCTGCAGGCTTGCAGCACTCCCCTGTCTCTATCTTGCCACAGCAGCATTGGGTTGCAGAGACATGCTACCCTGCCTGACTTCATTAGGACTTGGGGCTCAGCACTCAGCCCTTCTGCTTGCAAGGAAATGCTTTACCCACTGTGCCGTGTGCCCAGCTTAAGAGGGTTTTTCTTCAGCACACTCTTGTGTTGGGCATGAGGACACACTGTAATGCCAAGCAATCATGAGACTGAAGCAGGAGGATTTCAAGGATTTCAGACTTAACTATGTACACAGTAGCATGAGGCTCTCAAAACCAGAGCTACACAACAGCCCAGGTGCTGCAGCCACTTGCAGAATCCCACTTTCACTTACAGTGCAACTACAGTTTCCCACCCAGAGAGGTCAGCCGAGCGCCCTTCCCTTTTCCTGCTCTCCAGAGGTAGCAACCTGCCTTCCAGGCTGAATGCGAAGGGCTGGGCACAAGCAGGCCTTGCACCCCCTGCTGGTTAGGGACGTAAGGAAGCAATGCTCTGAGAATGAAGCTGGGAAGGCCAGCAGGATTCTCTGGGTGTTTCACAACTACAGCCAGCAAAGGGAGTCGATAGGGCAATGGTTTCCCAATCTGTGGATTTCAACCCCTTTGGGGTCCTGTATTAGATATTCATCCTATTGGGTATTTAGATTACAATTCATAACAGTAGCAAAATTACAGTTATGAAGTAGCAACTAAATAATTCTGTGGTTGGGGTCATCACAACATGAGAAACTGTATTAAGGGGTCACAGCATCAGGAAGGTTGAGGGGGATGGGGAAGATGACAAAAGAGTTGGGCTTGGGATCTGGGGTCCTGAGTTTGAAGTCTGGCTCAGTACTCCAGCTTCCACAACCTTCATGGTGGTTGCATTAGTGCCTGGGCCCCTCTCTTGACCCCTGTGAGTGCTGAGGAGCTGCTGGATGGACTGAGCATATGAACACACCCACTACTCTCTGGGTCTGGATCAGCACAGTAACTTGGCCATTCATTTAGTATAATCCTCCACTTCTGTAGAAGAGATAAGGAGCCCAAACACTTGACTGCTCTATCTAACAAGTGGGTAACGGACTGCAGAGCCTCCTCACACATGGGCGCAGGGCTGGGCGCAGGGCTGGGCAGTGGGGATGGTTATTTAGCAGTTGCACAGCATGTGTCTTGAGGAAACACACCTCCACAGTGGGTGCATGCCTCTCCCTGGTCAGGTGCGGTGCACAAAAACTCCCAGCACCTACCTAACAACCCTGTCACTCTTTACCAACTGTGGCACACATGTTAATGGGCTTCTGGGGAAACTTGCTGAGGTCTTAACAGAAAGTACTGGAACAGATCCTCCTCTGGAATCCCTTCCACCGTGGAGAGCTGCAGCACCGCCCATCAACGGGGCTTCCAGCTGTGCAATCTCTGCCTCTTTTTAAACATGGTTTTCCACATTATTTATTTACTGTGGGAAGGGACCAACCTCAGGTCATCAAGTGCATTACTTACTGAGTCACCTTGCAGGCCCCCTCTCTCTTTAGGGGTTTTCAAATTAGCCTTCCCTCGTTGCTGAGTCTCAGGTACCTTGTGGTTCCCTCTTCCTTGCTGGCCCTCCCAGCCAGTGACACCGTGGCCGGGTGTACTGGTCGTGGATCATCAGTACTCTCCCTCATGCTTTGCGAAACGGATGGAATCAGGTTTGCCCTGAGCATCTGGCTCTCAATGGCCCCTCCTCCTCAGCTGGGGCTTCCTGCCCCTCAAAGACCCAGTGTCTCTCCTGGCCTCTGCCCTTCCTCACAGCCATGACTCATGTTCTCCTAGCCACTGCAGCCATCACTGCCGCCTCCTTGCATGGCAGAGCCTGTCCTCAGACACTGCCCCACCCACTGTATTGCCATCATCAGTACTCTGTCCATTTCTCATCTGATGTGGACCACCCAGGTCTGGCCCTAGGGTTTAGCCAATAAATGTGAGCAACTCCATATGTGTTAAATTTTAAAAAGGTGAATTTGGAAAATATTCAAGAGTACTCCAGGCAACCCCACCTATGCCCCTCTTCCCCCAGCACTGGTCTGCCACAGGGCCAAAGGGAGGGGAAATACTAAATAACGGTGATCAGAAAGCCGCTTTTCCTTCTTCTAGAATTAAGGGATGCAGTCTTGCCCTAAACAATTACTTATGGCAACCAAAAATTCCAGCTTCCATTTTACTGTCTTTTAGAGCAAGAGTTGAGCCTGTCAGATGCACTGCCTGGCTGAGGTGAGACACAAGTACACACTCAGGTCTGTGTTCCCGGCAGCTGTTCACAGGCTGTCCTCAGAGTCTCAAACAAGCAAAGCAAGCAATGTAGACGACCAGTAGGGGGCACTCCCACCACAGGGACAAGCTCAGACCACTCAGATGCAGGGAAGGGGACCTAGCCTCAGAGACCTTCCACGGGAAACCACCAACAAATGTGACACACTGGTCAACAGTGAAGAGGGGCGTGGCCCCGTGATGGAAGGAAGGCCACAGCCCAGTGACAAGTGCTTCTTGGAGCTGCTCTAGGAAGGACTGGCCAAGACACTCCACACTTGCCTTTTCTATCAGCCCACAAGTCCACAGAGGACTCATCTCTCATGACTCTCCTTTTCCACCTCTTCACTCTCATAAGGCAGTGGCCTCCACATCACCCAACAAGAACAGAAAACAGGCTTTGAAAGAACGCTGCCACGGAACAGGTGACTCTAGTAACTAGCCTTTCCTGACCCTCAGCACCTGTGGAGCCACAGACGGAAGATGATCAGCCTCACAACGGCCTGGGCCCAGCTGAGTCACAGCACCCCGCCCCCACATCCTTCAGCCAGGCCCCAAACTCACCTTCAAGGTCTTCACAGCCACAGTCAGGCTGTACTTCTTCCAGACACCTTCATACACCTCTCCATACTGGCCTCCACCCAACTTGTGCTTCATGGTGATGTCTGTGCGCTCCATTTCCCACTTGTCATAGTTGGGGGACACACCGTAGATGGTGGGTTTGTTGCGCTTGGGAGCTGGGTAGTGGAGCGTGGTGATGAGCCCATCGGCCACTGTGGAATGATGGTGGACTAACTCAGCCAGAGTGTTGAAGCGGCTCTCTGAGGAGACGTAGAGCTAAGGAAGATAGAGAACACCCTCATTAACAGAGCAAAAACCCAGGGGAAAGGCTCTACATACGATTTAGTCACCCTTCAAAGCTTTTTCCAGCGGGGTGGAACTTACTGACACTCAAAAGCCTGAGGCATGTGCACCTGCCTCCGCTGAGACCCCACCCAGCACTCCCCAGTTTAACCTACAATGTACTACTTTTTCCCCTAAGTAGCCCTGGCTGTCCTGGAACTCACTCTGCAGACCAGGCTGGCCTTGAACCAATGTATTACTTTTAATTAAATATTTTGGTTATTTTTGTTTTATGTGTATAGGTAGTTGCATGTGTATGTATGTATGTATGTATGTATGTATGTATGTGTACCATGTGCATGCCTGGTGCTCTAAGGCCAAAAGAAGGTGTTGGACTCCCTGAAACCGGAGTTACAGAGAGTGGAACCGGGAGTCTTTAGAAGAGCAGCAGCCGGTGCTCTTAACTTCAAGGGTCATCTCTCTAGTCCCTACCCTCCAATGTAAATGTTTGCCTGACTGTCCAACCTGAAGCCACCACCAGGGCAGATGGCAGGAAACATCACCTGCCTCACTTTTCTGTGTTGTGCTAAGTGCTGCTAGCTCATAGGTCTGTCTCCACCCAACAGAACCTAAGCTCCATGGGAGCACAGCCCTGGGCCATCTCGTCCATCCTGTTGTCCCCATGACAAGAAACTATTGCAAAATAGGTACTTAATAAGTCCTTGTTGATGAATGAACTTGCTGACAGGGAAAGAAAACAACTCATACATGTTAAACAGTGGTCACAGGGTGGGGACCGACAATGAGGCATGTGTCTCCTCAGGCTGCCTACCGGCTTGGGACTTGCTTGGTGAGGCTGTTTCTGTCAGCACCTTGCAGGCCAGAAGATAGCACAGCCTTTTTCAAGATGGGACAAAGGAAGACTCTTGAGATAGGGGTGCTTTCAGGCTTTTCTGAGAGCCACAGCACAGAGGACCTCCCAGGGAGCACTCTGCAGAGTTCTCATGCGGACGGACGGCAGAGGGGGTGCAGAGAGCACAGAGTGGGAGGTGCAGCCACCTCTGTCCCCTGCTGCAGTGCATGCTCTCATCTGCATGGAACAGCTGGGCTCCAGGCATGTCACTGAGCACCCTGACTTGCCCCAGTAGCAAACCCACAGTGGGGAGGTGTTGGACTGAGTGCTGACACTTGGTGAGACATGCATAGATAGAAAGAGATGAACAGCTGAGATACAGCTGCGACATATGAATAGTTAGGGTGGGGGAGAGCCCAGGACGTACCGCAGGCACAAGGCCTTTTGGTTGGCAGTTATACTGAGCATCACTGTCACCGTGCTGTGCACATCCCCTGTATGGTGAGGTGGGGAAGCTTTATAGGTGTCATCTCAGGAGATGCACAAGGTCTTCCTGGGAGCCCAAGGGGCTCCTGCACTAGAGTCTTCAGAGGGTGGTTAAGAAGAAGCCAGCCTGGTCCCTCCTCTCTCTCAGATGAGAAGTCTGTTCCTGCACATGCTCAGTGGACTGAAGACGCCACCGATTCACTGCTACTGGACCATGGGCCATTACCAGGCTGTACCACGCTGCTTCAAAGTACAGCTTCCCGTACCAAGAGCTAAATACAGCTGTCTCTGTGAATTAGCTGCTTCAGGTTATTTCATTATGGTAGTAAAATGCAGACACAATTATTTTCTGTAGCTTATAGTATTAGATCATGAAAACACTTTAAAGGGAGATAATCACATGGGGGTAGCTAGGGTTCAGTAGCAGATCTATGCTCCCTTCTCTGCTTGCTGAGGATATAAACACATTTTTAAAACTTAAGCAGGCCAAATTTATATGTATAATTCTACTAAAAAGTGCAAGACAACCAAGATTTGTCTAGAAATACCCCTTGCTCCTCATGTGACAACTGTGGCCAAGCAGCAGGACCCTCAAAGACATGTACCCGGTGCAGTGGATGGGGTGGCATCACAGCATCCTACTGTTAGCTTGCTACCCTCACCATGCTGGTCACAGACACAGTGTACTCTGCAGGGTTTGGGGGGGCAGCCCCCAGTCTCTACCACTCCTCAGAAAGCCGTGACTAAGTTCATTTACCAACCTAAAATTTACACACGAGCACTCATTACATGTTAATATTACAGCCAGCCCCTCAAGTGCAGTGTGGCTCCATTCACAGCCACGTTCCCAGAGTCACACTGTGCACTCTGGCAGCTGCCTTTTGACTGCTCTGGTCGGGATGAGCACTGGGAAGTTTTGGTGCGTTCAGAGAGGAGGTGAGGCTAGTGCCTGCACTGTGCTGTGCTGCCCCGCAAACACACGGCATGCCCAGGCAGGACTCTGCCTCTTGCTGACTGTGAGGAACTCCCGGGAGCCGTGGCCCAGGACAGTGCCACCTGTGCTTTAGAACTGAGCCCGGCTCTGCAGAGCCGCTCACAGAAAGCCCTCAGGTTCCCACCCAGCTGCAGCTCCTCCGGAATGCCCACGGAAGGCAAAGCACAGATAATCCAGAGGCCCTGGAGCCAATGCTTCCTGCCTGGGCTCCCTTCCGTCAACTTGAGCCTGCCACTCTGACCATGAAAATAATGTGTCCTGGGAAACTTCAAGAAGAGGGAAGGACTGCAGGACTCTTGGGAACTGTGGGAATGCACAGCTGTGGCTCGCAGGGGTAAGAATGAAAAGCAAGAGGCAGAATCACCTAGAAGGCAGCCCTAGCCAAAACTGCTCTGGAAAGCACAGAAAACAAAGAGAGGTAAACAAGAGCCATGAGGGAGACAGAGAGATCTTTGGGCCCCCAGAAGAATCTTCTGTATCCAGGGCTGATTTGGAAATAAAATAGAATCCTTATCAGCCCCAGTCTGCCCCTCCCAGCATTCTAAATGTTCCTTTAGCAATCAAAGAGGATTGCATCAAAGCCCTGCTTTGTGAGAAGCATTCTTCAGTATCAAGCACCACTGTCCCACCAAAGCCGTGGTCCCTCTCCATCCTGACGCCTGTCTCTCCCTCTGGAGACACCCAATACCACCTCCTTGAATGTGACCCTCTGCAGACAGAAGCCTCAGCAAGGGCTGAGAAGTTTCCGAAGTCTCTGGGTGCCTGGACAGCTGATGGGAGAACCTTCCGGAGAGGAGCAGAGGGCAGGCTGTCAGATGAGCTGCTGACTACGGGAGTGGCCTGAGGCACGTACCAGCTTTAGACAGAGGGGACTCTACACTCCTCCCACTCTGAGTAGTACTTAGACTAAGCTCAAGCTGATGAGCTGCCCTCAGACCCCACCTGGCCCTACTGCTTTGAGGCTGCTGATCAAAGCACTCAGGGGCCGAACAGCACGGCCTTGCTTAGTGTGGACCTCAATGGTCACTCTGAAGCAGCCTGGCTTGCTCCACACAAAGAAAACAGGGAGCAAGCTGTCATCTCCAGAAACCCAGCTCCCAGGGAAATGGTACTCTGTAGCCTGAAGGTTCTTTCAAAGGGCCACCAGCCTGGAGTCAGCTCCAGAGTATAAAGAAAGACCTAGCACCAAGCTCTACCCACTACACAGCTGAGGCAGCCTGGCTCTAACTGTGAGTTATATGGCTAGCCTGCCTAAATGAGGGAACACCAAGGGTGCCACTGATGAAGCACATCTTTGGGTGTTTCTGTGAAGGAATTTCCAAAATGGATTGGGTAGGGAAGACCATCCCCAATGAATCCGGACAGTACATCCCATGGGCTGGTGTCCTGGACGGAATAAAAGGGGATGGAGAAGCCAGGTGGTGGTGGCACACGTCCTTAATCCCAGCACTCAGGAGGTAGAGGCAGGTGGATCTCTGTGAGTTTGAGGCCAGCCTAGTCTACAGAGCAAGTTCTAGGACAGCCAAGGCTACAAAGAGAAACCCTGTCTTGAAAACTAACATAAATAAATAAAATAAAAAGGAAAGAAGTTGTTTTGTTTTGGTTTGCTATTGTCTTACAATGTTTTTTTTACTATGTCACGCTGTCTGGCTCCAAACTCAGCAATCGTCCTGCCTTGACTTCCCAAGTGCTGGGATTACAGGTATGAGTGAGCCACCACAGAACACTGACAGAGGCAGGTCTATGTGTGCCACTGGGAAACTCTCCAAAACACGCTGGGAAGGCGAGGAGCATCAGTGTGCAAGCCTCCCCTGTGTGTCTGCACCATGAGGACAGATGTGCTGGGTAAGTCCAAAGGGGCTGACGACAGTGGGCAAGAATGAGCTGGAGACAGGATTAGGTTTTATTGTAGTTAGTCTGTCGTTTGAAACCATGCACATACACTCCATACAGACAGGAACAAGGCTGCGTGTGGCACTGCACACTCAATCCTAGCAGGCAGGAGGCAAAGTCAGGAGTGTGGCTACAAGCTCAAGACCAGCCTGGACTCCACAGTGAGTTCCAGGCAAGCCAGCAGGAAACAGCAAGATCCTCTCTCAAAAACAAACAAAATGCGTGTGTGTGTGTGTGTGTGTGTGTGTGTGTGTGTGTGTGTGTGTGTAAAATGTGGATGCATTAGCTAGGCAGTGGTGGCACACACCTTTCATCTCAGCATTTGGGAGGCACAGGCAGGTGGATCTCTGAGTTCCAGGAACGCCAGGGCTACACAGAGAAACTCTGTCTCTCAAAACAAAAAACAAAGAAACAAAAAAAATACATGCATTAACTGTAGTTCTGCAGAAAGAACCCATATGCATGCTAGGCAAGTGCTATACCATGGAGTCAGCCCCCTTCAAAACAGTTTAGATGCTGTGGTGGTTTGAATAAGAATGGTCCTGCCGGGTGGTGGTGGCTCACACCTTTAATCCCAGGCAGAGGCAGGTGGATGGATCTCTGTGAGTTCGAGGCCAGCCTTGGTCTACAGAGTGAGTTCCAGGACAGCCAGGACTGTTTCACAGAGAAACCCTGTCTTGAAAACCACCGCCGCCGGCCCCCCCCCCCCCCCCCCGCCCCCACACACAAAAGGTCCCCATAGGTTCATATATTTGAATGCTTAGCCACAGGGAGTGACACTATTTGAAAGTATTAGAAGGATTAAGAGGTGTGGCTCGCTCTTTGGAGGAAGTGTGTCACTAGGGGTGGGCTTTGAGGTTTCAAAAGCCCATGCCAGGCCCAGCCTCTCTATCTCAGCAGATCTGGATGCAGCTCTCAGCGATTTCCCCAGCACCATGACTGCCTGCCACCATGCTTCCTGCCCTATGCTCCCCACCATGAGGATAATGCACTGAGCTTCTGAAACTGTAAGCAAGCACCCCATTAAAGGTTTCTTTTACAAGAATCGCCTTGGTCATGTGAATCTTCACAGCAATAGAACAGTGGCTAAGACAGAAGTACATGCCATCTGTACTATGCAATCTGCCAATCAATCCTGTCCTCTAACAGAACTCGGTGTCGTGGAAAGGGGGGCCCCAACCTTGTCCCTCTAAGCTCCCCCTCTTAATGATGCAAAAATGTGGATGTACCATCTAGGGGTAGAGGTAAGGGTTAAAGGAGAGGAACTGCAACACACTAGTACTAATTAAGTCCTTCTCTTCGTGGACATTTAAGGAACAATATTCATGCAAAGATTAAAAAATAACATACGTTATAACAAAATTAAAAAACACATTTTGTGCTTAGAGACCAATTGGTGTACTTTAATGTGACCTCACAGGTGTCTACACCCACACTTCACCACAGGAAGAACAAACACTGGGTGTCAGGCCAAGGAGGTGCTGTCACTGGGACCTGCAGCTTGACATAGTGAGTGACTACTGTTGAATTTCTCTAACTGAAGCTCAATCACCATCACTATAAGAATTTACAAAAAGGGCCAGCCAGGCAGTGGTGGCTGGCACTCGACTTTAATCCCAGCACGAGAGGCAGAGGCAGGTAGATCTTGGTGAGTTTGAAACCAGTCTGGTCTACAGAGTGAGTTCCAGGACAGCCCGGGATACAAAATACAGAGACTGTATCAAAAACCAAAAGAACAAACAATGGATTTATGAAAAGGAAGAGCCTTAATGTAAGAACTTCCGTCTGAGTCCTAAGAGTATCCCTGTGGTTTTCAGAGAATCCTACATACCAAGACCAGAGACCTATAATAAAGCTGACATTGGCTGACAACCAATGGTCTTTTGTGAAGCTAATGCAAACTCTTGCTATTTACTTGGAAGATTCTTGAGACACTGTCTGGTTTGTTTGTTTGAAACAAGGTCTTTATACACAGCCCAGGCTGGCCCTGAACTTGCTATGTAGCCAAGGATAGCTTTGAAGTACTGATCCTTCTGTCTAGGCCTCCTGAGTGCTGGATTACATGCATGAGCCACCATACCCTGCTTGAAACATCCTGAGTGAGCCTGTTGCCATAACTCAATGGTCTGGGCTACCACCTGTGTTCCCCTCTGTACCCTCCACAGCCCATCAGCTCACTGCTGGTCCCAGTCAGGGTGGTTACCCACCTTGCCATCAGAGGCGGTGTTGATCCTGTAGTGGTACACCCTTCCTTCATATCTCAGCGAGATGGACCTCTGGCCAGGGCTACTCTCACTTTCCCGCACCAAGAAGCTGCCGTTGATCCCGCTGCTCAGCAGATACTCGGCAGCATTTCGGGACACAGGCCCGTGATACCAGGAATGTTTCTCCAGGCTGTTGACAGGGGTGATGTAGTTGCTTGGGACCCATCCTTGGCCATTTTTCGTTTGGGCTTCACACCATTCCCCATTGTGATTATAACCTAAGACCCGGAGCTTTTCACCTTAGAGAAAAGAACCAAACAGATGTGTCAGTTTTGATGCCCAGCTTTCTTCTAACCTTTCTCTAGCACATCTTATCTTCCTGTTAGTCATGAGTGCAAGGGGGATAACTCTGCCTCGGCATCTAAGATTATACAAGTTTACTCAAAAATTTGTTCCTATTGCAAGGAAACTTTGTAAGGAAAACTGCTTTAGCTTGGTGATAAAAAACAATGAACAAAACCCCATGTTTCCAGCCTGAGATCCGGGTGTCTTCTTCTGTAGGAATGTGGGGAAGCATGTGCACAGGGCTGCTGCCCTGGAGCCTCCTAAGGGTGGGCACTGTGCTCTGTAGGCATCTCTGCCCTCTCAGGGAGCAAAGGGCAGGCCAGCCAAGCCACAGCCACCCCCCACCCCCAGCTTGCTGTTTCCCCGTTACCTTTAGTGATGCTGAGAGTGTTATCGCCACTGGCCACAAAATCATATAGCGCCACAAAAAGGTTGGGGTCATTTTCACTGGGCCCAGCAAGAAGGTTTTCCTTGGAGTTCCATCGAGCTGCTTCACTGAGACCCTGGGGCTCAAAGTCAGATGCCACTGGCCTCTGTAGGGCTTCTGCAAGACAGGGAGGAAAGGGCAAATGAAACTGGCAGAGAACTTGGGAGACATGGGCTGAATTGTCACTGCTTAACATCTAGATATTCTTTGTTTTTTGAGACAGGGTTTCTCTGTGTAACAGTTCAGGCTGTCCTGGAACTCACTCTTTAAGACCAGGCTGGCCTTGAACTCACAGAGATCCATCTGCCTCTGCCTCCTGAGTGCTGGGATTAAAGGTATATGTCACCACCACCACTTAGCTACACCCATATATTCTAGGTATTAAAATTTTCAGTTTGTCTTTATCAAGTATTATGAAAGGCACTAAGTATTTTCACTCTAACTGATAATTCCTTATGGTGGTTTAAGTAAGAATGGGCCCCACATGCTCATATATTTGAATGCTTGGTCTGGTCCCAATTAATGGAACTATTTGGGGAGAATTAGGAGGTGTGGCCTCATGAGGTTAGCTCTGCCTCCTACTTACAGACCAGGATGTGAACTCTCAGCTACTGCTCCACCATATGCCTGCCTGCCTGCCTGCCTGCCACCATGGTCCCCGCCATGATGGTCATGTACTCTGACTCTCTGAAACCACACGCCCCAAATTAAACACTTTTTTATGAGTTGCCTGGTTCATGGTGTTCTGTCACAGCAAAAGAAAAGAAATGAAGGCATTCTTGTTCCCAAATAGTTTAAGCCTTTAAATTCAATCATCCAGGCCGGCAAGATGACGCAGCAGGTAGAAGCAATGGCTGCCAAATCTGACAAACGAGGTTGGATCCCCAGGACACTTGTTTTGGTCGGAGAGAACAGACTGCTGCAAGTTGTTTCTGGCTTCTACACACATGCCATGGCATATGCGCGCGCACACACACACACACTTATATACACACACAAAATAAATGTAATGAAGTAAAATTCATTAACTCAATACAAAGGTACTCAGAAATAGACATGATCCATTTCTATAGTCTGCCGCTGTACATTCTTTAAAGCACTTTTTTTCTTTTGCTTTTTGAGACAAGGTTTCACATAGCCCAAGCTGGCCTTAAACTCCTGATTCATTCTCTCGGGTGCTGGGGTGGCAAGTCTGTGCCACTACAGCTATCTTAAAACACATACAGCAGTGTTGATATAAATAACCAAGCGTTCCTGTCCCATCCCTCCCCATGCTGGCCTGAGAGCTCTCTACCCTCTACTTTGAACTGCTGTTCTGCTCCTGCCCCAAGACAGCTGTCCCCACAGGAAACTGCTCCTCTCCACCTTCCTGCTGGCTTCCCTCTCCTCTTCCCACTCAGATATAGCCATCATCACACATTTTTTAACTTGTAAGGACCCTAACAAACAGTCTCTCGTGTTCTGAAATAAAAAAGCCTCCCTCTGTGCTTGTCACATCTGAGGCTGGAGGTGACCAGCACTGCTTGCACTAGGTACGGGTACTGCTCATAGACAGTTTCCTGTTCTTTCTCTTCTTTACCCTTGAACTGTACTTCAACTGTCTAGGTCATCTTTGTGATAACAATTGGCAGAAGGGCTTTTTCTCAGAAGACCAATCTCATTCAGAAGGCATGGCAGTGCAGGGTGCTATGGAGTGAAATGCCAACTCCACTTAAGTGAAACCACCTCGAGAAATCAAACTTGAGAAAGAACTTGGCCTTGAGAAGAATGGAAGACTTAAAATGAGCCACACACAAATGGTAACGAAACAATCATCATGCCCCATATGGATTTAAAGCACTACCCCCACCATCACTGCCCCAACTAACACCATTTTCTTGGGCAGTAAAACCAACCTTGGAGATGAGTCTGACTGCATTCACCTAAAATAATAACAACAAAATGCCAGAAAGCTAAATATAGTAGGCCACCTGTAGTTCCAGCATTAGGGAGGCCTGAGGCAGGAAGAGTGCCTCAAATTCAAGGCTAGCCTGGGTCTTGGAGAGAGTTTGAGGCCATCCTGGGCTAAGTGAGTTCCAGGCTAGTCAGTGCTAGATAGTGAGACCCTGTCTTGAAGAATGAAGGAAGGGAGGGAGGGAGGTGAAAACTGACGCGTGTAAAGGATTCAGTAAGAAGCCAGCATAAGTAACACAGCTCTTTCAATTTCCACTCTTTCAGAAGTCTGTCCTCAGGAGTTTTTTCTACAGGACAAACCTTCACTACTGATGACTGTCACCATGCTCAGTCATTTCATCTCATGCATTGAGAGCAAAGATCACTTCGAGTACAAGAGTCAGATCATGGGGCTACCTCCTAGCTGTGGGAACAGAGAAATCCCAGGTCAGGCCTGTCCTCTGCCCAAGCTTTCCAAGCACTCCGAGTGTTCATGTGGTCAGGGGCTAACTGACTAACTGACCAAAAAGGCTAGTTAAGGAGAGATTTATTTTTGCTTTTGCTTTTTAAACTAATACATAAGACATGCAAACTGTACATTTTAGTGGCATAACATGAAAAGTATATGGAAGTTTAAGGCATGAAACTGTGTGTGTCGTATACTCACAAGTCTATGTGGGTACAGGCCTGTGCCAGAGATGCATGTTGGGTGTCTTCCTCTACTGCTCTCCATCGTAGTTTTTTGACACAGGGGCTCTCACTGAGCCTGAAAGTTCATTATTGTGTCTAGGCTGGCTGGACAGGGAGCTCCTAGGACCCATTCACCTCCACCCAACACTGGAGTTCTGGACACATGCAGCCATGCCTGGCCTTCCCATGGGTGATAGGGACTTGAACTCAGGTCCTCTTGCTTTCACAACAAGTGCTCTTGACTCACTGAGCCGTCTGTCCAGCCCCAGAACCACTTTTTATCAACATGTGACCCTTTCCCCAACCAAGCACTGTCCTTGGGAGTTGAGTGCTATGACTAGAGCCTAAAATCATCTCCTCTAAGTCCCACCTGGAGACCAGGGCCGAGGTCTGCTGCAGAATCTTTCTAAGGCACATGGTCCGCTGTGGTCACTGCAAGTTTTCTTCCCCTAATTCTGTAGCATTTTTTTCAGTTCTGGCCTTTAGGAGTCTTCTTGAAATGCTCATCCTAACTTCATAAAACAACTATTTTCCATGCTGTTGTTTTGTTAGTTTTACATTCAAACATGGTCTGAGATGCACAGGCTAGAAGGAAACACAACAGTCTTTGGTGGGGAGCAGGATGGCAGGAGTGAGCAGCACCTGTGTCCAGGAGAGCACGTTTTTCCAGAGAGGAGAGACTGTCAAGTCAGCAGGTGGGGAAGTGATGCCGGCAGAATAGCTCCTGTGGCCTTACAGAAGTAGACTGTCTGGCAGAGGAGTTCTTTTAAAGAATGATTTAATTTCTATTTATTTATTTTTAAAAATATTTATTTTTATTTTATGTGCATTGGTGTTCTGCCTGCACATTTGTCTGTGTGAGGGTGTCAGATCCCCTGGAATTGGAGTCACAGACAGTTGTGGGCTTCCACATGGGTGCTGGGAATTGAACCTGGGTCCTCTGGAAAACCAGCCAGTGTTCTTAACCACTGAGCCATCTCTCTAGCCCCAACTTATTTTTATTTTTAATTATGTATATGCATGTGTATTTGTGTGCAGATGTATTTACAGGAGTGCAGAAGCCATGGAGGCCATAACGGGCCCGGAAGTAGGTGTTGGATACCCTGGAGCTAGAGTTACGGGTGGTTGTGCGCCACCTGATGTGAGTTCTAGGAACTGAACTGGGGTCCTCTACAAGCATAATACGTGCTCTAAACTGTGGAGGCATCTGTTCAGCCTCTGGTAGAATATTCTTAACACAGGAGGATTCTTACATAACAACAGTGGCTAAAAGATAAATCCTCACTATGGAAAAAAGTGAACAAGACCCATAAACAAACAATTCATGGAAAAATAAAATCATCATTAGACATGGAAAGTGTGTAAAGCCTTGCTAGGAATCAAAGAATGCCAAGTCTTCAAATCGGCAGGCCCTTCTGGACACCAGCAGGAGTATGGGTGAGACATCATGATGCCTGGCGTTCTTCTACAGTGCTTGCAGCAGGGTGTGCACTGTGAGGCTGAGCGTAATACACATCATCCTCAGAGATCACAATCTTTCAACATCTTTGGCAATTTATCCCAAAATACACGAACAATGACTTGTGTACACCAATTTTAAAGATAGCACACAAAAAAAGGAAGGTCCAAAACACCCACTGATCAAGTTAAGCCAGGCTATTCTCCATCCATAGAATAGGACACTGTAAAGGCCACCTGGGATATTTTAATGTTTTCTTTTCCCCCTGAATTTTTGGACACAGGGTTTCTGTGTAGCCCTGGCTGTCCTGGAACTCACTCTGTAGACCAGGCTGGCAACAAACTCACAGAGATTTGCCTGCCTCTGCCTCCCAAGTGCCGGGATTAAAGGTGTGTACCACTAGCCCCCAGCAGGAAGTTCTAGACAGGGCTCAGTGGCAGAACACTAGCCTAGAATGTGCAGGCCCTGGGTTTGATCCTCAATACCACAAATAAATAAACAAAACACCCAAACAACAACAACAAAAAACCTCTCTAATGGCTTGGTAATATGTTTATAACACATTCATTAAATTTTATATCTTGGCATATATAGTAATATCCCAATTTTATAAAAATTGAAAAAAGAACCAAAATGTGAACAGCAGCTAACATAAGGGTGTGGGAGGATTACAAGTCTTTCAGCTGTCTTTACTCTCTCTCCTATATTATGGCTCATTTGTTAAAATGGCCAGGTTATTTTTATAATCAGCTCCCAACCCCAACACTAGAATAACATGTAAACAGAAGCCAGGGATGCTTACATAACAGACAATTTAGAATAAGCAGCTCTGGGGAGGGGCCCCTCCCCTCCCACTGTCCGGAAAGAGCATTTCTGTGTTTCCCTACATGCCCCAAGCCAGGGCCAGCAGCACAAGGCTTTGGAAGGCTGGGCCCGGACAGGAAATGAATGCTGGGTCATGCATACAGAAGTGCTTTTCTTCTCAAATGCCATTTGACCCCTTCTATCAAACATTCTGCTGCATCTGGATTTGATCAAGGTTACATAACCAGGGGAAGTGGCCTGGAAAAACACCTGGAGAAAGCAGGACACAGATCCTGTCCAGAGGTGAGGAGTGAAGCGGGTCTGTGCCCAAGGCTGGGACAGAAGCTGACAATGTAGGTAAGGGGTGAAGGCTTTGTTAGAAGAGCAAACTGTCCTGCAGCTGCCGATCCAACAGAACGGCCTCCAAGCCCTCTCTCCACCCCTCCTCCACCTTCCAGTCCTGGTCCTCAAGTTAACAGCCAAAGCCCAAAGGGAAGTATTGCTCATGCATGCCTCTGGATGGAGACATCGAGTGCAGCCTCGGTTCAACAACAAAACCTTCCAGCCAATTCCCAGTCCAGGCTGATGTCAAAACTGACTCACGGTGAACCGGTGCCAAGTTCCTTTCTTCATTTCATAGCCGACTATGTTCGTCAACCATAAAGATGATCACAGCTCACAAGGCCAAAGTTGCAGAACGCACTCAAATCTGTGTTGCTCAAGACACTAACTTTCTGCCAGTCCCACTGTCAGGAAACCACCCCCATCATCACCACCAAGCCCAAAGGCTTTACTCCACAGACCGCCTCCAAGAGCTCCTCTCCTGTTGTCTCAGCAAGTCTTTGGTGGTAGTTAACCCTTGGACAATAACCTGCAGTGTGTGCTAGGATTCATTTTCTTCCCCACCACAAGCACTTTCTGCTGTGTTCCTCTGAATCACATTTTAAATATATCTGATCTGGATGTTTAAATGTGCCTGTTGTCCCCTTTAAGACCATTTTGTTCTGTTGCTGTGAGTTAGTAAGCATGTCGCTGCCCATCAGTGACACTTGGCAAGAGTTGCTCATCAGCCAGCTGCAGCACCAAGGATTGGTGCCATCTAAAAACTGCCTCCAAGTGACTAGAAAGCCCTGGCTCCGCTAGGAGGGTATCAGACTATTGGAAAGTTCGATAGGAGCCATACTACAAAACTCCCTGGGTCTGTGCATGATTAGCTTGTTTGGACAGTACTCTAGGAAAACGGTTTGGATCTTTCGAGTGCAAGTTAAAGATCATTTAAAAAAAAATCCTATTCAAGGTCGTGAGTCACTGATGAAAAATGTTTACAAAAGATTCTCGGATATAGCATATCTGGTCTAGACTGCTGTGAGCAGTGAGGGGAGCGGATGCTGGCCCCTGAGTTCTAGGGGCAGGAGACTTCACTGTCCCAAGGGGAGAGGAGACTTCACCTCCAGGAAAAACATCTCTAGGAAGCTCCTGCCTTCCTTTTGGCACGGTACCCAGGTCCCGTGGAGTGCAGGGCAGGCAGCTGCACAGCACTCACTGCTAGCCTCACCTTGGGCTCTGGGAGTCACTTCCGGATGGGGGAGGGCAGAGCAGAAATGTGTCCCTGAGCACACAGTTGTTTCCCGTGCTCAGTCCCAGGACTGAGCTTTAGCTGCTTTCGTCTTATTTCCTTGGTGGCCCCTTTGAGATTTCCTCTGGCTCAAGGAATCTCTGTAATGCACAGATCTGTAAAACAGACCCTTTGCAAAGGAGAGGGCTTCGTGTTTTAGCTCCTCTGTGTTCCAGCTGATGAGGTCATGCTCAGAATATTCTTAAGTCAGTCTGTAACTGCTTCAATGCACTCTTCACAATGTGAATTTGGAGAAGTATTCCCACAATGTGAACTTGCCGAGAGCAATTCCATCCCTTTTGTAACTCAGACCTTTACATACAGTTCAGTTAAAGACAAAAATTACATTGAACAAAACTCAGCCTTTCTATTACCCTCACACCCAGCACCTGCAACAGCAGGTCATGGATGCAGAAGAGCTAGCGTGGAGGAGAAGGTAACAAGAACAGAGCCATTGGTGGCCTCTGGGCTGCTCCCTGGAAGCAGCAGCTGGGGAGAACTGACAAGGCTGCAAGAGTGGACACCCAGGAGGGGCTATGTCTCTGGGATGCAGTGATAGAATAGATGGGGTCTCCTTGGGAGAGGAGACTGGAGCCAGAGGCAGCACTCAGCAAAGAAGAGAATGATTATCTAAGGCCAGCCTGGCACCCCGATCTCAATAGAAGCATGCTGCTTTATGAATACCTTAGCTAAGAGACTCTAGGGAGCGCTTTGTGAGGCAGCCGTGGTATGTGGACACCTGACTTCTGCTGGAGACTGGTATTGTCTTCTGTTTCCTGTGTTCTTAAAGAAGCAAATGGCCGGTTCCAGCTAAAGGTTAGAGAAGCAAAGATGGTCTTCCCTTGCAAGGTCATGGGACCTCCGAGCCAGGACAACTTCTGCACAGGGCTGCTGAGGCACCCAATGAGACCCAGAGACCAAAACACCTACCATGAAGAAGAGTCCCCTGGAGGCTGGTGTATGCTAGTGACCAGACCATATTATGCAACTTTCTCTTAAAACAGCCCCCCCCCCCTTTCTGGGTATTATGGCACTAAATGAAATAGGCCTCTACAGAAACCCCTTTTTGACTCATCCCAATGTTTAAGCATTTTCCTTGCAATCTTTCTATTACAATGCACTTACCCGGTCAATTAAAACAAAATGGAATTCTCCCTGAATCAATGATCCTGTCAAACAGCCCAAATACCAACCTTTCTGAAGATACAATCCTTGTTTCCAAAGTAAAAAACAAAGGCATTTTGCCTCACCCTTTAAAAATCTATTATTGGGGCTGGAGAGATGGCTCAGCGGTTAAGAGTACTTGCTACTCTTGCAGAAGATCTGAGTTAGGTTTCCAGCACCCACATAGCAGGGGTGGGGCTCACAGCTGTCTGTAACTATAGCTTCAGATCTGATACCCTCTCTGGTCTCTGTGGGCACCTGCACACGTGTGGCATATACATTAAAAAATAAATAAGGGCCGGGTGGTGGTGGCGCACGCCTTTAATCCCAGCACTCGGGAGGCAGAGCCAGGCGGATCTCTGTGAGTTCGAGGCCAGCCTGGGCTACCAAGTGAGTTCCAGGAAAAGGCGCAAAGCTACACAGAGAAACCCTGTCTCGAAAAGCCAAAAAATAAATAAATAAATAAATAAATAAATAAATAAATAAATAAATCAGAGTAAATCATTAAAAAATTAATCTATTGGGTTTTTTTAAAAGATTTATTTTATTTATTATGTACACAGTGTTCTGTCTGCATGTGTCTTTGCAGGCCAGAAGAGGGCACCAGATCTAATTGCGGGTGGTTGTGAGCCACCATGTGGATGCTGGGAATTGAACTCAGGACCTCTGGAAGAGCAGTCAGTGCTCTTAACCTCTGAGCCATCTCTCTAGCCCGTTTTTTTGTTTTTTTTTTGTTTTTTTTTTTTTAAAGACAAAGTTTCTCTGTGTAGCCCTGGCTGTAGCTCGAATCTTAAGATGGTCTTATTAATAAAAAACCCGGAGCCAGATATTGGGATAAATACTGGAAAGATCAGAGAGACAAAGGAACAAGCCACAGGCCACAGTCACTTCTCACCTCACCAACTCCACAAATCCTAACTGAATGCCTGAGTTCTCAGCTGAAAAGGCTTTAGTTCCTGTCTCCTCACGCTTTATATACCTTTCTCTGCCTACCATATCACTTCCTGTCTCAACCTTCCTAATGCTGGGATTAAAGGCTTATGATTTCCAAAGCAAAGGCATGAGATCTCAAATGCTGGGATTAAAGATGTGTGCCATCACTGCCTGGCATCTGTTTAATCTAGTGGCTTGTTCTGTCCTCTGACCTTCAGGCAAAGTTTATTAGGGTACACAATATATCACTACATTTCCCCTTTTTTGTCTAAAATAATGAAAGATTATAACTAATGTAAGAAAAACTATATACAATAAGTACAATAAGTATATACAATATATACAGTCAAAAATTACATTAACAATGTCCAGTCCATGAATATTTGACAGATTCAGAGAAAATACTCCATATTTTATCCTATTTTGGTGAGTTCAAAGTGTTGTACCTAACTCACTTTCTATCCTAACTTGCATTACCAACCCCAAACTATCTTTTGATGTTTTTTGAACTTACACACCTGGCTGTTCTGGAACTCACTCTATAGACCAGGCTGGCCTCGAACTCAGAGATCTACCTGCATCTGCCTCTTGAGTGCTGGGATTAAAGGTGTGCACCACCACCACCCAGCTTAAAAATTAATCTATTGTTAAAGGCTATAATTTCATGGAAATGCTGTAACTATTTCTTAATTTTAGCTTTTATGATTATTATAATTTGGAGTGGGTTCTCTCCTTTGACCTTTATGTAGGTTCTGAGGTAGAACTCAGGTCATCAGACTTGCCTGGCAAGCATTTTATCCACTCAAGTCACCTCGACAGCCTTCTAAAGACTTTTTAAAATATAGACACCACCAGCTTCCCAAACCTCTCCGAGCATCTGTGACCCATACCCCTGTCAGCACTCTCTCTCCTTTCTATAGCACAGTACCTACCCATCAGCCACCCCACTTCTATACTCTATACTACCTTCCATGGAAGAGTCCTTTTGAAATACCAATCGTACTACTTCCTGCCTGTCACTGGTCAGCCACCATTATTAAGTGTTATCCAGGTAATGTTCAGAATATCTTGTGCCTGGCAAGCTGGGTGGCTGTTGGCAGCTTTTTAGACACTGCTTGGTCTTAAGCCTGCACGGGCCTCAGAAAATGCACTGTCAGTCCTATCCATGGCAGAGAAACTTCAGGCTTCTCCAAGGCCCTTCAGAGTCTTGGTGGGGAGCTGTACTCTCCCATCTTTCCATCCAGCTTCCCAGTCCTTGCTGCCTCACCTGACTGACCCTGACAGCCACCACTCACTGCCCTGGCAGACCCTTCCCAGCCTGCAATATCCTCGGGGCCTCCCATCTGCCACTGCGCCTCCCTCCTGCCTCTGTACAGCACTGCCTTTTTACTGCTCCCTCTCCACACCTGAGCACCTGGGACTGCCTCTGCTATCACACATATAGAACCTTCTGTGTCCCTGCCTTGGGTTCTGACACAGACAGGCCAGATTAAAATCTCAGAACCATTGTATCCAAGGTGCTCCTTCCTGTGCCTGTCTCACGGACACCAACAGCTTCAGCCTGCCAGACCCTCAGGAGGGGTCAGCACAGTAGGGGTCAGCACAGTAGAGCTCTGCCGGGAAGCTCAGATGCAGAACTGAAAAGTGCACTGTAATAATCTGTTAGCCCAAACAAAGCTAGCAGAAAGAGGACAAAGTGACCTGACCAGCACAGCCCAGGGATCACCAGTTGTTTTCAACGAAACATAAGCTATGGCCAAGATCCTAAACAGTGGAGGACACAAAAATACATCTCTCTGTGCTTTCAAACTAAACAAGCAGACAGTGTGGTGCAGCCATGGATGTCGCTATGGACTGTTCCAGAAGTTCCTGCATTGACTGCAGACTCCAGATGTCCACAGTGAATCTGCTGACCACACAAGGGTTTTTATCCTGTCTCAGACCATGTACAGCAGACTGAGAGCCAGGGATGGTGTCTTCTGGGTCCCTTGGGACCTGACTGAACTGGACCACCCACTGGTAGCTAACTCCTCTACAAAGTCTCACTAACCATTAGCATTTCTATTAGGTCACTGAAATACACGCACGCACGCACGCACGCACGCACGCACGCACGCACGCACGCGCGGGATTCAGGCTCCAAAAAGCCATGTCTCACTGTACCCCCATCCCAGAGTCAAAGTCAATTTTAAGATGCACTGTGTAAAACGTACTACATCTTAGGAGGGTGTAGTGAACGTTGAGGCTCTACAGACTCAGGTGCGAGGTCCAGCTACTCCCTGGGGTGAGCAACAGCTAATGACCCATGATGAGGACTGGCACCACAGCCGACCCTTCAGCATCACCCCCTTCCAGAGGAAAGGAACGGGAGCCCAGTGAGGTGACAGCACCTGCTAGACTCTCCTCCTCTAGTTCTGCCTCAGCTGGCACCTGTCAGCGCACCCATTTCCAGTCTCGTCTCCGTCCCTCCTGCTGGTCATTCTCCCTGCATCTCCGCCCATGTCCAGTCTCCCTTCCCTCCCTCTTTTCCCTTTCCTCTCCTGACTTGGTTACCTTTGTCTCCCTATCTTCTCGGCTCCCTTTCTACTCCCTTTCTTTCCTCCCCAACTCTACTTCCTACAGGTATCTCTCGCGTCTCACTTCTCCACCACCATACTCAATGGTATGTGTTAGGAAAAGGGACTTGAGCATTTGAATAACGGTTCCCACCTAAGGATAGTTATACTCTCAAAAGAAAAGGGCTGGCTGGGGAGATGACTCACTGCATAAAGTACTTGCCATGCAGGCATAAGGACCCGAGTTTGTAAACCTGGAACACAATCTGGGGCCAGCTAGCCTGTTGTACACAGTGCTCTAGTAAACAACAGAGACCTGGTCTCAAACAAGGTAGAAGGCCAGGACTGACAACCAAATCTGTCCTCTGACTTCCACAAATGCAGATGTGTGCAATGTCTATGCACATCTCTATGCACACTCACTCACGCACAAACCACAAACATATTATGTACACACACAGAAAAAAGGGCAAGTAACTCTTTCTGTCACTTCTGCAACTACGACCTCACCATGCAAGGAAACAGGGCCGACCAGCTGACCACTGTTAAAAGTGGGTAATATGTGCAAGGGAGTTCTTTACTATTTGCTTTTGATAGGACTTAAAATTTCCATGGCGTCGGGGAACGGCATTCCCACTGGCTTATACCTGTAATTTCAACACTTGAGTGGCTGAGGCTGGAGGACTGCTATCAGCTTGAGGCTAGCCTAGGCTACATGAGACCCTGTCTCAAAGTAAATAAATAGAAAAAAAAATCTAAGGATACATTTTATAAATTGTCATTTTATGAATTATGACTATGAAGGAAAATTCTTCCAGTATCTCATTTGATCTTTTGTTCTAATTTTGCATGATGCATGTGTGTGTGTGCGCGTGTCTGCTGGCGTATGTATATGCTAGGTTTTGTGGGGGGCTCTTGTTTTGTCTTTGAGGCAGGGTTCACTATGTTGGCTGTCCTGGAACTCACTCTGTAGACCAGGCTGGACTCGAACTCACAAAGATCCGCCTGCCTCTGCTTCACAAGTGCTGGGATTAAAGGCGTGCCTACCAGGCCCAGTATATGGATGTTTGTATGTGTATGAATATGGATGTGTGTACACATGTATATATAAAGATCATCCTCATAACCTTCCTTTATCAGTCCCCACTACCACCACCCTGTGCTGGGGTTACAAGTATGAGCACTAGCCTGGCTTAGTGAAAACCTGTCTATTCCCATTTTTCCATGTCTGTCTCAGACCAGTAATTATACCAGCACAATTACAATGACTCAATTTTTAAAAGCTCTGAGCAGCACAGGATTTTAGTTTGTAAATGCCTGGGGCTGTAGAAATATTTCCTCTGCAGAAGAGAAGTAAGATACTAAGCAAAAATCAATGGGAATGCTTCATGTACTATTAAAATAGTCACCATGGGACTAAGGAGAGGATCAAGGAAGGGAAGATAGTTTTCAACTTAAATCTAAGAAGAGAGGGACTGGAGATGACTCAGTGTCTAAGAGCACTGGTTACTCTTCTAGAGGCCCCAGGTTCAATTCCCAGCATCCATCCACACAGTGGCTTACAGCCATGTGTAACTCCAATTCCAGAGGATCAGATGCCCTCCTCTGACCTCTGCAGGCATCAGGCATCACATGTAGTCCACAAACATACATGCAGACAAAACAAGCATAAGATAATAATACAATTTTTAAAATCTAAGAGACAAAGCATAAGATAATAATGGAATTTTTAAAAATCTAAGAAGACAAAGTATTAGTTTTATTGCATGTGCATTTTTAAAATTTCAAAATAATTTATTAACAAGAAAAAGTATGGGTGGGTCTAGCTCAATTCTATCATTACTTCAGCCATCAGAGAAACCAGTAAAGCCTCCATTTTAGATTGCTAAAGATCTGTTTATAATAAAAACAGCTCACATTTGCTGGCTCTTGCTCCATGACAGGCTCTGGATTGAACAATTTACATGATGTCTCTCAACAATGAGGTGGAAACTACTATGAGCCTCGTTTTATAAATAAGAGCATGTCAGCTCAGAGAGCACCATGCCTAAATCATCGGAGAGGGTGCCTGGCTCCAGAACTGCATGTCTACACATCAGGGACCTAGGGATGGGAGAGGAAGGTCAACACAACTGAGGGTAGGAGGAGAGGCTGCTAGGGATCAGAGCGGGAAGCTCAAGGCTCCTAGGACTTGGAAGGGAGGCCCAGCAATATCTGAGGGCACCAGAGAGCAACCCCAGTTAGCAGAAACACATGCATTTGCCTCAGCTGTTTTTAAAGTGGTCAAAAGGGTTCTCACGGGTCCTTAAGCCAGCCCACAAGCTAGAAAGAGGAAGTCTCCCTGACCCGGACAGAGGAAACGGAAG
This sequence comes from Peromyscus eremicus, assembly GCF_949786415.1. NCBI lineage: Eukaryota > Metazoa > Chordata > Mammalia > Rodentia > Cricetidae > Peromyscus > Peromyscus eremicus. The sequence goes on along the minus strand of NC_081419.1, from coordinate 5,804,749 downwards.
TCAGAGTCACATGGGGGAGCTTCTAACGCCAACTTCTAAGTGCTGCCACAAAAGTGATCTAGTGGCCTTCCCTTGGGACATCAACAGGGCTAGTCTGAGAACTAGTCTAGGGTCACATACTGTCACATCATAAAAGCTCAATGATATTAACACCACCCAAAATGACAAAGACTGGTCTGCTAGGTGACAGAAAGAGCCCGGGATCCTCTTGTTCCTAAACAAGGGAAGCAAGTGATGACCTCAGGAGATTATTCAGAGCCCAGTTCTAAAAGCACAGCAATGTGGCTGGCACTGCAGGAGGTACTGGCTGGACAGTCTCATGCTGAGGAGCTTCAGAGTGGGCTCTTCAAATAAATGAGAGAGGTCAACCAGAGTTCACTTTGCAGCCAGCACACACCCAGAGCCCATGGACCTCCCCACACCATGTGGATGACTACAAACGCGGTCTTTCATGTGCCCAGGGTTAGGGACTTGACAAGACTGGGGTTCCAAGTGGACCAAAGACTAAAACTTCTTTGGTCATTCTGAATAGATACCGGAGAGTGAAATCCCAGCATCACAAAGCTCCTTATAAACGTAAGCTACCTCTAGAGGGGCATGCTTTTTCTTTTAGAAAAACAAAACAGAAAAATAGTGATTGCCTCTCGGGAGAGAACAGGAGGGCCAATTGCTTTTCAATGACTACTCTTTCAGGACTTCCTTACAGGTATTTTTCTGTTTGCATAAACAAATGTCAGCAGCCCTGCTGCTGTAAGAAAGTAGGTGTTTACCCGTGCCAGGTGCAGAAGGGAAGGACTGGTCTAGGGCAGGTACTAGCTGGGAGTTTCTGAAGATGCTGTTAAATGAAGACAGTGTGTTCCATGAGACAAATGGTTGATCCACAGTTTGGGGCTAAGAGTGGGCTTTCCAGGCCAGGCACTGTGGTGCAAGCCTGTACCCTAGGTGCTCAGCAGGCTGCGGTAGAAGGATGCCAGGTTCAGGGCCTGTCTGTGTTAGAGACTGAGTTCATGGCCTGCCTGGACAACGTGGCAAGACCCTGGCTCAAAATTCAAAAGTTGGGAGGGGCCTGTGGATGTAGTTCAAGGCCCTGGGTTCCAATGCCCCAAACTTATTTTTTTTAAAGTGGATTTCTTGGAGCCAGACGGCACAAGTTCAAATCCTGGCATCATCACTTGTTAGTTCTGTCATCTCAGGGAAGTCACCCAACCTTTTGGTGCCTCAGTTTCTTACCTAACAAGATGAGATAGTCAGTTAGTTCGTCTGGAGTGCAGACAGTGCGTGGCCCACCACAGCCACCTAACAACTACTGCTGCCCTTGTTGGCCATGCCTTCTCTGACAGCTAGGCCCAAGGAGCAGGGAGCATGCATTTGGTAATAATGGAAAACTCACCATATTCAATTCCCTCGGACGCTGAGTGGTTGTTGATGAACTGATTGATTGACTTAGGATGTTAGTAGGAAAAGAAAAGCCTGGATTATTTCTCCAGATGCTGGCAACCGCTCTCGTCCCCTGAGACAGACAGCACTTCCGTCTTTAAGACATAATTACTGAGCTGGGTTGATTCTCTCAGCTACAGAACAAGAATTCCGAACACAGTGAGCAGAAAGAACTCCTGGAGAGACACTTCCTGGAAAAAGCCTTACTGTGTGGACACTTCTTTGGGGCTTTACTTTAGAATTCACTTTAAGGCTTGCTGGAATAAGACTACGGATTTTTTTCCCTCCTAAAACAATAATTAAGCCAGCCAGATCTGCACTAAATCCCATTTTACCCTCAGGAACAAGCTGATACCCAAGCAAAGCTGTGCTGTGACCTAACTGCAGTTACAAAAGTCCATTCATCTCTGTCTCCAGCAGCGGCCTCAAAATGGAGATGATAGAGCCTCACGCTAACTGGATACAGATGGGAGGGTGTGCACAGAATGTGGAGATGATAGAGCCTCATGCTAACTGGATACAGATGGGAGGGGTGTGCACAGAATGTGGAGAGACTTGGAAAAAGTAAGCAGTGTATTAACTGAAGATGATTCTGGCTGTTCAGATGCCAATTTTGGGGGACAAATAAACCAACTCCTCCCTCCAAATGTTAGACTCTGAGCTCATGCCATCCACAAGAGGCTCCTCTAAGGGATCTATCCCCTGAAGTCCTGGAGAGAAACAGAGTCCTGAGTACGGCTGTGGCAAAGGGGAAACACACTCCACCTGTGCCGGACACAAGTTTGCCATGGGTTATGTGGGGCCCTTCAGGCCTTTGGGTCAGAGTTGAAAAGGAAAGAAAAGTATGTTAGAGAACTGAAGAGCCTCTATTTCTCCCTCATTTCTAGAAAGAGAAAGACTAGAAAACAGTAGAAATCAAGATTGTTCTAAAATAAACTTGCCATTTTTCCTCCTATTTGAACTCCTACATGAAACAACCAGGAAGCCCAGGCACCGCGAGCCTGTGAGGGCCTCTGCCCTTCCTTCTGTAGAAGGCAACAGTCCCCACAAGAGGTCAACTGTGTCCTAACAGGCTTGGCCAAGGCCCAGCCCAGCCCCCTCCACTCACCCTCTCCCCTCTGCCATCCTTTCGGGTGAGAACCACACACTCCAGACCACAGGAGGGAATCGGAGGGCCGGCCAGAGTAAGGCAGGCAGAAGCAGGCTCTAAGTTTATGCAAAGAACTAAACATTAGGGGCTCCCCACCAAGCACCAAACTGGACGCTCTCAAACCTCTGGAAATACCAAGCAAAACCATTCTGTTTCCCTCCTAAAAAGAGAAACTTCCCAAGACCTCTTCTTCGTGGTCTGCAGAAAGGTGGGGGTGGGGGTAGAAAGTTCACACTAAATTCTGTACCCATAAATGGTAGAGCGGGATCCCTTTGTACTCGGCACTTGGTGGAGGCCCACCTTTGTGACACATAATTCCCAGTTAGCGGTAGAAACGCCACAACTTGGGCTCACGAGGACTCTAAGGCCTGGGGCTCTCTGGCTTTTTCAAACTTTCTGGGCGGGAGCCGCACCATGCGCTGGGGCCTCGCCAGCACCAGAGCCACGGCTCTCGGGAAGTCCGCTTGGATCAGCGAGTGCCCGAGGTGGCCTCAGAAGGAGAAGGCTAGGGATCGGGAGTGCGCAGGACAGTCCCGGCGGGTCTCCCGTCCGGGCAGGGGTTTACCTTCCAGGTAGCAGCTGGAGGACGAGGAGAGCCCCTTCTTGGATTTGCAGCCCACCAGCTTCAAGCAGATCTCCAACATGGTCCCACGGCCGCGACGAAGGCCCCGTTGCCCCGCCGCCCCGGGCCCCCAGCCCCGCCAGGCCGCGCTCACCGGGCTCCCAGCCCTGCCTGCGCCCGGGCCCGCGTCCCGCCTCCCGCCTAGGCCGGTAACAAAGGGCCGTGCGCCCCGCCCCGCCCGGCCCTTAACCCCCTCCTGGCCAAGGGAAGGCAGCAGCCCCACGCCCTCCCCAGCTGCCTCGTGTCGGGGAAGGTCGGTGGAAATGCAAATTCCTCCTGAGTTACCAAGACTAGTGTCGTTTATATTCGGGGAGCGACTGTGATTAAGCCTAAAGTGGGTGTCTGAGGAATGTGAACAGTCAGGGCTGGAACCCACAGGAATACCGAATACCGGACGCTGCTCCAACCATTCATTTAGACCTGGAGACGTGAGTTTAAACTTAGGGAATTCCGTCTCCATAGTGAATGTTCACTGTGGGCTGGAATGGCGGCCCTTCTTGACCTCATTTTCAGGAGAACTTTCCCTCTTTTTTTTGGCGCCATGGGCCATCAATGGCGTTGAGTTCTTACACTTTCCTAAACGCTAGCTAGAGGAGGTTACCAACAAGATTTGAACTAAGCAATAATCACAGCAGTGGCCTACTGGCACAGATTCAGAATCTAGATTGGTGGGAAACAAAGACCCCAAACTACAGCCAATAATTTAATAAAAAGCCACCCAAGTTCCAATGACAAAGGGAAAATAAACTTATGAAAGAATGTTACATAACTAAAAATCTGGTCCACACCCTCTAGCACATGAAGAGCTGACCTGGCACATGAAGAGCTGACCTGTACCAGGATGGTCCTCTATGAGAAGGACCCCCATGTGCCTTGCCATCCATAGGGCATGTACACCACAATCCTGTGAGGGAAGTCAGATCATCACCCTGATTCTTCATGTGAAAACAGACATTCAAGAAGTTCACATGGTAGGAACCGGAAGACATGCACTCAGTCAGGGTTTATCTGGCTCCAAAGTTTGGCCTCCTGACCAGTGGGTTAGGCGTCCCTCCCACTAAGAACCTAGCTTTCAAGCACTGGATAGCTGGATGCGTGAGGTTGTCATGACCTGCTTCAGAGAAAGTCTTAGTTAAGGGACTCTGGTTCCAAAAGAAAGAAAAGCTGGGCAGTGGTGGCACATGCACTCAGGAGGCAGAGGCAGGCGGATCTCTGTGAGTTTGAGGCCAGCCAGAGCTACACTGGGAAACCCTCTCTCAAAAAAACAAAGAAGGGGGACAGCGGGGCTAGCCTACCCTACAATGCTGAGAGCCCAGGGTGTCTGGAACACTAGGCACAGGGAAGGAAGGAGCAAGGTCTCCACTTAGGTCTGCCTAAAACAGCAGATTTCACCAGCAGTGCCCTGTCTGTGTCTGTCACAGGCCTCTCAGCCAGGATGTCATGCACTTTTCGGAAGTGCCCTCCCTACCTAGTGCTAATCACCACTGCAATCTGTCTGCTGAAGCCAAGGGGACCTGCTTCGCTACTGGTGCAGGTCAGGCCTCAGGAGCGCCCAACGGGGCCTACAGAACTGAGGCCACCCACCACCTGGAGACCAATAGGCAAGTACACCAACTGGATCCTTTCCTGATCCTTAGAGACCATATTCTGTGAGAGCCCACGTGCTGTCTAGTGTTGTCTTGAACCTTCCAACCTCCACATGATGCCAGCAGTAACATTGAGAGGTGTGCCACCAGCACAAACACAACAAATGATGCAGTATCTGTCTGTTCTGCTACCATTTTGAAAGTCCAAGGGTCTTGGATCAGACTATAATGAAGTCCGTCATACAGCATATCAGATCATAGGGTTATTTATATTCAGATTGGCGCTTAATGCCAAGAACTACACATTAAAAGGCATTTTGAAATTCTAACACTATCCTTGAATATTGCTCTTTAATACAAGTCAGACATTTACTCACATGTGCTGGACTTCATACTGGGATGTAAGCTTGTTTTTAAAAGCTAATGACTGCTATGAATATTCTGCTCTTATGGATACAATGACCTTATCCTCTAAAATCCTCTCTAAATGAGTAATACTTATCAATTGTCCAAACCCTTTATAATTTAGATATAAAACTATTCATCAATAGGCCTGGCACTATGCTCTAAGTGGCAATGATCATGGGGGCCATTGCCAAGTTGCACACCAACACAACAGACTGAACTCTTCTTTCCAGATACAGCTTTTGAACTCTGGCAAGATGGGAAGAGCAATGTGTACAAGCAAACAGTCAAGTCTCAGTCGTCTGAAGGAAGAAAGGCCTGAGACTGCACCTCCATCAGCCCAAAGCAGAAAGCCAATGACTGAAAAATAAAACACACCAGGCATGAGGGGGCATGCCTGTAATTCCAGCACTTGGGGGCAGAGGCAGGAACACTGCCACAAGTTCAAAGCCAGCCTGGGATACAGGCAATTTTTCTAGGCCAGTCAGGGCAATAATGAGACTGTCTCAAAGCAAACAGAAAGAAGATGGGTAACAGACGTAGAAAGGAAGACGAAAGGACCAAGGCTTATGTGCCACTGTCACCTGGGAAATCTACAGACCTGCACCGTACAACCAGTCTGTGCAAGTGCTCCGAGACCTCCAAGTGGCGTGGCAACGCTGCACAGTTTCATTCCCCCTCCCATACAACAAATAAATAAACGTAACAAAAGTTTAAAATGTATTGCTAGAGAGCGGCCACCTGGTCAGTGCTGAAAGTGCAGTCCACGGATGAACCTGGTACCGAAGCTGCTGTGCCTGCTCACTATCCTGTCCGGGTCGCAGCCTACTGCGTCAGATTGTGTGGGCGAAACTGCGGAAGCCCCAGAGGACCCTGTGTCTGTGAGCCCAGGGGCCACTCTGGAAGAGGGAAAGACTGATGATGTATTTTACCAGGAATGGAACAGATGGGGATGGATGGATTTTATGAATCTGGAATTTACTCATCTGAAAACAACTTGTGAATTGAAGAAATATGTCACAGTAGAATAAGTTAACCAAAAGAGGATCCTGAAGCTTTTAGATTGGATTTATTTTAAAATTTGGGTTCAGCCTCTTTAAAAAACAATGGGGCAGGCCCCCACCATAGCAATGGGTCAAGAGGAGGCAGGAGGCAGGAAGAAGGGCCCTTTAGGTGGCAGGCCTGGCTGGGAGTGCGGGTGGAAGGGAGGCAGGGGGTCTTACAAGAGGTCTGGGAAGGCCCTCCACAACTGAGTCCTGCCCTCTTTTCAGCACAGTTGGTCATGCTGGGGGAACAGGGAGTTTGTTTCACAAGCACAGGCCAACACAGCCCACAGCCTACAGGCTCTCATTCATTGGCCAATTTCTCTAGCTTGGTGCATATGCCCGGTATGTCTATCCAGAGAATTAGACAGCTGAACTGATCACAAGAGCCACAGCACTTTCCTGCCCCACAAGGACACACGTGTCCCCGTAAGTCGCATAACCTTTGAGTCAGAACTATTTGTTAGTCACCAGTCACAGGCCACTAAGGCCCAGTGACTTCAGCCTGGGAAAGCCAGGTAACTGACAAGGCCAAGCAGCAGAGATTAGATGAGCTTGAACACGTTGGCAATCTGCTTGAAGCTGGTGGGCTGCAAATCCAAAAAGGGGCTCTCTCCTCATCTCCCAGATGCTATTCAGAAGGTAACCCTGGCCAGGGTTCAAGGACCTGCCAGGACTGTCTTACCCCAGCCCTGTGTACTTCCTGTCCCTAGCCTTCTTCCTCCGAGGCCACTGTAACGCTTGTGGGTCCAGCGGACTTCCCAAGCCTCATTCACAACTGCAGTTTCCTCATCTGTGGTCGTAAGAGTGGGCTGGACACTGGAAATAATGTACAGAAACCCTGACACAGAAAGTGCACGGTGAACTGCTAACATCATTTCCCAGAGGACCCTGCACCAGCTGGGAACAGCACTCTTGCATGAGCACAAGGTCTAAGTCGAGAGCACAAATGAACACTGAATCAAGAATAAATGGAAAGCCCAGTGGTGGTGGCACATACCTTTAATCCCAGCCCTTGGGAGGCAGAGGTAGGTGGAACTCTGTAAGTTCAAGACCAGCCTGGTCTACAGAGCGAGTTCCAGGACAGCCAGGGCTACACAGAGAAATTCTGTCTCAAAAAACTAAAATAATAATAATGACTGGAAAAGGCATAATCTGAGCGAGCTCTAGGAGAATGCTGGGTCCAGAGGTTGTACTAAGGACAAGAGATCTGTTAACTTTGTGAAGGGTAAGAGTCACTGGCCGTGGGCCAGGAGCATCAGGGTTCAAATGTCACAAAGACTAATTTTTCATCTACAGCCAGTGTTGGGGAGTTTGGGACCCAGCCCCTCCAGCCCACGTCTTCACTAGCCTCCCCTGCATACCCCAACAATGCACCTGATCTACTCCATCCCTGGGATGTCTAGGCTGATTTTCAGTGAGGGCCCAGAGCAAATTCTCTTTCTAGAAAAATCTCATAATTTGGGAGGTGGAAGCAAGGGTATCAAGAGGCCAACCAGCCTAGGCTAAGTAGAGACTGTCTCAGAAACAAAACAAAAATTTCATTTTATATACACATATATATGACTTTATTTTATAATCTGTATAGACATATTTATTCAAACAAATCTTTTAGTTTGATAAAATGAATAATATTAGTGTGCTCATGTTAATTATTTTCTTACTTTTAATCAAAGTACTATACATACTTGGTTAAAAAAATCAAGCAGCATGAAAATTCTTTTAATAGTCTTAAGAAAATATTAAAACTAAGCCTAGGCATGGTGGTGCTCACCTTTGATTCCATCACTCCAGAGGGGAGGCAGGTGGATCTCTATGAGTTCAAGGTCAGCCTGGTCACACAGGGAATTTCAGGCTAGCCAGGGCTATATACTGAAAACCTATTGAGAAAGAAGAGAGGGAGGAGGGGAGAGGGAAAGGAGAGAGGAGAGAGAGACAGAGACAGAGAGCAAACCCAGTCCTGCAGTCCACTCTGGTGTGTTCACAGAGCTGCTTCCTTTGGGTGTCTAAGCTCCACACCTGCTGCTTCTGGGCTGAGTCTACACATCACCTACCTACTCATTAGAATAGCATTACACTGTCTTCGCCCTAACCCTCCCAACTGTGGCATCAAGAGTTTTGGTTAGACGGAGAGGTGAGGTTTGCATTAATACTGTTCACTGCTCAGGCGATGAATGCTTCATTACACTTTTCTTGGTGGTATTAGTTATATCGTGTGTCTGTCTCGTCTCTGTCTCTCTCTCCTTCCTCTCCCCCTCTTCTTTCCTTCTTTCTTTTAATTGTCCCTGGGCAGTGGTGGCACAGCCTTTAATCCCAGCACTCAGGAGGCAGAGGCAGGTGGACCTCTGAGTTCAAGGCCAGTCTGACTGACAGAGGGAGATCCAGTACAGCCAGGACTACACAGAGAAACCCTGTCTCGAAAAACAAACAAACAAATAAACAACAAAATTTAATTTCCTATTTCCTAGTTATTACTTTCTTCCCAAATACTTCAAAGATCGGCCGGGCGGTGGTGGCGCACGCCTTTAATCCCAGCACTCGGGAGGCAGAGCCAGGAGGATCTCTGTGAGTTCGAGGCCAGCCTGGACTACCAAGTGAGTTCCAGGAAAGGCGCAAAGCTACACAGAGAAACCCTGTCTCGAAAAACCAAAAAAAAAAAAAAAAAAAAAAAAAAAAAAAAAAAAACAACAAAAAAAAACAAAAACAAAAACAAAAAACCTTCAAAGATCTGTCAAAAATTTCCCAGTACTTCCCCAAATACTGAAACACTTCAAGCCTTCTCAAAGCTGTTCTTGGGTTTACTTCCTCATTTTCCTGGAATTCATCACCCCGTGGCTTCTTGGGTAAAACAAGTCTAAAAGAGACTGGTATACTATCGTGACAGTCTAGGTGGGTATAGAATCCTAGGCTAAATGGAATGTCCCATGGAGAGGTGGTAGTTGCATACACCTTTAGTCCCAGCACTTAGGAAGCAGAAAAAAAGAAGGGGGGGGGGCAACTTCTCTGAATTTTGAAGACATTTCTCCATTGTTTTCTAAGTTTACAAGATAGTCATTTAGAGCCGGGCGGTAGTGACGCATGCCTTTAATCCCAGCACCGGGAGGCAGAGGCAGGTGGATCTCTGTGAGTTCGAGGTCAGCCTGGTCTATGGAGTGAGATCCAGGAAAGGCGCAAAGCTACACAGAGAAACCCTGTCTCGGGGGTGGGGTGGGAATATATATGCATATGTATATGTATATGTATGTATGTGGACATATGATGGACAGCTCTGTAGAGTCAGCTCTCTTTCCACCTTTATGTGAGTTGAAATGAACTGGGAATTGAACTCAGGCCACTAGGCTTATGCAGTAAGCATCTTTAACTGCTGAGCTCATTTTTTTCCTTATAATTGTCTCCTAATAGAAATATAGAAGTATTTGTTGTTGTTATTACTGTTACTTAATTCCCCCTCTCTGGAATTCCTGCCAGATGGGCACTGATGCCCTGGCAGGGCACCTCTAACCTCCTGTCTCCCTTGTCTTCCATGTCCACGTCTCTATGTTCTACATTCTAAGGTAAATTTGACTTAGTCTTCTGTTAAATTTTAAATGGTGGTTATAATGTTTTGTTTGTTTGTTTTTTGAGACAGGCTCTCTCTATATTGCCCTAGTTGTCCTGGAACTCACTATGTGGATCAGGCTGGCCTTGAACTCACAAAGATCCACCTGCCTCTGCCTCCCAAGTGCTGGGATTAAAGGCGTGTATTACCATGCCCAGGCAAGGTTTTTATTAGTTAAAAAAAAACAAAACTGATTCTTAGGACTTCAGGGCCAGCCTCAGCTACATAGTGAGTTCAAGGCTTGCCTAGGCCATAGGCTCTGCTATCCAAACAACAGATTAACAACACTAACAAAAACACTAATTTCTCTTTTGTAGCACCTTCTTGGATGCTGTGCTGTCCCTGAGGACTGTGAGAAACCATTCTTTTGAACTCCTCCTGCATTGCCTGTGTCTAGTTTACTCTTCATTACCACTTGAGACTTCTCCAAAAGACAATGAAATCTGGCTGCTCATTCATTATTTACAAGGACTTACGGCTGAAGTCCTGTGTCCCGAAGGGCCCACACCTGAGGACTTAGGGGGAAGCCCCAGTGCTGGTCTCAAGAGGGTACTTTTCTGGGGCCGTTCCTTTTCTTTTCTCCCCAGAAAGGAGTATTTCAGCCTCCTCCCAGGTAAGGCCTTGTCTAGCAGGCACTGGAAGAGGGGCTGGGAACCCACTACTGTGTGGACTTTCAACAGCAGATCCCACTCCTGATCCTCTACTGTTACTAACCACAGGCTTACCTGAATCCAGGCTGCATATCAGGCTGAGTCCACAGCCTCATGGGAAACTCTCTATCACATGTGGCTGAGGTGGAGTAGCTGTCATCTGACTGTGCAGGGCTGGGGAGCCGTGAGAACTCTGAATATCCCTCTTTCAGGTTGTCCTCTACGGTCCTAATACCTCTGATTCTGACCCTTCCTCTGTTCCCACCAGTGCACTGGCTCACATCTTAAGGGCTCACTCTCAGAAATCAGGCTGCAGGATCCTGCATTTTCATAAGTCTGCTACCACTCTTGGCTGCCTCCAGTTTCCTAAAAACATTGTCATTTTTGTTATTCACTCTTGTTTCCTTTTGGGTTCCTTTTGTCCTTACACATCTTCAGTTAAAAAAAAAAATCTATGTGGTGCATATGCTTATAAGCTGAGGACTCAGGAGTCTGAGTCAGAAGACTCCATCAGTCTGAGGTCAAGCTGGTCGCCATAGTGAGACTGTCTCCAAACCAACAAAATCTTCTTGCTGTCATTTCAGTGGGGTTGGAAAAGGGATGGGGAAACATTCACTTCTCACAAATGGTTTTGTGCATCTTACAGGCAACACAGCTGTGGCCAAGGTTAAACAACTTGTATCAAGTCCACACAGCATGTTGGTAGCAGAACCAGGAATGGAACCCAAATCCCCAAATCCCCTTGTTAGGTTGTCCTCATTAGATGATGTCCACTAGATCTCATAATTAAAAGAACATGACGGTGTCGGGTGGTGGTGGCTCACACCTTTAATCCCACAGAGGTAGGCAGGTCTCTGTGAGTTTGAGGCCAGCCTGGTCTACAAAGTGAGTTCCAGGAACAGCCAAGGCTACAAAGAGAAACCCTGTCTTGAAAAAAACCAAAAAAAAAAAAAAAAAAAAAAGAACATGATGGGAGTGAGGAGATAGGCTAGTCATGAAAGCACAAGGACCTGAGTGTGGACCTCCAGCACCCACCAAAAAGCTGAGCATGGTGGGAAGTCTGTAACCCTGGTACTGAGAGGTAGAGCCAGGAAGACCCCTGGGGTCTGCTGGACAGCCAATCTAGTCCAACCTGGGAGCTCCAGGCTCAGTGAGGACCCTGTCTCAAAAAATAAGATGAGAGTGACTGGAGAAGACAATGTTGGCCTGTGACCTTAACTCAAACCACACACACATGCACACACACAGAAATGTGTGGTGTATGATCAAGAAGGACACTGGGCTAAAAAATTATTTAAAATCTGTCCCAGTGAACAGCTCTCAGATCTCAGCTTTGCTGATGGAGGACCATCATTCTGACCAAGTTCTTCACTCCATTCACATCTGCACCTTAAAGTCTAACTGCAAATAGGAATATCAATAACACAAATAGCATAGAACACTCTTGCTCAATCAAAAGCTTGAATTCAACTTAAAGTGATTTTCAGGCTTGCACAAATGTCTGTGTTCTTGTACTTGAGTTCGTTCTGCCGTGAGGGCCAAAGAATTTTGTTTCAAATTACTAAATCTTGTTTGTTTTCTTCTGACCTGAATATTGAATAAGATTTAAGTCTCTATCGCCAATATGGTGGCACAACCCTTTAAACCCTAACATACAGAAGACTAAGGCACAGGAGAATCATGAATTCTATGTCAACAGGCGCGCACACACACACACACACACACACACACACACACACACACACTGAAAAAGAAACATCTCTGAAATAAGATGTCTCATGGGGGAACTTAGGGGTCCAAGTAGACACTGTTACCCTATCATCTTTTTGCTTCAAGCTCAGCACTGTGCTTGGCTACCGGGGTTTGTTAACTTGGAACTGGGAAGCCAACAGTTAATGCCTTTCCTCTCTTTCCCTAAGACTAAAGGAATCTGCGGAGCAGAGGAACTGGCCTGGGAGATCACATTACTTTTGGGGGTGGGGAAGAAGGCAGCTGGAGAGGAGTGCAGAGAGAGGGCTCCAAGGGAAAGAAAACACGCTGTCCAACCCTCTCCACAGTGTAAACCCAGCAGGGAGGAGGAGGAGGTAGAAGCGCCATATTTACCCAAGTTATCAGCCCACAGTACCCTCGCTTGGCCTGGCAGCCTAGTGCCGTATCCGAGAAAGCAGAAGCTTGGGATCTGAGGAGTGCAGATCATGTTCGTGTCTTAAGAATCATCAGCACTGACAGTCTTAGCAGCAGTGTTTTAGACACGCACAAGGATGGGTGGGCCCAGTCTTCCCTCCACTCAGAAAAGCAAGGACAGTACTGAGTGAGACAGCCTGCTCTTTCTCCTTAAAGTGACAGATTGGATGCATCTATCCAGAGCTACATTATGACCAGGGAAGGAAGGGCTGCAGTTGACCCTGAAGAGACTGCTCGCCAAGGAGCACTGCACTTAGGGCCAGGAAAGAGCAGGTCTGGGCTCCTGGGTCCCTTGAAAGGAAAATACAAACTGTTCTTGCCTCCCAAAGTTCACCTGGTCACCTTTCCTACCAGCTAGCACTGAAGATGCAAACACAGCATCTCCAAGTGATTGATTTCCACATTCCCTAAGTGTGACAGTAGTAGGTTTTGTGTAAGCCAAGGTATGTCTGTGAGGACCCTTTTAGAAGGGATCAGCCTTTGAGTTAAGGGACTGTACTCATCCTATCAGCAGGACCTCACAAAGGCAGAAAAAGAAAGGTTACATTTGCCCTCCCTGCACCTGGCTTCTTGAACAGGACAGGATCTTCTGCCCTCCATGCTCACATTTCCAGTCCTTCAAGTCTCACACTAAGCCTGGCTCTCAGGCTTCTAAAAACCCCACCAGCTTTCCTGGGTCTCTAGCTTGCAGATAGTGTGGACAGTGGGACTCCGGAGCCTCTATTCTCATGAGCCAAGACCTATGATAAATCTCTCCATAGAGCATAGGGAGAATGGTATCCGTGTGAGGAAAACAAAAGCCATGCATTCTACCATGGATCTAATGAAGAGCTGCATCCAAAATGCAGAGGACCCTTCCTGCCCAGTCAGTGTTCAAACTGGTTTAAAATGGACACAAGAGCCACTGACATGTCACCTAGAAGCAAAACAAATGGCTGATAAGCACCCAAAATGATGCTCAGGCCAGGCATGGTGCCACACACCTTTAATCGTAGCACTGGAGAGTCAGAGGCAGGTTTAAGGCCAGCCTGGTCTACATAATGAGTTCCAGACCAGTCGAGAGATACAGCATGAGTGAGACCCTGTCTCAAAAAAAAAAAAAAAAAAAAAAGCTCGCCGGGTGGTGGTGGCGGCGGTGGTGGTGGCGGCGGCGGCGGCGGCGGCGGCGGCGGCGGCGGCGGCGGCGCACGCCTTTAATCCCAGCACTCAGGAGGCAGAGGCAGGTAAGTTCCAGGCCAGCCTGGTGTACAGAGTGAGTTCCAGGACAGGCTCCAAAGCTACACAGAAAAACCCTGTCTAGAAAAAAGAAAAAAAAAATCTCATCTGTGGTGCCTGGGGCTGGGGCTGCCTGCAAATGGGCAGAAGGGCCTTTGGGAAAATGGAGATGCTTGAAAACTGAGTTGTGGTTATGATGTGTACTATACATTGACTAACTTATCCACTACTGTGAGACACTTTATGTCATAAATCACACCTCAGTGAAACTGCTAATAAATCACGGGGAAACACTGTGTTCTAGGACAGACACCTTTTTCTAGCTAAGTGTCGTACAGAAAGTCTAGAAACACCAGGGTGGATGGCTGGCTCCCTGATGTGAAGACAGGAAGCCAAGCTCTGTGTGGTGTTTGTTGCTGGCACTTGGTTCATTTCGAGACCCTTCCAATGAGGCCGTGGAACTATCACTTTGCCACACTCCGGACACCTTCCAACAGCCAGCACCGACACAACAGGGGTTTCTGCTCGGGACTGGGGGAGGGGTGCTGCACACACAAATGAGGCCCTCAAGATAGGGGAGCAGGAGACAGCGCTCAGGCTGATCACAGGAGACACAGGGGAAGCCAGTGCCTGGTACAGCAGGGACCAGTAGGGGACAAGACTTGGAGAATGCGCCTCCCACTCAGGAGACATGGGATGCTCTCAGTGGCACCCCAGCTTCCTACACTGAGCCTTCAGAGACAGAAGGCAATGCTGACATACACCACGGTCCCAAGTGCTGACTCCCTGTGGAAACCAATCATCACACAGAACTGGATGGGGTCAAACATACATGATTAAGGTCTGCTGCAGGACAAGTTCCTAAAATGCTGAGAAGCAGCCATAACCAATTAGCTAAGGGGATCAATTAACAATCAGTATTTCATGAATCATAGACTTAAAATAAACAGAGGAATTTTGAGAATCAGACAATTAGGAATTTTTAGTCCTGGTGAGATGCTCACTGGGAAACAACACCACGTGTGCAAGTCTGGACCTGAGTTCACTCCCCAGAATTCATGTAAAGGTGGAAGAAGGGAGCTGACACCCAAGTTGTCCTCTGACCTCCACACAAGAACCGTGGTATGTGACCCGCCCCTCTTTCTCACACGTCAATAATAATGTTCATTACTGTTCAGCTTCTTCCCTCCCAGGCAGGCAGGGAAGTAGTGCAGAGAAGCAGAGCCCGGGTTGAGTCCGATTCTGTGCAGCCAGCTCCCTGCTCAGGGCTCAACTTACCCAACTGACCTAAAGAGTGTGGCCACCTGTCCTGCACTTGACCTGTCACCTGACTCAGGTCTGAGTTAAGCTTTCCTATAGACTTGTCAGAGATCTTTGGAAGATGACTCCTGACATTTCTTTTCTTTTCTTTTCTTTTCTTTTCTTTTCTTTTCTTTTCTTTCTCCTCCTCCTCCTCCTCCTCCTCCTCCTTTTTTTTGGTTTTTCGAGACAGGGTTTCTCTCTTTGTAACAGCTCTGGCTGTCTTGGAACTCGATTTATAAACCAGGCTGGTCTCGAACTCACAGAGATCCGCCTGCCCCTGCCTCCCTGAGTGTTGGGATTAAAGGTATGTGCCACCACCGTCTGGCTCCTGACATTTTCTTAATTAGAAAAATAAGAAGTCTGTTACCTTACAGATGCCAGCACTGTCCCCAGAGGCTGGGCTTCCCTTCCCTAGTTTATATCTATACCCCAACAATGTTTCGCAGATACTCCAGCATCCCCCCCACAGCTCATCACTTACATGGTGCACAGCCCAGAAGCCCTCAGGAAAAGCAGTGTCAGCAAGGTGCAGGGGAGGGCAGGAGTGGGGGCTGTATGGGTCTTCAGAGGTCAGGAGACACTAGTTCCATTGCTTAGGGGACGAAACCAGCCTTTGTCTGTCCCATGGCACCACATCATTAGTGGGATGCTGGCAGCCCCGCATGGTACAGTGTTTGCCTTTCTCATTTCCCGTTCTCAAGAGTCTCACAGGGAATCAGGAACTGTTCGATAACAGCCAAAATGACAAACACATTTGCCCTCTGACCCATCACCTCTATTTTTGGAGATTTACTTTACAAACTTACCCCCCACCACACACACAGAGCACTGTTGAAATATCAAAGGTGTCATCATCAAGTTAGACTCTGACTAGCTTTCCAGTGGGGTGCATGAAGCCCCCCCAGAAGTGTGTGGGTATCTGTCACAAGTGAACAACTGTCAGGCCCTCGGATTCATTTATTCATTTCTTCTCTGAAACCGACTGTCAAGGTCCAGCTGGCTCCCTTTTCCAATGTGGCTTCTACTGTCTGCTTCTCGAGGAGAGGGTGCCATTGTGTCTTGATAGCTGCTAACACTCCCAGGTACCACACATACAAATGAGGCTATCAAGACAGTGGGAGCAGGAGACAGTGCTCAGGCTCATCACAGGAGACACCGAGAACACTTTCTAATACACTACAGAAGGAGTGTATCAGAAAGAAAAGGAATTAAAATGCCAGAAAGATGGCTCACAGATAAAGGCTCTTGCCAGTAAATGCAGTGACCTGAGTTTGCTCTCCAGGACCCACATGGTGAAAGGAGAGAACTGACTCCACAGTTGTCCTCAGATCACAACACATGTGCTGTGGCACACATGCACTGGTGCACACACACACACACAAAGATGCACATAACAAACATTTTTAAGTCATTAGGAAATAAACACTGAACATTCTGCAAACTTTTTTTTTTTTTTTTGAGACCCTACTAAGAACTAGTGTTCTCTAGGCTCTAGGGCAGTGGTTCTTAACCTGTGAGTCATGACCCCCTTTGGGGTCAGAAAGACCCTTTCACAGGGGTCACATATCAGACATCCATCCTATCAGATATTTACATTAAAATTCATAACAGTAGCAAAATTACAGTTATGAAGTAGCAACGAAATAATTTTATGGTTGGGGGTCACCACAACATGAGAACTGTATTAAAGGGTCACAGCACTAGGAAGGGTGAGAACCACTATTCTAGGGTCACAAAGGGTGAAAGGCATGAGAAGAGTCCCTGGTCCCAGAGCTAACATTCAGGCTGGGAAAAGCCACAATGAACTAGAAAAGTTCAGCTGTTTAAGTTTGTGGAGCTAAAATACAGAAGGAAAGGGTGTTGTACTTGGGTTGCAGGCTTAGATGGGGTGACCAGAAAAGCCGTCACTGAAGATGACAATTGAGGAAAGGGAAGAGGGAAGTGTGGGACAAGTGCTGTCCTGGCAGAGAACCATGTGCAGAGGCTCTGGGCAGGGGGAAAACTGAAGGAGGCTCAAGGAAAAGCAGAGGCCAATATGGCTGGACCAGAGTCAGCAGGGAGACATCAGACAGACACGTGCTGGAGGCAGCAGGGAGTGGGAGGACGACAGGGCTGGCAAGTGCATGGCAGGGCTTTCGGCTTTAGTCCAAAGGATGCAGGAAGTACTGGGAGGTTTGGGGAGAGAGGAAGCTGGACAGGACCACAGCTAGAGGATTAGTCTGGCTGCAGCAGGGAGAAGAGCTGAGGAGGGGCAGCAGAGGCTAACGGGATCATTGAGATGGGAGGGGCAGGGCAAAGGGTGTGACCTGGACATGTTTGGAAGTTATGGTTAGCCAAGAGGCTTGTGTGGAGTCAGAGAGTCATGGAAGACTCTATGGTGTGAACATATACACACATATACAACACATACACCAAAAAGAGGGGCAAAGAAAGACAAAAACATGAACCAAAGAAAACCTTAATGGCATATGAAACAACCATACACTATTTGATTTTATTTTGTGGGTGTGCATGCATGTGGGGAGGGGGTGGCACGTGTACAAGCACATGAAAAACCAATATTTAAAGATAAATCTGGCAACAACAGAGACAGCAAAATACTACAGAGAGAAATTAGAAGTTCTAAATTAATGGAAAAATGACTACACTCAGGGATTAGACAATTCTAGATGTCAGCTGCGGTTAGAGTCAACACAATCCCAACCAAAGACCCAGAGGTTTCTAGTAGAAATGAACGAGCTGAGCCTAAACTTAATATGCAAATGTGAGAATTTAAACAGACAAAGCAGCTAGCAGTAAGACAGGAGACTGACATAGTCAACTACAGGTCTCATTATAAACTAAAATAGTCAAGAAAATGTATCAGTAACTAACAGGATGGAGAGAGAGCAGGAAGTAGACCCTTACACATCCTCACCAGATTCCCAGCAGTGATGCAATCTATGGGGAGCAGGGCTTCTGTAAGCAAGGGGGTGGGGCTTACTCTGCTTCCTGACTGCCATAGTGATTGACACCAACCGTGCCTTCCTGTCCTCTCCGGAGGCGGAGTAAACCCTTCTCCCCTCAGGTAGTCTGTAACAAGACCAGAGTGAGGACTCTTCTGTGGCATCTAGACAAAACTGCCCGAGGGTGTTCAGCTACTGGTTAAAGAATTACTGGGGTGGGCTGGAGAGATGGCTCAGTGGTTAAGAGCTGGCTGTTCTTCCAGAGGTCCTGAGTTCAATTCCCAGCAACCACATGGTGGCTCCCAACCATCTGTAATGAGATCTGGCGCCCTCTTCTGGCATGTAGTCAGAACACTGTATACATAATAAATAAATCTAAAAAAAAAAAAAAAAGAATTACTGGGGCATGGTAGGGTGGATAGAGAGGACGAAGTGGTTAGGAGTACTGGCTGCTCTTGCAGAAGACCTAGGTTCTGTTGCCAACACCCAGGCTCAAACATCCTGTAACTCCAGGGTAGCTGACACCCTCTTCTGACTTTTGAGGGCACACACAAGCACATGTGCACACACGAGTGCACATACACATACACACACACAGTTTTTTGTTGTTGTTGTTTGGGTTTTTTGGATGTGTCTGTTGAGGATGCTTTAGTGGAAACTTGACATTTAAGCTGGTGGGTCCAGCAGCAGATCACCCTCTTTAATGTGAGTGACTCTCCTTCAATAAGCTAAAGGCCCCAAGAATGTGACCTATGATGGAATCAGGGGAATTCTTCCTGCCTGGCTGCCTGGACGAGGCCCTGTGCATCCCTCCACCTCAACTCAACTGCAGCAGCAGTTCCAACTGGGCCAAGCAGACAGCCTTCAGCCTACAACACCTCACTGATTCTCCTCTTTATATAGAGTAGGACCTTACCAACCTCAGTAATTCCAAATCCTTAATGTAAATCCTTATCATACTACTCTCATTTTTCAAGATTTGTGTGTGTGTGTGTTTGTGTGTGTGTGAATTGATGTACATATGTGTATAGCTGCCTGTGAAAGCCAGAAGTGGGCACTAGATCCCCTGGAGCTAGAGTTACAGTAACAGGTTGTTGTAACTCCCAAATGTAAGTGCTAGGAACTGAACGTGGATCCTCTGTAAGAGCAGCAAGCATTCCTAAGGGCAAAATCTTCCAGCCTCACTGCAGATCTCTTCCCATATACAAACAAGCACATTACTGAATCCAACTATTTGTGATTCTGATGAAGAAAATGAGACCCGTCCTTTAAAAGGCCTCCTCTAAACCATGGTATAGCCTCACATATTTCACTCCCTGAAAACTTGTTTAAGTGACATCCAGTGTATAGTATATTGACGGAAGGGAAAATTATTGGTTTTCTCTTGTGTCTAGAAACTTTTAGTAACTTTTTTTTTCTCTCCAAGACAGGGTCTCAGGTAGCCCAGGCTGGTTTGGAACTTAGCATTCAGACAAAGATGACCTTGAAGTCCTGATCTTTCTGTTTTTATCTCCCATTTCCTGGGATTACAGGCATGTGCCACTACAGCAAATTACTAAATTTTAATTTTAGTTTATAATTAAAACAAATGATTATGAAGAAATATAAGTATGTCCATAACAGGTGTGGTTTATATGTTTTTATCCTTAAAGGAAACTGATCCACTAATGAAGGGGCAATGATGAACCCTGTCTTAATTTATTAACAATGTTGACTCAATGTTAATAGCTTAACTCTTGCAAAGAACAGCTAAATCCTTCATTGAGAACTATTAAGTAAGGCCTGGAGAGACGGCTCAGTGGGTAACAGCACTTGCTGGTCAAGCATGAGAACCCCAGTTCATACTCCAGCACTCCCATTAAAAAGCTGGGTGTGGGGGCTGGAGAGATGGCTCAGAGATTAAGAGCACCAACTGCTCTTCCAGAGGTCCTGAGTTCAATTCTCAGCACCCACATGGTGGCTCACAACCATCTGTAATGAGATCTGGCGCCCTCTTCTGTATACATAATAAATAAATAAATCTTAAATAAAAAAAAAGCTGGGTGTGGCCATGCACACCTGTACCCCAGCACTATGTGGAACAGATGGGGGATTGGAGGCACTTGCCTGTTCCAAGTTCAAATTAGAGACCCTGTCTCAAAGGAATAATGTAGAAAATGATAGAGAAGGACACCTGATATCCTGCTCTAGCCTCTTCAGAAACATACATGTGTGCATCCAGCACATGCATACACACACACTCTCACTCTCACATACACATACAAAGGAAAAACTACAGATGACATACAAGTAAGAGAAGCAGAATTTGAGTCCCCTGTCTGTAGAATGACCGAGTTACTCACCTCAGATAATGAATTCCTTTCCTCTTTATCATCAAAGTGACTTACTAGCTTTCTGAGTTTTCTGGCATTATGGAACTTATGTTCACAAAATGTTCCGTATTTTTACACAGTTGTCTTCATAATAATTTTACTTATCATGTGTTTCCAAATTACTGCCTCTTCCAGCCCTGTCTACAGCTTTGCCAGTACAGTCCCAGCCGGCAAGAATGCACAGAGAAAGCTCAGCAGCCCTGGCTTAGTGAGTCAACGGTGGAGCCAGGAAACTGGGAGTCTTGAGTGATGTAACCCTGGAAGGGAAACGCTGGGAACTGCAGTTCTCACTGCGTCTTAAGAGAAAGCTGAAAGAACCCAGAATTTCCACAATGGAACTTTAGAACATCCAGGATGCAATCAGAAATCCTGGGCACACGGAGCATCTGGAGACCAAGACCCAGAACAACCAAACAGAGCACTGCCTGGTCTGGAGACCAAGACCCAGAACAACCAAACAGAGCACTACCTGGTCTGGAGACCAAGACCCAGAACAACCAAACAGAGCACTTTCTGGTCTGGGGACCAAGACCCAGAACAACCAAACAGAGCACTCCCTGGTCTGGGGACCAAGACCCAGAACAACCAAACAGAGCACTCCCTGGTCTGGGGACCAAGACCCAGAACAACCAAACAGAGCACTCCCTGGTCTGGGGCCGCTCTCACAGCTGTCGCTCTGATGTACAAGAGAAGGCAAATTCCCACTGAGTAAGCTGAGATCTCACTGAGGACAGAAACCCCAGCAGGGGACAGAGGCAACACAAAGAACTCAATGGAAATTCCAGAACTGAAAAATGGAATATAAGAAATGAAAATCCCACTCAATGTGCATAACAGCTGACTGGGAGAGGGAGGGAGAGGAACGGAACGCCAAGAAAGACGAGTAGGAGCAGCACAGTGGCTCACCCCTGAATCCCTGCATGCGGGAGGCAGTGGGACTATGTCCTACACAGTGAGTCTCTGCCCACCTCCACAAAGGGAAAACCACTAGAGACAAGAGGGAAAAGACTGAAAGAAACAAATGAACTCAGTAAGTTCTAGATGATCCAAGTGGCAACATGCGGGGCCAGAGTTGCAAGAAAGCAGCAAAAGAAAGAAGAGGATTCTAAAGAACAGGGGCCCCAGACTGTCTAACGTAATGACACAAAGAAACTTGAAGCAAACCACTAAATGAACACCAAGGAGAAACAGAGCAAGCCACATACAAAAATCAAACACCCAAGCCTCTGGTGAGGTCCTGTTTTAAAGATAGAGTTCTCATGTTGCCCAGGCCAGCTTCAAAGCCGCAATCCTTCTGTGTCAGCCTTCTGGGAAGCTGAAACTGCAAGTACACAGCACCATGATCACTTGGTGATGAGCAAATACTGAAAGCAACCATGGGATGATCTAGCAAAGAAAAGGACTGCCTGACTTATCATAAACTATGATGACCAAGGAAGTTGAACTTGAAATGGTTCAGCAGTTAAGAGTGAGGATGGCTTTTGTAGGGAACCTGAGTTTGGTTCCCAGAACCCGATGTCAGGTGGTTCACAGTTGCCTGTAATTCTGGCTCCAGCGACTCCTACACCCCTGGCCTCTGTGGGCACTGTACTCTCATGCTCATACCCATAAAGACACAGACACAAATACAGAGCTCAAAACAAAATAAATCTTTTTGTTTTTAAGATTTGTTTATTTATTACATATACAGTGTTCTCCCTGCATGTATACCTGCACACCAGAAGAGGGCACCATATCCCATTATAGATGGTGTGAGCCACCATGTGCTTGCTGGGAAGTGAACTCAGGACTGCTAAAAGAGCAGCCAGTGCTCCCAACCTCTGAGCCTTCTCTCCAGCCCCCAAAACAAATCTTTAAAAAAGAAAGAACATTTTTAAAGTCTGAGGAAAGGCAGGAGACAAGCAACTAGTTAACTCACTGTTCTGGACCACTGTGCCTAGACAAGACACTCCAGGAAGGAAGGTCTGGGCTCTGGGTTGTAGCTCAGTGGGAGAGTACTTTCTCAGCATGAGCAAGACCCTGTCTTTGATCCTCAGCTCACAACAACAACAACAAAACAAAAGGATAAAGGTAAAAACAAAGATGCTCAGAGAAAAGAAGGCAGGGTGCTGGAGAGATAGCTCAGCAGTTAAGAGCACTGGCTCCTCTTCTGGAGGACCTGCGTTCAATTCCCAGCACCCACATGGCAATTCACAACTGTCTGTAACACCAGCTCCAGGGGATCTGGCACCCTCACACACATATACATGTAGGCAAAACACCAATGCACATGAAATAAAAATCAATAAACCATTAAAAAAAGAAGAAAAGGAGGTCCAGTGCAATCCATGGCAAGAGTGCTGAGACACTAAAAAGGAAGTTCCTGAGGTAAAGGGGATGGGATGGAAGGTGGTACAATGACTACACAGGTTCACAGAACACAGACCCATTTCAAGAGTACCATGTGGTCTATATGCAGCTCACATTTACATCAGGAACAGAAAACCAATGGTCCTTTTGCTGGCTCGTGTATGGACTATGAAACCCCAGATGAGATAAACCCAAAGAAGAGCACACAACCCAACACGCACGATGAACTTGTGGCCCTTCTGCAGACTGAACCTAGGGCTCCCACGAGGCAAGCACTCTACCAATTGAGCTGTACCCCGGCCCTGTCAAACTTCTAGAAACTAAACAGAACCCACTGGCATCAGGGAGATGATGGCATCTGGCTCACTTTTGGGAAAGCAAACAGTGGCAGTTTTTCCTCCAAAGCCACAAAGGCCACATAGCATCAAAAGATCACACAGCACATGTGTCCTGTAGGAATAAAGTAGAAATTCAGGTATTCCCAGATGAAGGAAACTAAGAGAATCTGTCACAGCAGACCCACTGGGAGGATGGCAAAAGCTTAAGGAAAACAACAGAAAGGGTCTCGAAACACAAGGGAAGAAAAGTGACCTGGAAACAAGGTTGTGACTCAATGTGACTTGCCTTCCCAACACCACAGCGCCCTTTACACACCTCACCAGCCCAGAGCTGGTGCCAGTGCCCTAAGCTCATCGTGGTACTGCATAAGCCAGGAGTGAAGGGCCCTGGGAGCCAAACACAGCTCCAAGAATCAGCTTCAGTGAGGCAAGGGCACTCATGCCCACAGCTGGATGGTCCCCAGTTCTCAACAGATGTACAAGGTGCTTGAAGAGGACATTCAGGGCCGCCATTCTGATTCATACACATCATGAGTGATGTATGTGTTTTTACCCTTTTCTGTTCCCTTCTTCCTTCCTCTCTCCTTCCTTCCCTTCCTCCCTCCCTTCCTTCTGTCCTTCCTTCCTCCCTTCTTTCCTTCTGTCCCTCCCTCCCTTCTTTCCTTCCTTCCTTTGTCCCTCCTTTCCTTCCTTCCTTCCTTCCTTCTTCCCTTCTTCCTTCTTCCCCCTCCCTCCCTCCCCCTTCCTTCCTTCCTTCCTTCCTCCCTCCCTTCCTTCCTTCCTTCCTTCCTTCCTTCCTTCCTTCCATTTCTTTATCTAGTGGGGATAGAATCCATGGCTTTGAGCATGCTAGGTAAGCGCTCAACCAAACTACAACTCTAAGACTTCCCCATTCTTTTTACAAATATCTTTTACTGTTAAGATTATAATATAAGCCAGGCGGTGGTGACACACGCCTTTAATGCCAGCACTCGGAAGGCAGAGACAGGCTGATCTCTGTGAGTTCGAGGCCAGCCTGGTCTACAGAGCGAGTTCCAGGACAGGCTCCAAAGCTACACAGAGAAACCCTGTCTTGAAAAATTAAAAAAACAAAAAGATAATATAATTATATTTCTTCCTTCCCTCTCTTCCCTCCAAATCCTCTCAAAGAAACCCTGTCTTGAAAAATTAAAAAAACAAAAAGATAATATAATTATATTTCTCCCTTCCCTCTCTTCCCTCCAAATCCTCTCAAATACCCCTCCTTGCTCATTTTCAAATTCATGGCCTCTTTTCTCATTAATTGTTGTTACATGCATGCATACACACACACACACACACACACACACACACACACACACACACACACACACTCCTAAATATAACCTGCTCAATCTGTGCAGTGTCACTTGCACGTATGTTTTTAGGGCTGACCATTTGCTATTGGATAACCAGTTGGTGTGTTTCTCCTGGGGAAGACTGTTTCTCCCAACCTCAGCACTCCTTATTGCCTGTGGTTCCTTGTGTAGGGTGGAGGCCTCATGTCTCTGCCTCTGCACTCCTCCCCTCCATCTGGGCATGTCTATTGTTGTCCCTGTTCAGCTCCTGTTCAGGCAGTCATTTGGTGAGGCTGCATGGGTGTAACTTCTGACAGTACTAGAAGACACAGTCTCCCAGCGGACATCCTGGTCCCTGGCTCTACAGTCTTTCCGCCCACTCTTCTGCAGTGTTCCCTGAGCTTTAGGTGTGGGAGTTGTGTTGTAAATGTATCCACTAGAACTTGGCTCCACAACTCTGAATTTTGATTGGCTGTGGTTTTCTGTAATGGTCTCTGTCTATTGCAAAGAAAGGTTTCCTTGTTGAGGGGTGAGGACTACACATGACTTCCACTCTGTGAGTTCAAGGCCAGTTCAAGGTCTACAGAGTGAGTACCAGTTCCAGGACAGACAAGGCTATGTAGAGACATCCAATCTCAAACCAAAGGTAACCACTCACTACCACCAATCAACCTGTGTTTATTCTGACCTGCAAGGGTTAAAGCAAAGGAGAGAAAGAGGAGAGGAGAACATGAGCAAGGCGGTGCGGTGTGCAGATGGAGCATGTAAGCTGCTCAGCAGGAGCATGTGTGCTGTGTTCTATGGGCCAAAGACTCTGTCTGGAAAATGCCCAGGGCAACTGTCAAACACTGGCAACCTGTTGGGTGCTCTGTACAGTCACCATCTAATGCACAGTACACATGCACTAACACGCAAAGCATTCAGAACGGTGCTTGGCACACCAAACTGTGATGTATGTGTAGTACTAGTGTTTGCTCTGGGTGACAAACCCCCAAAGCCCCGCTTGTCAGCATTTAGGCATCTGTACTGGCCTGCCCTTAGGATCCTGACAGGATATATCCTCAGCTGTAGCCACTAAGAACACCCCCGTATGCATTCGCTACATTTCCTTACAAAAGGCGGGCCTTGCCCACCTCCCATCTCTTTCTCTTTCTCTTCCTTTGCTCTTGTCCCCAGGGACTAGTCTCTGCCCCTCTTCTCTACCCTCTTCTCTGTCCCTTCTCTCCCTTCCCCTCAATAAACCTCCCACAGGGGCCCTGTTGTATGGTGTGACTCCTCTGTGCCACTTTTTAAAATACAACATTTGGTGCCGTGACTCAGACTGTCCTGGCAGTCTGAGACATGCAGGGACCTTAGAACCTGGTCCGCCTGTGACAGCCCTACTTTCCCACCTAACAAATTGCTGGGACTCCCCATCTAACACCGATGATTGGTAAGCCCCCTCCTTTACCTCTGACCATTTCCAAGGATGTGAGGCTTCGTTTCTCAAGCACAGTCCTCACCTTCTGGCTTCTCTTGAAGTCCTAGTACCAGGCGACTGTGTCTCACTTGGGCTCCTGGCCCATCGGCTCCTGCTCTTTGGATGATGATCCACTGAGCAGCCTGTGCCTCCTCAAGTGGGTCCTTGCTGAATCTCTGGGATGATAGAGATTCCAGCCTGTTGGATCTTCTACCTCACTCATGGAAAATGCACCTACCTCCATATCTAACACCCAACTTAAGGGCTTAACTTATCCGCCTTTGCAGTCAGACTTGCTCCCATACTCCTTAGACATCAACCAAAATGGCCGCTTACCAGCACCCCACATCCCAGTATTTCACAGAACCTTTGCGACTTCTGTCAGCGATCTGATAGATGGAAGAGGGCACCCTCCTTTCAAGCTTTCTCTTATCAAGTCCCTACTCTGATGCAGCCTTTCACTCTTTGGCTCAAACCTCTGTACTAACTTCGTTGCATGTGGCATGTTTGTTCAGTGGCATACCTTGGCAGGGCCTGCCAAGGATACCCACTTCATGCTGGGACCCTAACCTTCTGCTCCACCCACAAGAGATTTATCTCTTCCACCTGTAACAAATCTGCTTTCTTGTTTACCAACAGCTTTGCCTTCCATTCAATACCAACAATTGGGTCTCTGGTGGGGCTACCTACCTCTGACCATTCCCCTGGATGTGAGACTGGCCTCAGTATTCCTTGGGCCAGGTGGTCAGGGAACCAAGAAAGAATTCTCCACTTTCTGTCTTTTTCTTTGCTCCAAGACCTGCTTGTGTCTGTCTGCTCTCACTCTCTAAATGTCTGTCTGCTGCAATGTGGGAGTCAGAGATGGAGAAGCCAGCTTCGTCTTGCTCAGCATACACCAGTACTCCCTTTCTAATTACTCAACTCCTGTTTAATTCTGGAGTTGATTTGGATCCACCTCAAACAGCATCTGGCCAAGTCCAAGTGGTGCCAGACAGTTCCACAGAGCTTGGACAGTGAGGTCAAACAGCCAGCTACCCTAGGATGTGGCTAGCACCCCAGCTTTCACAGGTCCCCCACAGATGATCAATGCCCCCCAGGTCAGCAGGAAGCAGTCTTGAGAACACGGTGCCCTTATCCCTGCCTTACCTGCCACCCCGTTCTAACTCCTCACCTTTTTATAATAAATAAAAGGGAGGAATGTTAGCATTGAGGCATCTGTACTGGCCTGCCCTTAGGGTCCTGACAGGAGATATCCTCAGCTGCAGTCACTAGGAGCACCCCCTGTGCGCATTCACTATGTTTCCTTATAAAAAAGTTGGCCTTGTACACCTTCCGTCTTCTTTCTCTTTCTCTTCCTCATCCCCAGGGACCCCTCTCTCCCCTCCCCTTAAACTTCCCACGAGGGTCCTGTTGTATGGTGTGACTCCTTCCGTACCACTTTTTAAAATACAATACCACTGTTAACTGTGGACCTAGCTATGAAAGGAGTGTTGAGATGTGGCAAAGCACGGGCATGGTCCCCTGACAGGGGCGGCCCAGAGGCCTGGAGGAGACAGCATCACACTGTTATAAAATGCAGTGGGGGCTCCAAAGACAAGAAGAAAGCCTATGAGGGAATGAAAACTAAACATCACACAAAAGTTCTTAATGACTGCAGGTGCTTTATAACCCTCTATCTCCCATTGTTTGTAAAAGCCTTAAATAGCCAGTGGGGGTGGTACATTTTCTTTAATCCCAGCACTCAGGAGGTAGAGGCAGTGGATTTCTGATTCGAAGCCAGCCTAGTCTACAGAGTGAGTTCCAGGACAGCCAGGGCTACACAGAGAAACCCTGTCTCAAAAACTGAAAAAACAAACCAAAATAAAACAAAACCCTTAAATGAAGTAAACCAGTTTCAGACCTGTAGGAGTAGACATGAGTATCTCACTTTTTTTTTCATCTAGCCTTTAAAATTTAATATCTTAATCCCAATACTTTGGAGGCAGAGGCAGGTGGATCTCTGTGAGTTCAAGGCCAGCTTGGTCTACAAAATGAGTTCCAGGGCAGCTAGGACTGTTACACAAAGAAACCCTGTCTCGAAAAATTTAAAAAAAATTTAATATCACAGCACTCTATGTTATGGAATTCTTTATCTCACTTAAAAATGTGCTAACAGGTAGCCCATCTCTGGCTCTTGTTAGATTTTTCATATTTACAAAGTAAGAAATGTTCATTCTCTAACACTGTCCATTGTAGCAGGCTTTCTTTTGGGCCACCACCAACCAGCTCCCAAATCATGACATGAAAACTTATTAGTTATGAATGCTCGGCCTTAGCTTAGGCTTGTCCCACTAATGCTTATAACTTACTTTAACCTGTTTCTCTTCATCTATGTTTTGCCTTGGGGCTTTTTTTTTTTTTAACCTTTCTTTCATTCTATATGTCCTACTCTATGTTTGTCTGGTTGGCTCCAGGTGTCTCCCTATCTTTCTCCCTCATTCTCTTCTCTCTTCCTCTCTGTAGTAGGACAGGCCCATAGGCTCAAATAAGTTGTCAAGGCATGGACATAACTTCCTTATGAGCCAACCTGGAGTCTGCCTGAGGGCCTATTGTCAGAGTTCCTGATCACCGTCAGAGTTCCTGATCATGCAGTCTGCCTGAGGGCCTAGCAACAGGTGCTGAAAGAGTTCCTGATCATGCCCAGCCAATGAGGGATGACCATGCATTGGCACCAGATTGCAACACTGACTGGGTGCTGGGAGACGGTATATAAGGCCTTCCCTGTTATTAAGTAAGCGAGTCTGCTGTTTGTCTTCAACTGACTCCTTGTGTCTGTGCCTTTGATGCCGAACCTTCTCACCAGCTTCCGTGAGGGAGCTGTTAGGATCCAGCAACATCTGGTGCTTAAACATGGGGTTTCTGTTACTTTCTCTTTCCCAGCACAGGTTCTGATCGTCTCCCTCTCTTTACTCACAGTGCTTGACAGTGCCCCCAAGATAGTGTGTTTCAGTGAGAAGGCCCCTCAGTGTTGTGTTCTTTCAGTCCCTTCAGCAGGTAAGCATTGGGACCTCCATTTCTTTCCTTCTTTTGTGTTGTCTGTCATGTTTGTCTGCCTGTCCCATTAGGAAGGCACATTTTTTTCTGTTTTGGTTCGCCTGGCACCTCCACATAAGGATTTACCCTCCCGGAGATGGAACCAAGGCTTGGCTCCCAAATGCCGTCCCTTATCTGATGACACTGTGTGGGTATACGGCCATGGCCTAAAAAGCCATGAAAATCCCCCACTAAGCACAAGACATAAGGGTCCAATACAAACTGTCACCCCTGTTGACTGTCATCTTTTGACTGTTGTTTGCTTGCTGTTTCCCTCTAAAAGATGGGTCATCTTTTCATCACCTCACCACTTCCATGTCGGATAGCTCTACAGTATCTGATGATGAGGAGACAGACAGTTTGGGCCCAGAGATATCTGTCAAGGGGAATGCAGCTGTCACCACCACCACCACCGTGGGCAACTACGCCTCTGCTGTGGTATTCTTGGGGCGATCTACTCCAGTACCCCCCAACTCAGGAGGTGGCTGCTCTCCCAGGGTGCCAGGCATCTTCCAACCCTCACAGCCTGCGCCCCTGTCAGTCCATAGGCCTACAGAAGCCTTCCCAGGCAATGTGGGCCCAAATGCCGATGTCCAGCCCGGGATTCCCACCCCATAGCTGAACTCTCCCTCATCCGGAAGGCAGTCAATGAGTCAGGCCCACATTCCCCCTACTTTCAGCAGTTCCTTGCTCAATGGTCCAAGTAGTTACAAACTTACTTCAATTGGTACCATTTGCTTAAAGCTGTGTTAGAGCCTGCAGTCTATGATGATCAGGCAGAATCCCAGGCCCGGATGAACATCTTACTTAATGTCCCAGTAACCTATGATATGCTCACAGGGAGTGGAAAATATGTCCATTCTGTGCACGGGGCACAGATTAGCTTGAATACCTATTTTCAACAGATCTTGGACCTGCCCCTCACGGCCCTACAAGGTGCTCAGCCCGGCCTACAAGCATTGGGCATCTCTGCCAAAGAACACACTGCTGCCCCTGGTGAGATGTAGAGATCCTATCTCCCTCCAATGGCAGCCACCAGCCCCCCTGCTAACCCGTGGGAGAGGGTATGATTGTGTTTTTCCTCAGAGTGCCACTACACCAATATGGGTCTCAGCAAAAGATGTGCACCTGGCCACAGATCAGCCTGCTTTCCACCAAGGAGGAAATAACCCAGGATGGGTAATGTGTATACTCCCCTTTCTTGTTCTCATTGCCCCTCTAAAGGCTGAAGACTTGTGGACCCTCGCTTTTCCTCATTTTGTATGATGCCTTTTGAGATGAGGAATGTTAGTTTAGCAGGCCGGGAGCTAGCTAAATGTATTAAGGGCTCATGGTCAGCTAAGTTTCTATATTACTTATTACAGCTAACACATGAAATTTTCTAATTAAATCAGACAAGAGCAGAGGTTATGGCCTTTGACTATTTTTTTGAAAAACTTTGGCATAATATAAAAAGGCTGTTTGATTCCTCCTGGATTCTCACTTGTGTTTTGATTGACGGAGTGGTGCCTTTAATCTTTCTTCTTTTTAAGTGTCTCCTACACCACATCGGGCAACAACAGGTGGCCACTAAGGCGACTCTACAGGTGTTAATGGCTTTTAGACATCCAACTCAAGCCCTCCACAGGAGGTTATGCATGCCTGGCTTTCGGAAATTCAAGACTACTGCCTGACCCTCCCTACTTGGGGTGACTCCCCAGGGATGGACGCTAATAGTCAATGATGGATAAGAGCTCATCTGGCAAGCCAACCTAAGACAGGCACAGTCCAGTTGCTGAGCCCCCCTGAGGCGGGGTCAACAAGACAAAGAACTCCGACTCCTACTAAGTGCCCACATAATAAAAGGGTGGATATGTAGTAGGACAGGCCCATAGGGTTGAGGAAATTGGCTCAAATAAGTTGCCAAGGCATGCACATAATATACTTCCTTTTGAACCAACCTGGAGTCTGCCTGAGGGCCTAGCAACAGGTGCTGAAAGAATTCCTGATCATGCCCAGCCAATGAGGGACGACCATGCAATGCTACCAGATTATGACGGACTGGGTGCTGGGAGACGGTATATAAGGTCTTCCCCATTATTAAATAAACAAGTCTTCTGTTTGCCTTTAACTGACTCCCAGTATCTGTGCTGTTGATGCTGCACCTTCTCACTCCCTCTCTTGAGGGAGCTGTTAGGATCCAGCAACACCTCTCAAGCCTAGATTCCTCCTCCTACTTATTCTCTCTGCCCTCCAGCCCTGCCTATCCCTCCTCTGCCTAGCTATTGGCTGTTCAGCTTTTTATTAGACAAATCAGCTGCCTTAGGCAGGCAAGATAAAACAGCAACACATCTTTACACAATTAAACAAATGGAGCATAAACAAATGTAACACACCTTTGCATAGCTAAAGTAACATTCCACAACAGTTCATGGTGACTTTCAGATATCAGATTTCTTTAATGGCAGGAAGGTGGGAGTACCAGGCAACCAAAGAATCTCTCCAGTTTTGCAAAATAAAGAGGTCTAAATCTTTCAACTACTGACTGCCATAGTAATGATGACTGCAATAGTAATCAGCAGGTGGAGGCTGCACTGGCAGAGTCTTCTGGTCTGCTGTGCTTGGGCTCTTATGGTTATCATTAAGAAAACACTTTCAAAAATAAGAGCAAAGGACCAGGCTAGCTACAAGGACAGACTATTCTGAAAAAACTTCCAGGAACAGGGTTTGTTTAAACAAACGCAGTAAGTGAAAGCAGCTGTTGGAGGCCAATGCATCTGAAGTAGAGTTCTAAGCTCAGCACTTCATCATGCCAGGGAATGGTTCCTTCCCAGTGCTGTGAAGGAATGAGTGGGTAGCACATAAGCTAAAACACCATATAGCAAGGAGTGATTACCCAGTGACAACAAGGACCCGTGGCAGAGGTGGACAAAATGCTCACAGGAAACCACGTGAGAAATCACTCCCCAAGCCAACTAGCTCTAAGCTTCCATCATTCTCCTTAAGACTGCTGAAGGAAGGTGAAGGACCCAAAGGGAACTGAAGAGCATGACGGGAATTCACTTCCCAAAACACTCTTGAAAGAACCATGACCAGTCAGTAAAGTCAGCAGGAGGTTAGGTGATGATGCTGTCACAGAAGCCGATGGCCAAAGTGTTCCTTGTAGGCTCCTAAAAGGCATGCTTCTTCCTGTCTGAAAGCTAACACAAGCCTCAAGGACTGTGGAACCTACATCATAAGGTTTGATTATAAAATCATTTTCCTTAACTTGACAACAAAAACATAAGGAGCTTGCTCCTGGGTGACCCTTGCTAAGCCCAGTCAAAACACAGCTGAGCAATAAACTATGAGTCTTCATGAAACCTGGCCTTCAGAAGGGGACTGAATAGGCCAGGAAATACACATTCCTATGGCCTCTTAGGTGTTTCAAATTGGGCCTTTGTGGGGGGAAAGTTCTTCCTAAGCTCGAGAGCAAAAGTGAAAAATTAGTCAAATAATGAGCTGGATCATAAAGCAAGACTCCTTTGTAGGACATATCCTGTACCCTTTATGGATGATGAACTTACCGCTACAGAAACCCTGCACTAACTTAGGCCTTGCAGTTTGTTGTGTTTAAAGCAGTGACAGCAGCGTGCCACCATCCCAGGTCAGCTGTGGAGAAACCACTGCTTTAGACTGAAGCTGTACTCAACAGCAGGCTGTACGTGTCTGCGCAGACTGCAGAGCAAACTCAGTACTAAACTCAAGTCAAAGTGAGCTGTCTGCATGCACCATGCTGCCTGCAGACTCCAGCTGTTTCTCAGAAGATGACCTCAAAGTCCTAAAAACGTTCAGAGGATTAACAAGAACCAGAGATGAGAACAACGCTCCCAACAGGGGATTCCATCCAGTCTGTGCAGACAGCACCACGGAAGGTCAGGCCCAGGCTGCCCACGGTCATGGGGAAGGAAAAGGAGCACACACTCAGTAACTGGAGGAACTGGAGAGCAAATACATCTATGAGGGAAAAACCTTACAGAAATGCATCCCGTGCTAGAAAGATGGTTCAGCAGTTAAGAGCACCACTGCTTTTGCAGAGGACCAAGGTTCAGTTCTCATCACGCACTCAGCAGCTTACAACTGTCTGTAACTCCAGCCCTAGGAAAGCCAACGCCTCTTCTGAACTCCTGGCACACAGCATGCATGTGGTACACAGATAGATACACATGCAGGCAAAAGACCATACACACAAAATAATAAAATAATTTAAAAAAGAAATTTATCTGTCCTGACAGGAATATTAAAAACAAGCCCACCCCCATGTCCTTCATTTTGGCTACTCCTGGGCAGCATTTTCTTTTCTTTCTTTTTTTTTTCCAAGGTTTTTTTTGTTTTTGTTTTTGTTTTTTTTTTTTTTTTTGAGACAAGGTTTCTCTGTGTACCCTTGGCTGTCCTGGAACTCACTATATAGACCAGGTTGGCCTTGAATTCATAGAGATCAGTCTACCTCTGCCTCCCTAGTGCTGGGATTAAAGGTGTGAGCCACTATGCCTGGCTGAGCAGCATTTTATTAGACATTTCTATGAAGAGGCAAGGTGGTAGTAGTGAAGGGAGTAGCTAACTGGTGCCCAGAATAGCCTGCCACTTTCCAACCTAACGCCAGCAGGCAAGTTCCTTACAGTCTCTGTACCTTACCAACTCCACCTACTATAAAGATAACTCCTGCCACCTCATATGACATCATCGATTTTGCTGGAGTGCAATTTTTTTCAGGTAGCACAGTGGAAACAGATCTTAGACTCTTATACCCTCCCCCCAACTCGGCACTTCCTTCCTGTGTCCAGGAGGCCAGATGAGGAAGTATCTGGTGTCTGGCCTCTGGTGTGTTTCAGAGACCAAGACAGAACTGGAGGTCTGGAAGGAGCAGCATAGACAGGAAGACACTGAAGGAAAAGGAAGAACATCAAGCTGACATGCATAGAACTGAAGAGACCTTCTCTGGAAACAACTGAGGCCTCAGACTACCATGTGGCCTGCTGAGGGGCACAAAGTTCAGTGCAAACAAAAAGAAGACAGGACCCATTAGCAAAGACAAAGCCCCAGAGGCAGTGAGACTCAGCCCAAGGGAGGTGTGTCCTAGAAGACAGCCCAAAGGGCTCAGTGTGCTTCCTGGGTGCTGTTTGTAGCCTGATGGGAAGAAAGCATGATTAGGTGTGACCCTTAGGCAAACTAACAAGTCTAGGTTCACAGATATTCTCCCTGCCTTCTCAGGTTCACTTCCCTTGAAGTGCACCATTGAAAATGTCCTTGTGATGGATTCTTGGCAGTAAATTCTTTTTGTTTTTATATGACAACTTGTTTGTTTGTTTGAGACAGGGTCTCACCATGTAGCCCTGGCTGTTCTGGAACTCACAATGTAGACCAGGCTGGTTTCAAACTAAGGGATCTGCCTGCCTCTGCCTCCGCAGTACTGGAATTAATGGCCTGTGCCACTATGTCAGGCTTACTCTCAGTCTTAAACAGTGGTCTGATGGCTCTCCAATTCTAGGTTAAGCGATGTTTCCCACCTGTTCTGTGTCTAGTCTATACCAGGACTTCTGTTCTCACTGCACAAAAGCCAGCACATACCTCTGTCTTTTCTCTATAGCTATTTGTAGAATCTGTTCCATCTTCAACGTTCCACAGGCTCATGGTTAGACCTAATCCCCAGCCTTTCCTACTACTGTTTTGGAGTTTGATGAGCTTCTAACTCTGAAGATTCATATCTCTCACTCTCACCCTGGAACCTGGACCACAAGCCTTTGCCCTAGATTCCATTACTTAAAGGACCTCAACTTTCCCACAGTGGTAGCACACGCCTTTAGTCCCAGAACTCAGGAGGCAGAGGCAGGTGGATCTCTGAGAGGACATCCTGGAAGCTAGCCATGGCTGCATAGAGTCCCTACCACAAAACAAAACCAAGTTCTACTGCTTGTCACTTAAAGCCCACATCACTCCCGTCCTAACAGGAAAACTCCTGAAGCTATGAAATCCACAGCTTCTCTTAAGCTCATCAGAGTGACATCACATGGGTACAGGGGGGTTGAATTCTATTGAGCCACAATCCCCCCAAAGAGAGATAATTCATGCAAAACATGTAACCTTCCCCAAAGCCCAGGAGGATGAGGGGACTGCCATAAAGCCACACAGGAAGCAGACAGCTTAAACGTTCATGAATTCTTAGAAAGCTGGGGGTGGGGGGGTGGGGGTAGGGAGGCAACTAGACAACACTGTAGATTCCTGCGAGTTCCAGACACTGAGTCCCTTGCAAGGTCTTCTCTAGCAGGCACTCAGGAGTAGACTTCAAGCCTGGAGACAGCCCCTGTGGATATTGGACCAGGCTAGAACTTGACCCTTTCCAGACCTTGCTCTATGCAGTGCAAGCACTTTGACCTGAGGGGAAGGGCAAGGCCCTCCCTGCCTCTGGGACTCTGGCACGCTTGGCTGCTTCAGGGCAGCAGCAAAAGTCACTGCTTGCTGCATCCCCCACTGACTCAAGTCAGAGGTCAGCTACTGGGGGAAGAGAAGCACAGCGCAAGTTCTGTCCCATCTAAGACCTCCCACCACACACAGACATGCACAGAGAACTGAAGTGCATAGGGCTAAGAAAACCAAAAGCTGAGCTGGACAAAGCAAACCAGTAAAGTCTCTGTCTACCAAGAGCCTAACTCCAAGAACAGAACAGCAGGCTACCAATGGGCAATGACACAGGCAGGATGAAAGTGAAACGAAAGGACATACCTTACCGGTATTCTAAAAACCAACCAACCAACCTGGAGGGCCAGTGTGCTGGCTAGTCTTATGTCAACTTGACACAAACTAGAGTTACCGGAGAAAAGAGGGCCTCAGTTGAGAAAATGCCTCCAGAAGATCAGGCTGCAGGCAACCCTGTAGAGCATATTCTTAGTTAGTGACTGATGGGGGAGGGCCAGGCCCATTATGGATGGTGCCATCCCTGGGCAGGTGGTCCTGGATGCTCCAAGAAAGCAGACTGAGCAAGCTATGGGGGGGCAAGGCAGTAAGCAGCACCCCTCCATGGCCTCTGCATCAGCTCCCGCCTCCAGGTTCCTGCTCTGCTTGAGTTCCTGTCCAAATACCCTTTCCTCTCCAAGCTGCTTTGGTCATGGTGCTATCACAGCAGTAGTAAATCTAACCAGGACAGCCAGTGATAGACAAGACGGCTTGCAGGTAACGGCATTTGCTGCTAACCCTGAAGACTTCAGTTTGATCCTCTGAAAGCACATGACTGAAGGAGAGGACGGATTCCTACAACGGTCCTCTTACCTCCACAGGAGCACTGCAGCACACATACAGTAAATAAACAGTAACTTCAGAAAAGCAATTTAAGAAGGAAGGAAAGCTGGAGTGGAGACAAAGCCCACTTTAGAACAAGAGTTCTTGGCGGGAGGACACAGCGCCGCTGTTCACAATGAAGGGTTCAGCTAAAGAAGCTGTGACAGCCCCAACACATCCGGTCACAGGGCTTTCACACACATAAATGATACAGATAAAAGCACAGTTTAGTCTCCGGATTCTGAGTAGTCATTAATTCTATTTCCTTGCATTCGTACTGGTCTGAGTTAGCTTTTCTACTTAATTACATAACAACCTTTTCAAGCTAATGACTAATTTTGAGACATGGTATATTGTCAGTGTAGCATTATTTGGCTTGGCAAAATGACTTCAGAACCCCTCTGGAACAAGCTGACCGATACATTCACTGCACAGGGCATAGGCAGAAATGACAGAAGAAAGGTCCAGCCCTTCCTAGCCATCAGAGCTCAAAAAGAAGGGAGATGAGAAGGCATGGAGTCACCTAGCATCACCACTTCTGCAGACAGAAACCACACTGGTAATCCAGCAGGAAGATTTCATTTAAGAGACTGGCAACTGGGGCTGGAGAGATGGTTCAGGGGTTAAGAGCACTGCCTGCCCTTCCAGAGGTCCTGAGTTCAATTCCCAGCACCCACATGGTGGCTCACAACCATCTGTAATGAGATCTGGTGCCTTCTTCTGGCCTGCAGGCATACATGTAGGCAGAACACTGTAAACATAAAAAATAAATCTCTTAGAGAGAGAGAGAGAGAGAGAGAGAGAGAGAGAGAGAGAGAGAGAGAGAGAGAGAGAGAGAGACTGGCAACTAACAAAAGGTGGTTTCAGCTAACAGGGTGTGACTGTTTTCTTAGAGTTTTACATCTGTCTTCTTGGCATCCATTAGTCCCCAGGCTGAACTAACAGCCTACAATCCAGAACCTACACTTGGCAACTGCCTCCTCATGTAAGTCACATCTACAAACCCGGCATTTTCCTACCCTATGTCACCCAGGGCAGACACCACACAACAAAGAACAGCCAATGCCTCCCTCCGGGCTACCACAATTACCCATACCAGACAATCCTAAGCTGTCTCCTCTGCCCACCTTGCCTTCCCCACACACCTGCAAAGAAGATGCTTCCTTCATTCCCTCTGCTCCTGGCCAAACCTGGCACTTCCTCAAGGGGACTTGCATAGTATGGCATTCCTCCTTGTCTTCATGTAGGTAAAGAAAACCTTTCCATGCCCTTAGCCTGTCCACATCAGCACCCATCTCCATAAATACACATCTGCAAGCAGCCAAGAGACAGAAGAAGAGGAACGATGGAGGCCGGGGTGCCGAAGAATAAACAGAATCACCTACCGAGGGCACACAGCCTCCCTTCAGCCTGCAGCTCTTAAGGCAAACACAGCCTGCTGGTGGCAGAGGCTGAGCTGGTCCAGGGAAAAGGATGTGCTGGACAGTGAGACTGGGTGGGGCACTGTGCATCAGCTGTCCTGCTGCTTAGTGGTCCACCTGGGCTCACACGGGAACAAGAGAAGATCCCTCCTCCCACCATGACCTAGTAGGGTCCTGTGAGCACCTCTGCTGGCAAAGCCTGGCGCCAGGCCGGCTGCACACAAGCTATGTTTACAATTAGTGCCCTAACATCAAAGCAGGATGAAGGAGAATGGGCCTGGAGGTGAGGGGCAACAGACTGATGGCTGGGACAGACAGAGGGAGCAGGGAGGAAGGAAGCCGGCAGTTAGACAGAGGGAAAATACTGAGGCTTCGGATTTACAGGTTCCTCACGGAAGTCCCAGAAGACCACCACCAACTTCCCACTCAACCTGCCACGCTGCCAGCTCAGGACAGAAGAGACCGACAGCACAAGAGAGCTGGTTCTAGGCACTGGGAGTCTCCTTAGTTTGTGTGCTGAGAAAGGAGTGCTCAAGTTCAAACTGAAAGGGTCCCATCCTCCCTGGTGAACGCAGGGAAAGGGCAGGTCCTGGGCAGACACAAAAGGAAAACATCCAAACAGTGCCAACTAACCAGCAGAACAGACATAGTAGCAGAGAAAAACACAAAAAGGAAGGGCCTCTCCAGAAGATTCCACACCCCTCAAGACACAGCTGGACACCATTTTTAAGAGGGAGCCGTGAGGGAGGAAGTATGGACACAGACTGGATAAGTAGGAGACTGAAGCACAGGCGTGGCTGCATGCTTACCTCTCTCCCCTCAGGACGGCTCTGAGGGGAGCAGCAGTGGTACCGTTTTGTTTACTGCTGTGAATGCTCGGCACAGTTGGGAGGTGGGTATAATCTACAACCCTACTACGTTACCATGTCTCAGACAAGCACATGCCATCAAGAACGATGACTATTGAACGCACTGCTGCATTTCCAGGCTCTCCTCCTTCCTCCCTGTGTTGACTGCTATAACCACCACTGAACCATCTTAAAAAGCTGCAACTGCAGATGGCCGTCCTTCACCTAAGGTGGGTTTTTGTTTAAAACAACATGCTTCCCATCAACATGTGATATTTAAGTCCCAGTCATAATTTTGTTAGTTTTTGTTCTTTCCTACTTATCACAGACTTTTTCTTAATTTTCAAAGAAAAAATGACAAATTTACAAGACATAGGGATTTGAAATAATCCTAACTATGTAATAATTATCCAGTTACAACATGACATGAAAGGATGACCAGGATTCTGCGTCAAGATGGTAGATTGGGACAAGGGCTTCAGCCTATGCCCCTTAAATCACACTAAAGGGATACAGAGGTCCCAGCCAAGTTGGGACCTGAAGGTGAAAAGATGAGCATTGCTCACAGTCAACCCAAAGGGACCACAGGTGGACAATCTGGGAGGCGAGGGTGGTGAGGGTGGATAGGACACCCAACCCTCTGCAGATGAAGCTGGAATGTGAGGGTGATAAGTGAAGTGACAGATGGGAGCAAGGAACGGGGTAAAAGCTGGGATCACAGATCTATGCATGTGACAGACAACAGCCAAAATACACAGCCGTTATCCAGGAGGACTAATGTGTCCACTGCTCTCTCCACAGGAGTTAAGAAAACACTGTTTTTAGAATCAGCTTCTGAAAAAATACCTACAGTGTTTTCTTTGTGGACACATTTGTCTTCCTGTTAAGCACAGACTTCGAAGTGTAGACACTTGGAACATCTGAGAAGCACAGCCTCAGTTAGTGCACATGAGTGTGTCAGCCGCCTAAAAGAACAATATTCCTATTTTCCAGCCTATATTCCAACAGCTGAATAGCTCACTGAGCCAATGAAACAGAACTTATCCTTCAAAAACAAAACAAAACAAAATGGAAGTTGCACTTTGAATGTACATCTAATTTTGTTTTGTTTTAGAAAAACGTCACCACATGGTGAATGGTTTTAGTGCTCTCTCAATAGATAAGTGGATGTGTTACACTTGAGAAAGTGACAAACCACACAGCCCAGCACAACACACAATCACAGCTGGGGTGAAGGACATAGCAGCACCTGCCTAGCAAGTGGAAGGCCTCGAGTGTGATCCTAGCATGGTGCAGAAATGATACACAGCCACACCTTACAAAAAACTTTACAACAGGTAAGCTTTTTTTTCTCTTTTTTTCCCTGAGACAGGTTTTCTCTGTGTAACAATCCTGGCTGTCCTGGAACTCACTCTGTAGACCAGGCTGGCCTCAAACTCACAGAGATCTGCCTGCCTCTGCCTCCTGAGTGCTGGGATTAAAGGCATGCGCCACCATCGCCTGACCAGGTAACCGTTTTAAAAAGTTTTTTGTTTTGCTTTTTTAATGGGTATAGGATTGAACTCAGGTCATCAGGCTTAATGGTAAGTGCCTTCTACCAGCTGAACTAGCTCAACCACCCAAAGTGTCCTGTTTTAATAACCAGACCTTCTTTTTGTTTTAAATTGTTAAATCATTTAAAGATTTGTTTTTTATTTACTTATTTACTTATTTATTTATTTATTTATTTATTTATTTATTTATTTATTTATTTATTATGTGTACACTGTTCAGCCTGCATATATGCCTACACACCAGAAGAGGGCACCAGATTTCATTACAAATGGTTGTGAGCCAGCATGTCATTGCTGGGAATTGAACTCAAGAACTCTGGAAGAGCAGCCAGTGCTCTTATCCTCTGAGCCATCTCTCCAACCCAATAACCAGACTTTCAAGTTCCAATTAGAGATTCGATCTATACCCATCTGGAGGATTCATCCTATGCTCCTCATTCCCTACGTTACCTTGAGCAAAGGCACTGAACTGCCCACAGGAACCCAGGTGAACTGTGTAGCAGAGGAAGGTTGGGGGAGCGGTGCTCCAAGGTCAGAAACTCTGGTCTCCTGCTCTTCTCTTTTATAAAATGGAGATTTACAGACCTTGACTTTCATTTATTTATTTATTTTTGAGGCAGGGTTTCTCTGTGTAGCCCTGTATATCCTGGAACTCACTCTGTAGACCAGGCTGGCCTCAAACTCAGTGATCCACCTGCCTCTGCCTCCTAAGTGCTAGGATTAAAGGTGTGTGCCACCACCACTCAGCACATATTATAAATCATAAATCTTAATGATCTTCTAGGATTAAAGAAATAGCTGGGCAGTGATAACACACACCTTTGAGGCCAGCCTGGTCTACAGAGTGAGCTCTAAGACAGCCAGGGATACACAGAGAAACCCTGTCTTGGGAAAAAAAAAAAAAAAAAAAAAGAAAGAAAGAAATAAAAAAAAGACACAACCAGTTGAAATAGAGATGACAGCCAAAGCTGCCAGTCCATCCTTAAGACAAAAGCTGGTAAGTGGATGCCTGTGCTGTGCCACATCCACCTGAAAAATACAGCTCACTCCATCCCAGGGTGCTCACATGCTCACATTCACACCCCAGGGTGCTCACACACTGACATATCCACCCTAGGGTACTCAAAACTATGTGCTATATCTACTCTAAGAAGCACAGCCCACACTGTGCCCATTCGTCCCAAGGTGTTCACACATTGTGCTCATCCACCCCAAAGTGCTCACAGATTGTGTCCGTCCAGGGAGGTCACACCCTGCCACGTCCACCCCGAGAAGCACAGCTCAACCAGAGCATGGCTCACTCTGCTGAGTTAAATATGCAAGTCTCTAAAGCCACACCCATTCCCATTCTGAAAAAGGCAGAGCTACAGGGATGGATCAGTGGAGTGGAGAAAGGGATGCCCACAGAGGTCCACATGGGGAATTTTTAAGGTGATCGATAGGGTGACTGATAGGACTGTCCTGTGTTCTGAATGTGGGGCAATTTCACAGTTGTCTGCATCTGTCAAACTCTACAGAGTGGCACAATAAGGAGGGGTGAAATTTATGGCATGGGGATTACAGTACAATAACCCTAAAAACTTAAAATGAAATGCAGTAGAGATTGGGGACAGCTCAGCTTTCCAAACTGAATACCCACTGTGCTTTCATAAGGTAAGGAAGTTACATTCTATAAAAGTTAAACAACAACTAATTGGGCGGCCCATGACTGTATTGGCCTACCTCAGTTAGCCTTTGGTCTTTGTGAACTTTGTAATTCCCCACGATGTTACAGACTACTTAACTGGCCATGCACCAAGCTCTGCTTACTTGTCTCTTTATATTTGCTGCTGGATTTCAGGGAAAAGGACCCTGGCCTCTTGGCTGTACATACTCCATCTCAGAGAACTGTGCTGCACAGACCTTATCCACACATCTATGACCCCGGTTTCTCTGCAGCTAGTGGGCTCTGCTGAGCACTGGCAACACCTTTCCATGCCACTCCCATAAAGCCACCTCCCATCAACGGCTGTACTGGGCAGGGTTGCAGAACATCAGCACCAGCACCCACGATAACTTCATTTATTCAATGTCCTTGTTCCACGTGAGGTTCCCCTGGGACTCTAATTCAACTCTTATAAGGAATCTGTAGAAGGTCAGGTATAGCTGAGCTTCCAATATAGGCATGTTAATCCGTCCCTTCAGAAGGGACCCCTGAGTGAAAGACCCTGCATCCCACCATGTCTGACCACCCTGGCCAGCACCTTCCTCTAGCTAGATCCAACACCCTTCATGACCATTGTGACTTGGGTTGATGAGAGGGCTCCAGGGGCCTCTGGATGGGGGCTAGGGTAGGAGCCTGGTGGGACTGAGGATGTACAATGAGTTATCACTGTTTGGGGATGTGGGGAGGGTCTCTCATCAAGCAAATTCTCCTAATAAGCTCTGTTTCTAACAGAGGCAGTTTGCTCCATGTTTTCCATGAAGTTGTTCCTTTAGCAAAGTACCAATTACTTCACAGGTTCTCAAACTCCAACAACCAGGTAACCCCTCCACCTCCTTGCCCATCAAAAAAGTTCAAGGGAAAGAGGGAGGGTGGGGACAGAATGATGCTCAGTGCTTAAGAGTGCCTGATGCTCTTGCAGAGGATCAGGTTCAGTTTCCAGTACCCACGTCAGACACAACCATCTCCAACTCCAGCTTCAGGGGAGCCGATGCCCTCCTCTGGCTTCTGTGGGCATTGCACACACATGGTACACATACAGACAAGCGAGCACACACACACACGCACATAAATAAAAACCAAAACAACTACATTTTTGAGGAGGGGCCTCTAAGTTCTCCCACTTTCAGGAAGCAGGCAGGTTCCATTGATGGGTGTCCAGGGTGCACTCTCTTGTGTTATGAGACATGCTTGGGAGAACAGCAGCTACTCAGCTCCAACAGAGCTGCCAACCGAGGAGGAAAATATAGACTACCATGAGCGGTCAGGACACGGGTGACTTAGTAGCACCGCACTGTCTGCACGTATGAAGCCTTAGCTCCATCCCCAGCACAGCAGAAAGAAACAGAAAGAGGAGGGGATGGTGGTGTGTCTGGTGTGTGTCTGTAATCCCAGCACTGGGAGTCTGGGGCAGGAAGGTCACTTGAGCCCACAACTTTGAAGGCTTTAGCACCAGCTCCTGCCTCAAACCCCCTTAACATTACCAACAAAGAAATAAAATTGTTACAGACATTTTTAAGTTTTCTAAGTTTACTAATTTTTCTTTTTAAAGATGGGGTCTCGTCATCTACAGTTAATTCAGCCAAGTCTTTTATTCTAGAGAGAGCTCCTTAGTATAAATTCTGATGACTGAATTGAACCTGTTAGGTGTGTTTTAATGTTTTCTTCTGTATGAAAACTATCTCTGCTCAGAAGTGCCACTCAGTTTGAGAGAGTGCACACAGCACACATCGCTGGATTTTGGAGAGCTGAGCTGTGGCTGGTTTGGAGACTCACACAAAGCTGCAAAGGGAGTGGACAAGAGGCTACAGAGCTGACACCCCCGCACCTCTTGAATGCTCGAGTCTGTGGTGGCAGCAGCTACAGTCTTTGGAAAAAAAAGTGTCACACAACCAGTGACAGCAGGACTGGTGTGAAGTCTGGGACAGAGCAGAGGGCAGAGATGAGACTATGCTACCAGGGAAGGATAGCTGTAGCATACAGGGACAGTGAAGGCAGTGACTGGGGACAGAGACCTAGACAGAGAGGACACTGATGAAGTTTACAACGGACAGGGGGCTGCCGAAGGTGAGCTGACCCAGAGGGCAGCAGGGGAGCAGCCATAATGGCACCCTGAAGGCAGCTGTGGCTGGGGGGTTTCTTCTGCAAGGCTCACTTGCACATCAGACATGGGCATGAAGAAGGCCAGAGGAAAGGCTGGAAGCCCTGAGCACCAGCTATCAATCACCCTTCCCAGATCCTTGGCCATCAAAGGCAGACTAGCACCAGAATGTGCTGAGCAAATGGAGTGGAAACTCTCAGCCAGGAAAGGAGAGCCTGGGCATCTGAACAGCCACACTTCACTCCACAGGGCACTCTCCTCCGAGGGGTCACATCCCACAGTCACCTGGATGCCCACTTCCATGTTCCCTGCTGCCTGACATAGTTGC
Organism: Peromyscus eremicus; assembly: GCF_949786415.1. Classification (NCBI taxonomy): domain Eukaryota; kingdom Metazoa; phylum Chordata; class Mammalia; order Rodentia; family Cricetidae; genus Peromyscus; species Peromyscus eremicus. The sequence goes on along the minus strand of NC_081419.1, from coordinate 5,760,463 downwards.
CCTGGGCAAGGGCAGCTTTTCACTGCATGTTTGGCATTCCTCTCTCTGAAGCTGTCTGTGAGTGTCCTTCTCCCAAGGCCCACAGTGGGGTGCTTCCCATGCAGCCCTCATGTAAGCTGACGTTGTTCAGCATAGCTGTGAACTGCCGTGGGGAGGGGTAACAAGTGTTCTTGGTATGTGTCGGGGAATGCAATAGCCACATTCTTCCACATGCACCAACGCACAGCACTGCCCAGGCCCAATCATAAGCTCCCAGCAGCCTGGGAAACTGGCTGTGGGCGATGACTTGTACCCACTTGGTCTCAAGCCCACAAACACAGTCTGATGAACTTCCCAACTCTTTGCCTGTTGTCCTCTTACAACTGTTTCTGTTCACAACCTTACCCCGTTGTGTTGAGAACAGTTCCTCTACCAAGCTGCTCGGGCACTTAGTGATCCAGGTTGGTCAAGGTTGGGCTCAGAAAACCTGGTAGATTACGACACCCCAGCAGAACTTTCCCATGTTCCGTATGTATTAAATTATTAATACTATGACATAAAGAAGAGAGTAGAAAGCAGCCTGGGGAGCTCAAGGAACAGACCAGAAACAGACACTGTAAGGTCCAGCCCCCAACATAACCTTCAGTTCCTTCTTGTACCAAGAAGTAATTCCCAATCTGTCATTGTTACCACAGTCACAGATATCAGAGGGACAGTAAGCAAAATAGATCAAAAGCCTGTAAAAAAAATGCACATATATTCTCATTCTCTCTCTCTCTCTCTCTCTCTCTCTCTCTCTCTCTCTCTCTCTCTCTCTCTCTCTCTCTCTCACACACACACACACACACACACACACACACACACACACAGTAGTTAAAAAATTATGACAGCAACTTGAGCTATATGAAGAATTCCAGGCCAGTCTGACAACTTAATAAGACAAGATACTATGTTTCAACCCCCTGCCCCCCAAAAAATCATCTTCACAAGGTATGGTGGTTTGAATAGGTATGGCCCCCACGGACTCATGTGTTTGAATGCTTGGCCTAGGGAGTGGTACTATTAGAATATATGGCCTTGTTGGAGGAAGTGTGTCACTGTAGAGGCGGGCTTTGAGGTCTCATATGCTTAAGCTACACCCAGTGGAACAGACAGACTCCTTCTGCTGCTTGCAGATCAAGATGTAGAACCCTCAGCTCCTTCTCCAGCATCATGTCTGTCTGCACGATGCCATGTCCCAGCATGATAATGGACTAAACCTCTGAAACTGTAAGCCACCCCAATTAAATGTTTTCTTTGTAAGAGTTGCTGTGGTCATGCATCTCTTCACAGCAATAGAAACCCTAACTAAGGCATAGGTAACAAATCCCAAATGGGCAACTCCTATCAAAAAAAGAACTGAGTAGAGGAACATCAGACTTCAGAACAGCTGGCCAATCAGGTTCTCAGACAGCAGCTTGGCACAGCACAAACAGGTCCTCTGAAAAGATAAAATCTGTTCAGACTCAGTGTCAGACCTAGAACACATGCACTTGACTCAGTCAATAACAAGCCCAAGGAGACAATCAGGGACCCCAAGATTCCAGATCACTACACTATCCATCAGAATGCAATTCCACCCCCAACCCCAACAAACTAACCCTCTAGTGCACTAAAAGGCAAAGCAAAGCCTCCTTACCCCCTCCCTAGGGAGGGGGCATGGTCTAAGCACAAGACCCGACGCTCACACACCTCCAGCAAGTGAGCAAAGAGAGCTTGCAGGGAGGGCAGACCCTTGTGTGGGAGAGAAAAGCCCTGCTCCACTCCAGCAAATGGGCTCCAATCCTCCAGCTGGAGTCAGTTTGCTATATGCCTAGAGATCAGCTCTCCCCGTCCTTCTCACAGCATGCTGCCCCACCTAGCACCCTCCCAGCTATGACCTTCACCTGCACCAATGCTGACTGGCATCCCACCTCACAAGAGCTTCTCAGTCTAGCCTCTTCTTAAGCTTATGATCCTCCAAGTGGCTCTGCTCCCTTGCCTCACCACTATGCTAGGTCCATTTCCCCACCTTGGCAGAGGAGTTGGGTAGGGAGGCGGGTAATAGCACAGATACAATCATAATTAAGACTTTCTGAGGGCTTACTACATACTAGGACTTCACTCACGTTAGCATTTACTCCATGTCATGAATTAAGGACAGATGTATCATCACAAAGATCACTTTAAGGACAGCGTGGTGGCCAGCTTTCAAATGGTTCACAGTGATGTCTAATTTACTTGCTTAGTGAGTATCCTCCCTCACTGCTGACCTCTGTAATGAACAGGACATACCAGAGCCAAACGTGGGACTTGTGAGCCAGGTAGGAGAATACAGTATGGCTTCTGCCTTGTGTTCTCTTGGACTGCTTGCTATAGAGAAAGCCACCTGTCCTGAGGATGCTCCCAAGTAGCTTGTAGAGATGTGCCTGTGCGAAGAGCTCTAGGTAACCGACGGCATGGCATGCTAGCCTTGGCACAGTGACATCTGACTGCAGCCTTGTAGGCAGCCCCAAGCTGGGCTCACCCAGCCAAGGAATTGCTGAATCCCTGACCTGCACACCACAAATAATTCTGGGTTTTGTCTTTTAAGGTTTTTTGTTTTGTTTTAGACAGAGTCTCACTATGTAGCCCTGGCTGGTCTAGAACTCCCTAAATAGACCAGGCTGGCCTTGAACTCACAGAGATCCATCTATCTCTGCCTCCTAAGTGCTACCTAGAAGCCACCCTACTTTAAAATGATGTGGTATTCAAAAATGGGTATGAAGTAGTATATGTCACTAAGTTAAACACGACAGGAATTGAACAAAGACTGATAATAAAGTTAATCGTGCTCATCTGAATTCAGGGCCTAGGAGTCTTTTGTTCTGAGAGAGAGAGAGAGAGAGAGAGAGAGAGAGAGAGAGAGAGAGAGAGAGAGAGAGAGAAAGAGAGAATGTGTGTGTGTGTGTGTGTGTGTGTGTGTTTGTGTGTGTATGTGTTGTAGGTCTTTATGTGCTGTGGGATGTCTTTCTGTATGCTGTGAATATGTGTTGCTCTGATTGGTTGATAAATAAAGTTGCACTGGCCTATGGCAGGGCAGGATGGAGCCAGGTGGGAAAATCCAAGAGAGATAGTGGGAGGAGAAAGGAGAGGAAGGAGACGCCAAACCACTGTCCAAAGAGCAACATGTAATGGGATGCAGGTAAAGCCACAGAACATGTGGCAATATATAGATTAATAGAAATGGTTAAGTTATAAGAGCTAGTTAGCAAGAAGCCTGCCATAGGCCATACAGTTGGTAATTAATATAAGCCTCTGAGTGATTGTTTTATAAGTGGCTGCAGAACCACAGGGCTGGGAGGGACTGAGAAACGTCTGGCTACATTTGTGTGCACGCACATGTGTGGGGGCCAGAGGCCAATGATGTCAGGAATCTTCCCCAGTCACTCCTTAGAATTTGAGATATAGTCTCATTGACTTGGAAATCACTGATTCAGCTAGACTGGGATCCACCTGTCCCCATCTTCCTGTACTGAGGTTTAGATGCACACCCCTGAATCCTGGGGATCCAAGTTCAGACCCCTGTACTTTCACAGCAAGCATCTTACTGGTAGGCCATCTCCCCAGTCACCTCCTCCTCCCTTTGCTATATAGGGTCTCACTGTGTAGCCCAGGCTATCCAGGAACTCACAATGTAGCCTAGGCCAGCCTTGAACTCATAGCAACCTGTTGTGGGACAGATAATTGTACACTGTGTTAAGATATATTGCTGTGGTTGGTTTAATAAAGAGCTGAACAGCCAATAGCTGGGCAGGAAGTATGGGTGAGACTTCTGAGCAGAGAGAGAAAGAGGAAAAGGAATCTAGGCCCACAGAAGCCAGGATACACAGAGAAAACAGGAGGGGCACGATAGAAGAGAGGCAATGCCACAGAATGGAATATCAATTAATATAAACGGGCTAATTGAAGTTGTAAGAGCTAGTGGGACAAGTCTAAGCTAAGGCTGAGCTCTCACAATTAATAACAAGTCTCCGTGTCATTATCTGTACGCAGTCCAAAGAAAAATCTGACTACAGCAATCCTCCTCCCTCTGCCTCTCAAGTTCTGGGTTTAAATGTATGAGCTGCCGTGCCAGCTGGGCCTCAGCTCTTAATCATTAAAACACACAGCCCCCTACACAGATGGAAGTCCCAGAGGCCCCCAAAGGCTTAACAAGCAAATGGAAAATTAAGGAAGAACAGTGGAGTTACTGGTGACATGTTCAATTCCATACCTCACCAAATTCACTTTATCCATACTACATATACACTGTGGGGCTCATTTCATGAGCACAATTCAAACAGAACCTTGGTGTTGTGGAATAATTTTTTTTAAAGATTTATTTATTATGTATACAGAAGAGGGTACCAGATCTCATTACAGATGGTTGTGAGCCACCATGTGGGTGCTGGGAATTGAACTCAGGACCTCTGGAAGAGCAGTCGGTGCTCTTAACCTCTGAGCCATATCTCCAACCCCCTAATTTTTTTTTTGAACACTGTGAAGATGTGTATTCGCCAAGATGCCTTCTGATTGGTTTAATAAAGAGCTGAATGGCCAATAGCTAGGCAGGAAGAGGTTAGGTAGGACTTCTGGGCAGAGAGAAAAGAGATGGATCTAGACATGGGGGAGATGAGAGGAAGCAAGAGGTACAAGATGGAAGAGAGATAAAAAGCCATGAGGCAAAACGTAGATTAATATAAATGGGTTAATTTAAGTTATAAGAGCTAATGGGATAAGTTTAAGCTCTAGATTGAGCTTTTATAATTAATATATCTACGTGTCATTTTTTTTGTGAGCTGGCAGTCCAAAGAAAAATCTGTCTACATATGGTGCCCAACATGGAGGCTCAAATATCCAAACCGGGCTTGAGAAAGTTAAGAAAAGTTCTGGACAAGAAGCCGATGTGGCTTTCTAGTCCTGCAGTCTCTCAGGTGGGCCAGTGCTAGGTGCACAGAGGCATGGCTACTGGTTGTTGCCTGTGGGCTAGAAGCAGCCACCAGTGCCATGCACCAGCACCGTGTGCTAAACTGAGCCATGTGGCGGCTGACATGGCCACTTAGGATTTGTCTCATGCAGTCAGAGAATGTTGCAGGTGCTCAGTAAGGACAGATTCAGATGGAAAACAAAAACCTTCTAAACAGGTTACAGTGTGTTTAAAAAGTGTGCAGAGGGTTAAAAAGAAATGAGCATAGACAGTCATAGAAAAATATAGTTTGTAAATAATAAAAATAAAGTCTTTAAAGAAAGAATAAAATAATATAAAAAGAATAAGCCATGTAAAGATGGAAAATTCACAGGGAGTCTGGATCCTGTATGGTGCTATGTTGACTTTAAATTTTTTGATCACTGATGAGTGAATGACAGCTGCTAAGAGACATGGGATTGTAAGAGAGACTGCTGAATCAAACCAACCTAGATACTTTAAGGATGTCTTAACTTTAAAATGGAATTCAGAAAATATATTATGTTTGCGAAGAGGTTATGCTTTTGTTTCCACAGGAAATGAAAGGCTATGGATTACTTCAAGGTTAATGGAGATCAGGTTTGATCAGGGGAGACCCCCTAAAAATCTTGACTACAGAAATAAAGAAATAAACCTAGAAAAACTACAAAGACAGGTAATGTATCTTTTACCTTTTACATAAAACAAAAAATCATCTTTAACTGACTTGTGCACATTGTACATTCCATACTTGTGTTAATACAGATATATATGTTACCTTTAAAAGTTTGTGTTTTCAGAAGAAAAGAAAAAAAAAAAGGACCAGACATCAATAAAAACAAACCTCTATTGTAGTGTCCTCTACAGTCTGCATCCAGAACAGCTTCAAGGCTGCTAGCTGAGATGGTCTAGTCTCACAGACTACTCTAGCCAGGACCACAGATAAGCCTTGCACTTTCCCATTGCACAGAAACTGGACAACAAATGTTACAGCTAGCTCTTCCAGGACTTGACCATTATCCTAATTTCCTCAGGGTCCCAAAAGATGCCATCTCCCCCAGACAACAGGAAGCAGTCTAGAAAACACAATGCCCACATTCCCAAGGAGTGGTGGGTTATAGATATTTGTCATCATTTAGGGGGGTTGGTTACAAATTGTTACTGGTCATGGTCAGGGAGAAAGCTAAACAAAGGAAATTAAATTCAGGGATCTCTTTTTGAAGGAAAATGGGGGGATATAGTATAAACATAATGAGATAAAGGGTGGGTTGTTGAGTCTATTTTTAAACAACCACTAGTCTCAAATATTGGTATGGATTTTTGTATAATGATACAAATTTAAGGTTATTTTTGTTATACTGTATATGTTTCTACTTTTGTTTAAGGTATTATACCTATACAGCTTATTTAAAAATATAAAGTTTTAGTTCTTGAAAGCTATTTAGATAATAAAGACAGATTAGTAGTCAGTCATCTATGACAATCAAACTTACAGTCATTTTAGGTATGTTTGCAAGGCCAACAGATATATTTTAGATAGATATATGGTCTTCAACACTTCAGAGATCTACAGAATATGGCATTTAATAACATAAAACATTTATGTTTTAATAACATAAAACTTCTCATGATAGTAAGATATGTCTGTTCCTGGCAGCACCAATCTATTTCAGATAGGATAATGGGCACAGAAGAACCTCCATATGGATTGCTTTCATTTGTGACAAGGCTAGCCACTGGGCAAAAAACTGCCTTTGCCTCAGTTGCTGACAATGTGCTGTCCAAGCTGTACAAGCAGGACACAAAAGAAGACAACTGCCAAACTTTGTCAAGACAGGGTAGGGCAGTCCTTCAAAACTGCTGCTTCACAGAAAAGTCTGTCAGATAGTTTAGGCCCATAGGCCGAAAGATGGATGCCTCAATGTTACAGAAGAACCCTGGTGTGACTGTACAGGAAGCCAGATGTCTCTGTTGTTTCTTAGTTTTGGAAGTTACTTGCTCTCCACTTCCTGTTTACTCAGGTAATATTATATCCTTCTTGGGACTCTGATGGAGTTGAAAATGAGATAGTTATAGTTACAGTTTTCTTTGTTACCAAATTTTTAAAAAAAACTGCACAAAAGAGGTATAAAATATGTAAGGTTAAGAGACATAAAAGATTAAACTGTTTATCTAAGAAAATGTTTTGAGGTCTAAAAAGATAGTTTTAAGATGGTAATACAAGTTATGATAGAAAGTGGTTTAGGTATAAAACTTTGTAGAGTGTTTTCTCCAGAACTGCCACATACAAATGGACTGGACATTATAAATGTAATTTTTACCTAATAATTGTTCTTATTGTTTATAGTTTTACTATGTTAAGTAGGTTACTATGTTTACTATGTTAAAAACCCTTTCCTTTTTATTTAGACAAAAAGGGGAAAATGTTTCGAGATATTTTATTACACTGTGATTGGCTTAATAAAAAGCTAAATGGCCAACAGTTAGGCAGGAGGTGTAGGAGGGACTCCAGATAGAGAGAGCTCTGGGAAGAAAGAAGGAGTCACCAGCCACACGCAAAGGAAGCATGACATGCAGGAGGAGAGGTAAAAGCAATGAGCCATGTGGCAGCACATAGATTAATAGAAATGGGTTAATTTAAGTTATAAGAGTTAGTTAGAAACAAGCCTAAGCTAAGGCCGAGTTTTCATAATTAGTAAGAAATTTCCACGTCATTATTCAAGAGCTGGCTGGCAGGACAGAGAAAGACTCTTTACAGAGGAGAAAAGACAGATGGGGATTTCTAACCCAAGAACAATGATCTGGACTTGACTGGTACACCAAAAGCTGTGAATAGGTACAAAAAGCAGGGGGGAAATAGAATTCCCAGGTGTGCATAAGAAGTGTCTTCCTGCAAAAAAACAGAGCAGCAGCGAGCTTAGGATGCTCTGTCTGATGCCTAAGTTAAGCAGGCACCCCCACCCCCATCTGCCCAGGCTCCGCACTGGGTCAGTGACACAGACAGTGGAAAAGATCAGGGTGAGTTATTTTCACTCCCCGGCACACCTCAGCCAAGGGCCTGAGTGAAGAGACGAGAACCCAAACGGCCCGGCCTATGATGAGGGTAAGCATCAAGATGAACAACGGCTTCTGTCACAGGCCCACAGAGAGCACTCCAGTCCTTTGTAGAGGAAGGTCCACACTGTAGGACTAACTGAGAGGAAGACCATGAGAGCAAACACCATAAAGAATGACATCCCCAAAGCAGCCTGCTCTGGGGAAAGACAATGACAAACTTCACTCCAAGTAGTCTGTGGCACATTTCAACCGGACGAAATCTTTCAAACTAAAGAACTACAGTGTATTCTGGGAAAGGAACATGAGCCTTCCTGTCTGTGACAAAAGCATGGATTCCAATCCTGTCCCTGCCACTGAGACCCTAGAAGACCGCCTGTCTCTGCTGACCAGAGGAGGACTGGGAAAGCCTGTGTGTGCCCTAGAGAATGTCTAGCTCTACAGAGCGTCCATCATCAACTGACGCAGCATGCGCTGCCGTCCTGGGAGGACACGCCACATAAACATGAACTTTTGACCTTTGTGGCCTGGAGATACTTTGGATGGCAACTCCTCAGGCGCCTCTGCAATGATAAATGAGATAATGTCCTTCCTAACCACCACCCAATGAAGTGGAGGGGACTGTAGCTGGGCAGGAAAGACAGGGCTGTGTACCTCTCAGGTCTATTCTTAGCCACTCTGGCAACGCTGAAGGATAAGAAATCTGGCCAGCACCTGTGCAGTCCAGCTCAGCTGCTGTGTGGAAACTATAGCCAGGTCCTCTGCAAGATCAGCCAGTGCTCTTAACCACGGAGCCATCAATCCATCACTCCAGCCCCTCCATCAGTTTCTCTTGGTCCTCCCTATAGACACGAGGGAGGCAGATCATAAAGAGAAGCCTGGGTGTGCTTTATTCTCCATTAACCCTACTCCATCAGAGCAAGCAATCGAGAACGAGCTAGCTCCAGAGCCAAGAGAATTCTCCAAAGGTATTTGGGTCAGCCTCCTTCCTATCATCAAACACTGAGAACTGTGGCATCTAAAATGCTCCTATATGAGTCTCAGAGAAGCCACCAGTCCTGTTCATCATCTGTCAGAGGACACCGGCAAATGATTTCAATATAGACAGCAAGGAGACTCATCTCCGAACTAGCACAGGGCAGAGTTCCCTTGGTTCCTTGAACTGGCTTAAAGCAGAACAACAACAACAACAACAAACCAAGCAAACAAAACCAGGGTGTCACAGCCCAAGCTGCCCTTGAACATTTGGTTATAGGGATGCCCAGTTTATGGGGTGCTGGGGATGGAACCCAGGGCTTCAGGATAAGCAACATTCTACCATTCAAGCTATATCTCCAGCCTCTTGAACTGCATTTAAATCAACGGATTTACAGAAGATACCAGGTGAATTTCCTACCCCTTCAAGACAGAGAAAGGCTCATACTGGAGCAGACACTTTAATTTGTAAGGCTTCTGTCCCTGATGAGTTCTTGTGACCCAGTAAATTCAGTGTTTGCTCTACTGGGCAATTCCAAGTTGGACTGAGAATCACACAAACTCACAGAACCCAGAAATTACCTGGAGCAAAAGCTACCCACAATGCACCAGAGCCCAGTGTGGGCTTCACAAATTCAACTTCCACACAGGCTCACAAACAAGACCTTTGGAGACTGAGAAAAAGCCAGAAGAAAATGGAATTCAGTAAACACGAGATTTGGAGATTAGATAACTCTATCCTGAAGAAGCAATGCATTCCTGGAGGGAAAGCAGGACAGCCATCTAGTCAGAGGATGCCACCCGCCTCCACCAGAAGGAAGGCCTAGAGACCCCATGAGGAAGTCTTGGGGGAAATCTCCAGAATCCCTGACTTCATGGAAGAAGGGCTCTACAGCTCACACCCTCCACAGGCCTGAGGAAGCAGTCCACAGCAGGATCTACACGGCAAGGCTATCTCTCTCATGCCACCATGGGTCCTTCCATAATCTGCAGGGCTAGAAACAACCCTGAGCCACCAAGAGCAAACAATTTGGTCACGCTCCTCAGCGTCCCATTCTCTCTCTCCCTCCCTACTCCATGTGGATGATCCCCATCTTGAAAATGGAGCCACAGACCCCACCCTTGCCTCATTCCCATCCACCTGGCAAAGAAATGCAGCACAGATGTGCCCCACCTCATTTTCCTAGTGTCTGCAGTCACGCTGCTCTTAGGTGGCCAGCAGGAATGGGTTCAGAAGGCACCTGACTTCACCTTGTTCTGGCCCCAGGGAGACAGACATGGTAGCACCTGCCAAGCAACGGGGCAGCTCTTTAAGGAGCAGCCACCCTGTATGAGTCTGGGAGAATAAAACCTGGGGCTGATGTGAACTAAAGGTTCCTGAAAGAAGACAGACCTTATACAGACTCTACAAGACTAACAGGATGATTAGGACCTCTACCCTGTGGAGAACTGCAATGCTGTAGGCCCACAGCCACATTTTCTTGGGCCATCTACAGACCCAGAATAGCCATTCACTGCCCGAGTTGGACCTAGCATCCTTGTGACTACTAGGTAAACCCTTTTGGAATGTCAGATATCGCTCCCAGATATCACCAACTCCAAAACTAAGAATGCCACAGACAGCACTTGAGACTTACACTAATTTCCTGGCTTTGCTGTAGCCCACCTACCTGTCGAGCCCACCAATGTGTTTGGTAATACCTGGGACTTTGTTCTATCACTATAAAAACTTTAAGAAAGCTTCCACAGTCGGACGTGGTATTTGGGGTGATCTAAATTCACTAGGCCATGGTCACTCATATTCGGCTCCAGAATAAACTATCTCTTTATTATAAAACCAGCTGTTTTTGCATGGATAGCTGGGAAGGTTTGGCTTAACCCATGCAGTCACACCTCTGCTGTTTTGCTTATCCAGGTCTATAAGTGGCAGCTGTAGGACAAATATCCAGGTGCTGGCAATTGAAAAGCTGCCTGGGCCACCCATTCCAACATTCGATCGATTTAAAAGACCAAACCGGGCCTAGAGGCACACACCTTTGATCCAGGTACTCACTCAGGAAGCTGAGGCAGGACAATATCTATAAATTCAAGGCCAGTCTGGTCTACACAATGAATTCCAGGTCAGTCGGGGACACATAAGACCCTGTCTTAACAAATGAATAAAACAAAATCCTCACATTAGTCTTTTTTTGTTTTTGTTTTTTGGTTGTTATTGTTTTTCGAGACAGGGTTTCTCTGTGTAGTTCTGGCTGTCTTGGAACTCACTAGGTAGACCAGGCTGGTCTCGAACTCACAGAGATCCACTTGCCTCTGCTTCTCCAGTTCTGAGAATAAAAGCATGTGCCACCACCACCTGACAATTTTTAATATTTTTTTAATTTATGTGTTTGTGTCTCTGTGTATGTGTGCCACATGTGTGCGAGTGCCTGAGAAAGTGGAAAGAAGGTGTTGGATCCTGGAGCTATAGGTGGTTGTAAGCCTATAGAGTCTCAGGAACCCAACTCTGGCCTCTGGAAGAACAACAGCAAGCCCTTTACATCCCTTAGCCATTGCTCCAGTCCCCACACAATGACTAAATTTTAAAGTCTTTTATAACAAAAGAGCATATGTAATTTATATATATGGGCTGGGTAAAGGTACACTTCAAGTGGTACACACCCTTAGTCCCAGCACTCAGGAGGTAGAGGCACACAGTTCTCTGTGAATTTGAAGCCAGTGTGGTCTACATAGAGAGTTCCAGATCAGCCAGAGCTACATGGTGTCCTGGCTAGTTTTTTATCAACTTGACACAATCTAGAGTCATTTTGGAAGAGAGAACCTAATTAAGAAAATGCCCCGACCAATTTGGCCAGTGAGCAAGCCTATGGCGAATTTTCTTGATTGATGATTGATAGAAGGGCCCAACTCACTGGAGGTGGGGCCATCCCTGGGCTGGTCTTCCTGGATGATAAGAAAGCAGGCTGAGCAAGTCATGAGGAGCAAGCCAGTAAGCAGCACCCTCTATGGCCTCTGCATCAGTTCCTGCCTCCAGGATCCTGCCCTGACTTCCCTGGATGAGGGACTACAAGTTGTAAGATAAAATAAACCCTTTCCTCTACAAGCTGCTTTTAGTCATGGCGTTTATCACTACAAAAGAAAGAAAACTAAGTCATGCAGTGAGACCCTGTCTCAAAAGAAAAAAAAAAAGACAAAGACATAGCAAATGATGAGAAGGTCACTCTGGTGACTTCCACACTAACAGTTTTTAGAAACAACACTTATACTAGTAACACTTACATAAAGATCTCAGAGGCCAGAGGGATGTGCTCAGGGACTAAAATGGAAGGGAGCAGATTAGTGGAGTGTACTGGGAGTTGCAGGGAGAAACCAGGTAGTAATGATCATGTTTCATTGTATACTTGCATGAAATTCTCAAAAATAAAGAAAGAAATTTAGTTAATTTGAAAGACAGTAACATATCACCTCTAACAAAGTGACAACTATATACCCTGGGGATACAGTTAGGACAGTACAGTGGGGACAGCTAAGAATAGTGACAGGAAATAGAATTTTCTCAGTTTTCCAAAACAGAAACAAGTGTGAAAGTGGCATGAAAACTAATGACTGAAACAAATATAAATTCAAAAACTATTATATTTATGCTTACATATTTATACGCATAAAGAATACTTGTTGATTTTCTTCATAAATAGCAATCAATTTATATTGCTATTCTATCTACATCATTTAATCAATGGAATCCACTCTTTATTTTTCTTCCCAAAAGAACGAAAGAACACTGGGCAGTGGGGTGCAGAACAGAAGAACACTGAGCAGTGGGGTGCAGAAAGAAAGAACACTGGGCAGTGGGGTGCAGAACGAAAGAACATTGGGCAGTGGGGTGCAGAAAGAAAGAACACTGGGCAGTGGGGTGCAGAACAAAAGAACACTGAGCAGTGGGGTGCAGAACGAAAGAACACTGGGCAGTGGGGTACAGAACAAACGAAAGAACACTGGGCAGTGGGGTGCAGAAAGAAAGAACACTGGGCAGTGGGGTGCAGAAAGAAAGAACACTGGGCAGTGGGGTGCAGAAAGAAAGAACACTGGGCAGTGGGGTGCAGAACAAACGAAAGAACACTAGGCAGTGGGGTGCACACCTTTAATTCCAAGGCCAGTGGTAGGAGGAGCTCTGTGAGTTCCAGGACAGCCAGGGCTACACAGAAAAACCCTGTCTCAAACAACCAAAACCAAACCAACCAACCAACCAACCAAAGAATGGAGAGAGAGGAAGCTGACTAACCAGGTGGAATGTGCTGCTGCTCTTCTGGAGCCTGGTGAGCAGTAAGGTGACCCGAACTCAACAGCTTCAGAAGGCAAAGCCAGAGGGGAGTGGACTTAGCAACTGGGCATTGCTCATTCATCTTTCCTCCTGAGGATGCTAACATCACCCCTCAACACCAGGGGGAAAAGGCCTTGCTTTCAGACAGACTTGATCAACTCAGGATGCAAGCTCACTCTGAGCCAAAGCTGTTCCCAGGATGAAGGCATTCCCTCGCTGGCTGCATGCCAGACTCACCTGCAGTGCTAAGAAACAAGGAAAGAAGCAGTCTAGACAGGAAGCCATTGAGGAAGATCCTTGAAAATTGTGATTAAGATGCACAAGTGTAGCTCTTTACTGTTGTTGGCTCCTAGAGGGGGTGGAGAAGGACTCAGTTATCGTTAAGGGGCTGGCCACTGGAGGTCTGACCACGCTCCAGTGAGTATATGGGCAGTACAAATTGGACTTGGTGTATGTGGAGGGCAGGGAGGCAGAAGGTGGGGGTGGACCTGGGAGGGATGGGAATCAAGTGTGACTGGGATGCATTGTATGAAAGTCTCAAGTAATCAATAAAAATATTATGTTGGAAAATAAAGAAACAACGAAAGGCCTTTGGTCAGAGCACCTTCCTACTACAATAGCCCCTACCCCAGGCAAGAAGTCTTGTGAATAGAGACTCTTCTTATTAAAACACAAGTTGGGAGAAAAACAAAGCAAAACACAAACCCAGGTACTTGGGCCTCTCTCCAAACCAAATAAGCCAGCCCCTGGCAACCGGATCTAAAAACAAATCTTCCCAGCTCCCAAGAGAACCTTCACAGACAGCAGGGCTGAGAGTCCAGCCAGAGCCCCCTGGACCTAGACGTGGGGGAGCTCCTTGGACGTGAGGCAGTAGAGGGGCAGAGACGAGCAGGAAGCCAGCACTGGCTCATGCTCAATGTCCACCACACAGGGAGGCTGGAAGAGTGCACAGGGAGACAGACACCCGTGTCAGCACTTACTGGGAGCTGCTGGCTAAAACCACACCAGACACTGTGTCCTGCACAACTGTTCGAGTGCACAGCCTGACAGCAGCCTGTTGCCAAGCTTTGGCAACACACACACACACACACACACACACACACACACACACACAGAGAGAGAGAGAGAGAGAGAGAGAGAGAGAGAGAGAGAGAGAGAGAGAGAGAGAACTAGTGGTGGGAGCATAAACAAGAACTTTCATGGACAGAAATCAAGGACAGGATCTAGCAATACTGCAAGCACCTATGTAAGTTTCTGTCCAGTCATTAGTAGCCATCCGTCTGCTGGTAGAAATGACATGCGGATTTCTCCTTATAGTTGAGAACTCCTGCTTTCAGCACTGTCTCCCACAGATGCAGCTGTACAGACATGAAACAACACATGTAAGGTTATTCTTGCAGCACTGTGTGTAATAGCTAAAGACTGAAAACAACAGAAATCAAGGACTGGCAGAAAAGACAACGATACTTCCAGGTGATGGGATACAATGCAGCCACTAGGGAAAGGAAAACAGAAGCTGAAGAGACAGCTCAGCAGTTAAAAACACTGGCTGCTCTTGCAGAGAACCGGGGATTCAGTTCCCAGCACCTACAAGATGTAAGACAGTTCCAGGGGATCTGATGCCCTCTGCTGGCCACCATGAGCATTGCACACATGTGGTGCACAAGGATTACATGCAAGCAAAACACCCATATACACAATATAAAAATGAATGGAAATGTTAAAAATAAATAAGGAAGATGAGCCCAGAGAGTAACAGTGCTTGCTGCCCAGACTTAGAACCAATGACAGAAAGGAGAACCAACTCCCTCAAGTCATACTCTGATCCCCACACATGTGCTATGGTACAGGCACACTCTTTCTTGCATACACAATGAATAAGTACATATTTTTTTAAAAGACCTACAGAGATGAGACAAAAGACTGGCAGTGGGGAAGAACAAGCAACTCAGAACACACATTTGTACTGTATTTGTACCTTAAGTCAGAAAATATACTGTCTATTCGAAATAGTTCAATTTGGTTTTAAAATAGAATTTCACACTGCTGTAAAGCTTGTAAAACAACAGTCTTTTAAACTACAAATCATGATCTTACAGTTATAAAATCTGGTAAAGCACATAAAATTAGACTCAGAAGAGCATAAATAGGATATATTTGTTCCACATCATGTAAGAAATCATCAAAAAGTTAGAATACTCATATTTCAACCAAAAACAAACAGCACAGAACATTACAACATGCAATCTTTCATTAAAATACAATCCCTCTCCTTCCAATGTTGGAATCATTTTCAAAAGTCCTCACTCCATCCTCAAAAAGCACGCTGGGGGTAAGGGCACACCTGCAAGGCCAGCACCCGGGAAGAGAGACAGGAAGATCAGGAAAGAGTTCTGAGTCACAGAGGCCATCCAATGATGGGCAGGTGGCTGAACCACACTGCAGGAGAAGCAGAGGCACACCTCCACATCTGAGCAAACCTGTACGCTGTCTGGCTAACCTCCTGACACTGGATGGCCACTTCTCTTTCTCATCAAAGTCAAGATGCCACAGATGACTTTTATTTCAGTAAAGATTCCCATTAGCTTAGTATCTGTTGTAAACTCACACTCACAGTTTGTGCAGAAAGCAAACTGACTATACCCAAGAGCAACCAAGACAACTGCACGCTTACAAATGGCTCCACTAGAAAGCCACTTTATTAGGATATCTACTGCCTATTTTCTTCTCCTCGAAAAGTAAAATCGGGGGAGGGGAGAGGGGAGGCTCAGCAGGTAAAAGTGCTTACCACACAAGCATGAGGACTCAAGTTTGGATCCCCAGAACCTGCAGAAAAGCTGAGCGGGTGTGGCAGCCTCCCTGTGGTCCCCAGCACATCAGGAAGTGGAAACAGAGGATCCCTGAGCAAGCTGGCTGGCTAGACTAGCCAAATCAGCAAGCTCTGGGCACCAGTGAGAGACCTTGCCTTAATATATGAGGTGGAGAGTGACCGAGGCGCTCCATAGTCAGCCCCAGGCCTCCACAGGTGCATGCACAAGTACAAACAAACATACAAGCACACCATATACACATACACACATAAAAAAGGTGAACTACTGGGGAATTCTGTATGATTTCCCAATGTAATCTCTCTATATATTTACACTTTTTGTTACTGAGATCAAAAAACAAAAACAAAACATCACAAAAAAACCCTGAGAGCAACAATTCACTGGAGAAGAGACTGCTGTCTCACAGTTTCAGGGTTTCAGTCCTTGACCAGCTGTCCGAATGGAGACGGCTGGCGGCAGCGTACAGCAGAGGACACAGACAGAAAGAAGAGGTCAGGGACAGACACATCCTTCAAAGGGCATATATGAGAAACCTACTCTCTAGTCAGGCCCCACCTCCCAGAGTCTCAACCACCTCCTGAGAGTCAGGACGAATCCATCCATCATGATCCAAAGCCTGGAACACACGAGCCTTCTCAGGATGGAACACTGCAGATTTAACCCATAACATAAACCCTGAATGCCAATTAACCTGAGGACAGTCAGGAACAAGTCACACGCTCAGCAGAGCCACAGGGCTTCAAAGGACTCTCAGAGCACACCAGCCTTTACTCCCTAAGAACGATGGCAGTGAGGAAAAGACCCTGCCTGGAGCTTCAGCTCTTGCCACCTTACGATGACTGGACCCCTGACCTGAGGCCTGTCAAGGCTGGGGAAAGGCTCCGAAACCTGCAGGTGCCCACAGGGAGGGAAAGGCTCAGGGCATCTTTCTCACTCCAGCAGCACTCCAAGCAGACAGGACAAACAGCAGTGTAGGAAACCTGGAGAAAGAACAGACTGGGAGCCCTCATATGCTGAGGATGTCACTCAGCTAGTAGACCACTGCCTTGAATGGCTAAGCCCTCAACTAGGGTAAATGTGCCTGTAATCTCAGCATCCAGCAGACCGTGGCAGAAGGATCAGAAGTTCAAGGTCATTCTCAGCTACCCGAACTCAAGGCCCTGTCTCAAACAAAACAACAACAACAAAACCCAAATGTGTTAGTTATTTCCAGGGAAAGAAAATGGTTAGCCAGGTTACGTTAGAGGCCACTAGCACTCACTATCAGCAAAGATGAGACCCAAGATAAAGAAGGCACTACTGAACCAAGCAGGGGTCCGCACTGCTCAACAATGATGATCCACTCTAGTAAGGGCCTACCTATGGAACCTAGACCAAACAGTCAAGGCAATAACCATTTTCCCAAGCAGATGAGCAATGGGGGTTCCGAGGCTAGGCAACTGTCACCAAGAGCCATCACTAGCTGACACTTTGTTCCCTGCTGTTATCCCAGACACACCCAACACAAAGTAAATTCTCATTCCATATGTACAGAGCACCTAGTCTGGAAAAAAAAAAAGGGTGGGGGTTTCTTGACTCTAGAAAATATATAATCAAGCTCTCCATCACCAAGACCAAGGATTGAATTAAAAGAAAAACAGAACATTTTAAAAAGTCAAAGATCAAGGAAGATGGACATGGAAGAAGCAGCTGAAAACCACAACAATGTACAGGATGTTGAGCTTTCCACTAGGGAAAAGGGCTGCCCCAAGCAGCCTGCTGTTGCCAAGACGAAGTCTTTATGGTCCACTATTTATACCTAGGACCAAAGTAATCAATAAACCCAATGCAAGCCTAGAAGAAAATCTTTATGGACATTTTAATTGGATCTAGAAGTGGACAAAACTGATTCTAAAATGTGCATGGAAACACAAAAGAGCAAGCCAAGCCAACGTTAGAAGAACAGAGCTGAGTGCTTTAGTCTATCAGATTCTAAGATTTATTTTAAAGCTACAGGACACAGGTGATGTTGATGGCACAAAGGGACAAATTCTGCAGTGAATTAACCAGACAGAGAGTTCCCTGACAGACCCCAAACATGGATACCAGATTCACTCAGCAGTGATGCTTTCTGCATGTGTATGTGTGTTCAGTGTGCATGCATGTGGGGGTCAGAGACTGGTGCCTTCATCACTCTTTGTTCTTGCTGAGGCAGGGGTCTCCCACTTGAATCCGGATCTCCACGTCTCAGTTAGTCTAGCTAGCCAGCTGGCCCAGGGATCCCTTATCTGCTTCCCGAGTGTCTGACTTACAGATGGGCTTCACTCCTATCTGACATTTACATAGCAGATAGGTATATGAATTCCTTTCCTTACAACTGAGCAGAAAGTGCTGTCCCCACTGAGTCATCCCCAAGCCCTAGCAAGACTCTTTTCAATGACAGAGCGAAGTCAACATGAAAGGAGAGAAGACAAAACAAAACAAAAAACAAATCACTATCAATAAAGATCAAAATTCATCCCAAGGAAACTGTAAAATGTAAGGCAAAGGACTGGAGAGATGGCTCAGGGGTTAAGAGTGCTGACTCTTCTTCCAGAGGACCTGAGTTCGATTCCCAGGACCCACATGGCAGCTCACACCTGTCTATAACTCCAGTTTCAGGGGATCCCCACACCTGTTTGTGTTTGGCCAAAACACAAATGCACATTAAAATAAAATAAAATATATTTTAAAAAAATGTAAGGCAAAGTGTCAAAACCTCATAACCTTTGAGTAGACATTATTTTCCATGTAGACTATCCTTAAAAGATCATTAAATGAGACTATGTTAAAATTAATGATGCCATGACAACGAGCAGAAGATGGTACCCGTGGATGAAAATGCCATCATATAAACTCCTTCAGTAAAGTGGCAGGATACAAGATCAATTCAAAAAAATCAGTAGCCCTCCTATACACAAATGATAAAAGGGCTGAGAAAGAAGTCAGAGAAACATTACCCTTTACAATAGCCACAAATAATATAAAATACCTTGGGATAACACTAACTAAACAAGTGACGGACCTTTTTGATAAGAACTTTAAATCTCTAAAGAAAGAAATTGAAGAAGATATCAGAAAATGGAAGGATCTCCCATGCTCATGGATAGGTAGGATTAACATAGTAAAAATGGCAATCTTACCAAAAGCAATCTACAGATTCAATGCAATCCCCATCAAAATCCCAACACAATTCTTCACAGACTTGGAAAGAAAAATACTCAACTTCATATGGAAAAACAAAAGACCCAGGATAGCTAAAAGAATCCTGTATAATAAAGCAACCTCTGGAGGCATCACCATCCCTGACCTCAAGCTCTACTATAGAGCTATAGTAATAAAAACAGCTTGGTACTGGTATAAAAACCGACATACAGACCAATGGAATCGAATTGAAGACCCTGACATTAATCTATGCACATATGAACACCTGATTTTTGATAAAGAAGCCAAAACTATACAATGGAAAAAAGAAAGTATCTTCAACAAATGGTGCTGGCATAACTGGATGTCAATATGTAAAAGATTACAAATAGATCCATATCTGTCAGTATGCACAAAACTCAAGTCCAAGTGGATCAAAGACCTCAACATAAATCCAGTTACACTAAACTTAACAGAAGAGAAAGTAGGAAGTACTCTTGAACGCATTGGCACAGGAGATCACTTCCTAAATATAACACCAGCAGCACAGACACTGAGCACAACAATTAATAAGTGAGACCTCTTGAAACTGAGAAGCTTTTGCAGGGCAAAAGACACGGTCAATAAGACAAAAAGACAGCCTACAGAATGGGAAAAGACCTTTACCAACCCCACATCTGACAGAGGACTGATCTCCAAAGTATATAAAGAACTCAAGAAACTAGACATCAAAATACTGAACAATTCAATTAAAAAATGGGCTAAAGAGCTAAACAGAGAATTCTCAAAAGAAGAATAACAAATGGCTGAAAGACATTTAAAGAAATGCTCAACATCTTTAATCATCAGAGAAATGCAAATCAAAATGACTCTGAGATACCACCTTACGCCTGTCAGAATGGCTATGATCAAAAACACTAAGGACAGTCAATGTTGGAGAGGATGTGGAGCAAGGGGAACACTCCTCCACTGTTGGTGGGAATGCAAACTTGTACAACCACTGTGGAAATCAGTATGGCGGTTTCTCAGAAAATTGGGAATCGATCTACCTCAGCACCCAGCCATACCACTCTTGGACATATACCCAAGGAATGCTCAATCATACCACAAAGATACATGCTCAACTATGTTCATAGCAGCACTATTCGTAATAGCCAGAACCTGGAAACAACCTAGATGCCTGTCAGCTGAAGAATGGATTAAGAAAATGTGGTACATATACACAATGGAGTACTACTCAGCAGAGAAAAACAATGACAGCATGAAATTTGCAGGCAAATGGATGGAACTAGAAAATATCATCCTGAGTGAGGTAACCCAAACCCAGAAGGACAAACATGGTATGTACTCACTCATAAGTAGATTCTAGATATAAAGTAAAGAACAATCAGACTGCAACCCACAGAACCAGGGAGGCTATATAGCAGGGGGGCCCTAGGATGACTGTGGCTTATATTAAGTTTTGGTTTTACTCAATCCTGGACAAGCCTCAATGAAACATTTCACTATTAGAATAAGAATTTATACTTTATCAAGCTGATAATAGAAAAATAGATATATTAGATAGATAGATAGATAGATAGATAGATAGATAGATAGATAGATAGATAAAAAGAAAGAAAATGCCATCATAAATGTAGGGTAAAGGGCCAGGGAAAGAACACCTTGACCCGCAGACCAGAGCCAAGGACTTTAAATCCCACCAATCCGAGCTTGCCCCAAGATCAGGTTTACAGAATCCCTGAGCTTGACCAGATTCCTACCAATCCCTGAGCTTGCCCCAAACTCAGGACTTGAAATCCCACCAATCCCCACCCTGAAAATCTCTACCCTGGAAAGCTCCATCCCTCCTCAAGGAACCCTATAAAACCCTGCCTTCTGCTCGTTCACTGCTCCTTCTTGCCTGCCCAAGCAGAGGCAGCCACCCTCCTAGGTTTTTCCCTCCTGATAAATCTTGTGTGAAGTCTGATGTGAGGTGTGACATTTTCACCTGAGCAGAGCAAAGCTGTAACACTTTCCCTGGGGAAACCCCCCACCCCACCCCAGAGCAGAGCTGTAACACTTCTGTTTGGGAAGCCTTTCCCTTCATAGCTGTAACACGTACATTTTTTGTATGCTAATAATTAAAAGAATCAACGAATGAATTATTTCAAGAAAGAAAAGGCAGCTAGGAGCTGCAGAGATGGCCCAACAGTTTAGAGCACTGGCTGCTCTTCCAGAGGACCCAAGTTTGGTTCCCAGCATTCATACAGCAGTCTCAGAGGATCTGACACTCTCTTTTGGCCTCCACAGGCACTGCACACATGTGGTACACAGACATACATGCAGGCAAAACATTCATATAAAAGGGGGAATTTTTTTTCTTGGTTTTGGTTTTTTTGAGACAGGGTTTCTCTGTGTAGCCCTGGCTTCCCTGGAACTCTCTCTCTGTAGCCCAGGCTGGCCTCAAACTCTCAGAATCCATCTGCCTCTGCCTCCCAAGTGCTGGGATTAAAGGTGTGTGCCATCACCAACCTTAGGGGGGAAATTTTTTAGAAGAAATTACAGTCATTTTATTTTAATTAGTCTTAATGTTTTTAGACCTTGAAATAAATCTTGACTACATGGGGGAAAGGGGCGGTTGTCTTTAAGATTAATACAACAGAGAAGCTAGCCAAACTCACTTTAAAGGTGAAGGAAGGAGAGAATGGAAGGGGAAGGGGAAGGAAAGAGAAAGATAGAATGAAAACACAAATTATTAGTATCAGGAATATGCCACAGGCATTAAGAGGATCACAAGGAGGACTGGGGATGTGGCTCAGGTGGCAGAGTGCTTGCCTAGCATTCATGGAGCCCTGGGTTCTATTCGCAGCAATGCATAAACCAGGAGTGATGACCCACATCTGTAACCCCAGCACCAGGGATATGGAGGCAAGAAGATCAGAAGTCCAAGGTCTGGTCTACATGGGACCTGTCTCAAAACAAACCAACAGGATAACAAGGGAGTGTTACAAACAAAAGCAAGGGGAATGATCTAAGGTGCTGAAATACAAGAGACCTGGGTTCCCTCTGAGCAGTAGGAAGGTGCTAGCCAATTGGAGCCCACAAATGGTGTGCTCACAATTCCCACTCCTCAGCCAGGACAGAGCTTCATGATTTTTTTTAACTCGTGTGTGTGTGTGTGTGTGTGTGTGTGTGTGTGTGTGTGTGTTACATGTGTGCAGATAACTGCAGAAGCCAGAAGACTGTGTTGGGTCCACTGGAGCTGGAGTTACCAGGGTGGGTGCTGGGGACCAAATTCCCATCCTCTGTTGCACCATTTCTCCAACCCTTCCCCCCCAGATTTGTCTGTTTTTCAGAGTTTCTCTGTGTAGCCTTGGCTGTCCTAGAACTCACTTTGTAGGCCTGGCTACCCTGGAACTCAGAGATCAGCCTGCCTCTGCCTCCCAAGTGCCGGGATTAAATCCATTCTCCACTACCCGTGCAAAGATTTTTTTTTAAAGATAGTCTCACTCTGTAGACCAGGCTGGCTTCAAACTCAAGACTCTCTTGTTTTAGTCTCTCAAGTACTGAGATGGTAGGTATGTGCCATCAACAGACTACCCCCAAAATTCTGGGAGAGTGTGTGTGCTCAGTGTTGTGCAGGGGTAACAGGAAATGAAGTGAACCCTGCCTCCATAGGTTTACAGTTTACTTGAGGACCCAGCTACTCACATGAAGCTAGTAGGAAATTTTGTGAGACTGTATCCGGTTCAGAGTTCATCTGTATTACATAGAATAATGTTCAAAAAAGCTACAGAAAACTGTCAGGGTCGAGAGATCTCAAACACGGCTTTAAGAGACAGACAGGAGCAGAGTGATCAAAGATGGGGAGATTAGGAACACTAGGGACTGTTAGGTACACAACTACCAAAAAGGCTGAAACAACAGGGCAAGGAGCACAGGAAGTGCAGAGGAAAGTGGTCAAAGGAGGCCTGAAGGAGGGCTTCCTCTTCCAAAAGACCCAAGCAGCAGCTGGAACTTCTACCTAGATCCAGACACATCAGTATGTGCAGGCCCTTCCCATATGTCTAACTCAACTCCAGGATGGCAATGCATTCCATGCCTCCTCGAAGGAAAAATGTCTCTCTGCAACCCACCAGTGTACCCAAATTCCTTCATCAACACATGATTCCACATTTTCTTCAGCTTCTACCACCTGCATCTGCATCACTCAAAGGAAGCCAGACTCCTGGTTCAATTGTTTGGTGGCTTCCTCCACTTATCCCACAACAGGAAAGTGCTTCCTTCTGTACTACAAGGACCTTAGTCAGTAAAGCACTTGCTGCACAAGCTTGGGGATCAGAATTCTGATCCCCAGCACCTACATGAACACAGGCTTGATGTCACAGGACTGGAATGTATGTATGCAGTATCTATCTATTCAATTTGTTTATTTTTAATTATTTACTTGTTTATTTATTTACTTTAAGAGGTTGACCAGTTGGCCTTTTTGATTTGATTAACTTAGAGGGGGGGCAGTGAAGGCACTGCTATGTGGTTGTGACTGTCCTTGGTGGTAGTTGTTGCTGCTGTTGTTGTTTCAAATACATATAACAAGTCAAACAGCCTTCCACTGCCTTTATTTTTTACTGTGTATGTGTGTGTGCGTGTGCACATTCCTCAGCTGTCCGATTTTTATTTTATTTTATTTTATGTTATCTAGCCCTTAGCCCTGTCCTGGAAACATAACTTGCAAAGAACAGGCTGGCCTCCAACTCACTCACTCAATCGTGCCGGATTAAAGGTGAGTGTCAACACACCCAGCTGCAAAGCAGCTACTGACTTTCTATTTTATATGTATCGTTCAGTGCTGGCTGGCTGGCTGGCTGGCTGGACGGACACTTGCGCGCATATACACACACACACACACACACACACACACACACACACACACACACGCGCGCGCACACGACAGATGGGGTGGTGGGAGAGTGGAGCATTGTGGTGAGGAGGGTACTGGCTGTTTGAATAAAACAATTCATTTCATTTATTTTCTTCTGCTCTGTATCCAGGCTGGATCCACCATCCACCTGCCCGTCTGGATTGACTGCAACTATCCTCCTTCCCCAAGTCACAAAATGAATCACACACATACAACAAAAGAAGAAATTCAGGAAGACATCTCTTCTCCTACAACCCATGCCCTCTTCCATGGTATACTTAAATAAATAAATAAATAAATAAATAAATAAATAAATAAATAAATAAACCAACGAATGAAAAGTTGAACTCAGGTCCTAATTGCTTGCACAGCAACTTTTCACCTTGGGAAAAAAATATCAACAGGCACTGAAGCTTAAGATGAGTTATTTTCAGCTGGGCGTAGTGGCCCACACCTTTAACCCCAGCACTTGGGAGGTAGAGGCAGGGGGATCTCTGTGAATTCAAAGCCAGCCTGGTCTACAGAGTGAGTTCCAGAACAGCCAATACACAGAGAAACCTTGTCTCAAAAAACAGGGGAAAAAAAAAAGAAGGAAAGACAGAAAGAGAAAGAAAGGAAAAAGGGCCTGGAAGAAAGCAGCTCTTTCTCCTTGCCTGCTGGCCCTCACTAGCAAGTCATTCCTTCACTGGCACTAGAGCCTACTTCTTCAGGATTCCAGTGTACACTGAAGACCAGCTGAGACATCCAGGCTCATGGTCTGAACAACTACTGGATTCTCAGACCTTTCATTCATAGGCAGCCATTGTTGGATTAGCTGGACCACAGCGTGAAGTCATTCTAATAACTTCTCGTTCTACACATATAGAGATGTTGTGGGATATTATTTTACAATTGTTACATTTGTTTATGCTGTGGAACATTTGTTTAATGATGCAAAGATGTGTTGAATTCTTTTATGTTGCATTTGTTTAACTCTGTGAAGCTGTGTTACTTTGCCTGTCTAAAACACCTGATAGTCTAATAAAGAACTGAAGCCAGGCAGTGGTGGCACACGCCTTTAATCCCAGCACTGGGGAGAAAGAGCCAGGTGGATCTCTGTGAGTTCGAGGCCAGCCTGGTTTACAAATCGAGTTCCAGGACAGGTTCCAAAGCTATACAGAGAAACTCTGTCTCGAAAAACCAAAAAACAAAAAAACAAAAAAACAAAAACAAAAAATACTGAACGGCCCATAGTGAGGCAGGAGAAAGGATAGACAGGACTAGCAGGCAAAAAGAATAAAAAGAAGGAGAAACCTTGGAGGAAAAGAAGAAAGAGCAAGAGAACAAGGAGAGGAATAGAGGCTGGCCACCCAGCCACACAGTCAGTCATGGAGTGTGAAAGTAAGAGCCAGGCAGTGGTGGTGCACGCCTTTAATCTCAGCACTCAGGAGGCAGAGGCAGGTGGATCTTTGTGAGTTCAAGGCCAGCCAGGGCTACAAAGTGAGTTCCAGGAAAGGCGCAAAGCTACACAGAGAAACCCTGTCTGAAAAACTCAAAAAAAAAAAAAAAGAGTAAAAGTAAGATATACAGAAGTAAGAAAAGGAAAAAGCCCAGAGGCGAAAGATAGATGGGACAATTTAAAGTTAAGAAAAGCTAGCAAGAAACAAGCCAAACTAAGGCCGGGCATTTATAATTAAGAATAAGCCTCCATGTGTGATTTATTTGGGAGCTGGGTGGCAGGCCCCCCAAAAGACCAAAAACAACCAACAACAGAGAAATTCATTCCTTAAATTCTGTTCCTCTAGAGAACCCTGGCTAATACACTCCGTGAAGCCCTGCCTCCCCCAGACCACCCTGTCCAGAGAGACTGGCTAAGAATATAAATCAGGCCAGGTAGGTGGGTCACACCTATCACCCAGCATTTAAGTGAAGCAGGAGGATCATGACCCACCATGCCATGGGCTACGACGGGTGAATTTGCCTCAAAAAAGAGGGAGGAGAAGGGAGAGGGGGAGACTGTGGAGGTCCACAGAGGCTACCTAGTGAGACCTTACTCTGGGTCAGAGAATCTGAGCTTGCTTTACCAGCAGGGCTACATAATGGGATGATTTGGCCACTGGCGTGTTTACCAGGTGTTTTGAAGGGTCTACACTTGGCTGTATATTGTGCTTTGATCTTGAAAGGGGAAGGTCTTTTGCCTTGCCCCTCGGCATTGTACAAAAAGCCCTTTGGAATAAACCTCAAAGCGACTGGGTATAGACCCAGGGCCCTCCAGAAGCTATCCTGTGTCTCTGTCTTTCTTATTGTCTCCTATCCTTCTGTCTAATACTTCCTCATTCGTCCCCATCCCCACCCCCACCCAAGAACCGAAGCTGGACTATACATTAGGTCTCATTACCCCCCTCTCAAAATTCTCCCAAACTTCCCAAACCACATGAAATGGCCCGTAAAGCCCTACTCTTCTCAGGCATTCTCCGGGCATCCCTGTGCAGCCCTCCTTCGATGTCTCCGCTCCAGCTCTTCCAACTTGGAATATGCTAAGCAATCTCTGCCTCAAGGAGTTGCATGCTGGTCCCTTGAGCTGACACCCTTGGCCTGCAACAATTTGGCCACAGACCACAGAGCTTGCTCCCCACCTCCCTTCTTACTTTATTCAAAAGTGACCTCAGCGCTGGTCTAGCAGCCCCACCTGAGGTTGCCTGCCTTGTGGAATCTGAGCCTTGACACTCTTCTCTAAAGGGGCATTGAAAACTACTTCCCTACCTTGAGGTCTGAAGGCTCCTCTCACCCTGTGCAACCATGTATCACATACTGATCCACTGACCCCTCAGACTACACCTGTAAATATCACACTTGTATGGACAACTCGATGGCAATACAAATTCTCTAAATCATCTTGGAAAGGAAAGACAAATTTTAATCCATATAACCACAATCTATCAGTTGCAGTTTTGAGTAAAAACGACAGACCGAAAAGAAAGAAAAGTTAAGAAGCGGCTGTTCGGGTGACCATGCCAACAGCTGCTCCAGCGCTGTTGCTGGACACTGTCTCACTCCAGTACACAGCAAAGAGGTTTGTACATGTCCCACTCCATCTCAGAGCATCAAAAGGACACGTACACAGGCTGGCAAGATGGCCTGAAGAAGCTTGCCATGCAAGCCTGACAACCTGAGTTGACTCCTGGAACCCATGCCAAGGTAGAAAAAGACAACAGACTCTCCAAAGTTGTCCTCTGACCTACCTACACACACATCCCAGATACACACTCCTATACACACAATAATAACAAACTGTATTTGTTTGTTTGCCTTTTGAGACAGGCTTTCTGTGTAACAGCCCTGGCTGTCCTGGAACTTGATTTATATACCAGGCTGGTCTCGAACTCACAGAGATCCTCCTGCCTCTGCCCTCCCATGTACTGGGATTAAAGGGGTGACCAACACCTTTAATCCAATAAAGATTTTTTTTAATACTTTATTTTACGTGCATTGGTGTTTTGCCTGCATGTATGTCTGTGTGAAGGTGTTGGGTCCCCTAGAACTGGAGTTACAGACAGCTGTGAGCTGCCATGTAGATGCTGGGAATTGAACCCAGGTCTCCTGGAAGGGCAATCAGTGCTCCTAACCGCTGAGCCATCTCTCCAGCCCACTCAAAAGGACAAAGGCAGGTTGGAAAGCACCTACAATCACAACACTTGGAAAGTGGAGACAAAAGGATCAAACAGTTCAAGGTCATTCTCTGCTGCATACTGAGTCAGAGGCCCACTTGAGCTACATAAGACCCATCTCCCCTCTGAACCCCTGAAAGACTGTTATACAGAGAAACCCTGTCTCGAAAAATCAAAAATAAATAGATTAATTAAAAAAAAAAAGGAGAAACTAACAAGAACAACAAAAAAGACAGTTCTGCAGATAAGAGCACTTGTTGATCTTACAGAGGACCCAGGTTCAATTCCCAGCACCTACACAGTGGTTCATGACTATCTGTAACTCCAGTTCCAGGGGATCCCAACATCCTCTGCTGACCTCTGTAGGTACCAGACACTAACATGATACACATACACACACCCAGGCAAAATACTCATACTACTATTATACTCATAAAACTAAATCTTAAAAAAAAGAAAACTTCAATTATCAAATGTAAGTTCACCCAAAAGCAGTCATTGTTTTTGTAGTAGTCACCTATTGTTAAGAAGTATTTATGACTGAATTTCAAAGTATATGAGACCCTTGCATAAGCTACATTTGCTTATTCAGACAGTATGATGGTTCAATAAGTACACAGTTTGAGAAATATCACTGCCACAATACAACCTGGACCCTAATTAACTAGCTCCTGGCTGGCCTCTGCAACACATTAGTCTAACCTGACCTTAACTGTTAGCCAACAACATGTACTGTCAGCATTATGAACCAATCAGATTCATAAAAATGTCAAAGCCAACTAAGCAGGGAGAGAGGAGGGTGAAGAAAGCTCCATCAATGAGGACAGGGCTATTCCTTAGAGAAAGTAACAATCTTCAGTTCAGGGGGCACACTGCTTCCACACTCAACTTTTCCCACCTTGCTCCAAAGCAAGAATTTTCAAGTCCTGGGCCGGGTGGTGGTGGCGCACGCCTTTAATCCCAGCACTCGGGAGGCAGAGCCAGGCGGATCTCTGTGAGTTCGAGGCCAGCCTGGTCTACAGAGTGAGTTCCAGGAAAGGCGCAAAGCTACACAGAGAAACCCTGTCTCGAAAAACCAAAAAAAAAAAAAAAGAAAAGAAAAAAAAAAAGAATTTTCAAGTCCTGCTCACAAATGAGAAGGTCAAAAGATAGTATCAATTAGGTTCTGTTTGAACCTTTCAGTACACAAACCACTTTGAGGATATGATACAAGTGCTCCATAGACAGGCAGAATAAGAAAAATCCATGCCCGCCTGGCAGTGGTGGCGCACAGCTTTAGCCCCAGCACTCGGGAGGCAGAGGCGGGCAGATCTCTGTGAGTTCTAGGCCAGCCTGGTCTACAGAGTGAGATCCAGGATAGCCAGGACTGTTACACTGAGAAACCCTGTCTTGGAAAAACCAAAAAAAAAAAAAAAAATTCCATTCACAATGGTAGAGTCCCAACTCTTGGTGAGAGCAGATAAGAAGATGGATGCTTCAAAGCCACCTAAGTCCAGTCCCCTCCCCCACAGAATGCAGACCCCAAACAGTAAAGGGGCTTGTCCCGTGTCAGCAATGAACCAGAAGTGGGCTCAGGCTAGAAACAGCAACTCAAGCAGACTAAATACAGTCAGATTTTTCTTGTGCAAAGAACTGCTCCACCAGAAACTGCTAACTACAGTAGCAGACAGCAGGAGCTGGACCCAAGCATTGTTTCAGAAAGTCTTTTGATGCTTAAGGAAAAACAAAGATCAGACACCTGGAAAGCACTCACCATGTTCCACAAACACGTTGCAGTGTGGACCCCCATGCCGCGATGAGTCCCTCTTCCCTGACCCCTTGATAAAATGCAGGGCGGGCAAACTAGGCCTTCTTTGGTCCCCAAGAACTTTTCCAGGCTGCTGCCCCATAAAGCAATGATAGGCACCCCTTTCCAGAAGAGGGTTCAAGATCTTCCAGAATGGTCCCACGTCAGTAACTGGGGTCAATCACAGAAAAGACAACTTCCATGAGAAAGGGAAACTGGGTTTGAGGTTCATACATGTAAACAGGAGTCTGGAATTCTTTTCCAAGTTAATTAATTTGAAGTCATGTAATCACAACGCTACCCAAAAGCTTCTTGACTCTAAGTCTATTTTGAGGGCTGAAGAACAGTTTCCTTGCAAGAGGAAAATTTTAGATAGAAATATTCACAGGGAAGTGTGAAAAGGGTCAACCGTACTAAAAGTCATTTCAACTCCTCAGCGTGCTGGAATCGCTGAACGTCTTTGATGCTTCTCTGCAACTTTCCCTGTGGAAGTCACCAATCTGTCTCTCCCACAAATTTCCTGCCGCTCTCTCTTCCCTACCCTGCTCTCCGGAAAATGAGACGGGTCACACAGATCTCAACCAGAGCTTGCTCTCCACTCCGCCGAGGAGGAATGCATGACCAGCAACTTCTAAGTCCGCTTTTTAAAAGGCCTGTGAAACCAATCCAGACTTTTCCTTTGCATTAAAGTTTTGGGCTGCACTGAGACCAATGGGGCTGTAGGTGACATTGGAAGAAGTCAGGACATCGGAGGCCGGCGGAAGCAATCTGGGAGGACCGTGGAGATCGCTTGACAGCAGGGAGATGATTTGAATGGGGGGCTCCGTGGCCAAACTTGGGGTTGGAATCGAGCGAAGGGCGGCCTCGGGGTGAAACAGAGACTTCCCCAGGCGGGGCGCGGGCAGCTTACTCGGGGGCGACGCTCCTCCACGCCTCAGGAAACTGAGTGTCCCAGGTAGGCTGAAACTGAGACCACCCCGGGTGTCCCAGAGCCAGAGCAGAACTGTGAGGGACGAAGGACTCCCGCGGTCCCGAACCGGGAGGCGGCCACAGGGGAGGAGGCCCGGCGCCTCAGCTGCCCCGAGCTAGGGGTCTACCCGAGACACCCCTCCCCCGGCCCCGGACTCTGCCGCCGCCGCCGAGCAGTCACATCCCCGACTCTGCCGAGGGACCCGGCTTCTCCAGCCAGTGAGGGGTGTGCCGCGGAAGGGTTCCTTAGCCGCAGGACCCTACAGCCGGCTCCAGGTCCAGCGCCTCTCAGGGACAGACACCGACCCCCGAGGCCGCCATGATGGATTACGAGCAGCTCCACAACGAGGGCAGGCCCCGCCCCCGGGCCCGCCCCCAGCGACGCCGGAACACCCTCGCGAGGTCTGATGGGCCGCCGGCGCTGCCCTCCTACACGGCGCCGCACCTTCGGGCTCCCGCCTCACTGCCCGCGACAGGCCGGCTCCGCACGACCTTTTAAAGGCAGGTTTTCTGAGCTCAAGGTGAGCGATAAGGAAGCGCCCGCCTCCTCTGCATTATCACTGGTCTTCCGATAACTGGAGTCTCTCCCCCTCACCGCCATCCAATTAGCTGTTGAGGGCGATAGCGGCCAGCTAATCGTGTTCGGTGCTGCCGCGAGGCATGTTGGGACTTGTGGTCCTGGCGCCCATGGGCTGCTCGCCGAGGCCCTAGCCTCCCGCTCCTATAGCTAGAGGGCTGGTCCCGCCTCCCGGGAGCCGGTGGACTCTGGTCAGCCAACATCTTCACTGCTCGGATTGCGAGACCGCGGGAGATTCAGAGCCAGGGGGAAACTACGGATTGGAGTTTTCCAGAACCGGAGTCGGATTACTTCTTTGAGCCTCGTTAGGGGAGAAACTTTGGCTTGCTCCTAGAAACCAAGATGACCAGTGCGTTACATCCTCATCACTTGGGAAAAGAATAAATATGGGAACCTAGGAAGAAGTATTGAGAAAGCAAGCATCATGATGCTTTGAGATAGGAAGAAGTTGAAGAAAGTGTTTGTTCAAGGTATACCAGGCGCGATCCTGCACTAGTATGAATCCTTACCATGACATTTCACAGTGAGACATGCATTCTCACAAATTCTAAGGCGATCGAGGCCAGCCTGGGATACAGAGCGAGTTCCAGGACAGGCTCCAAAGCTACACAGAGAAACCCCGTCTCAAGAAACGAAACAAACCAAACAAACAAAAAAAAAACAAACAAATTCTAAGGCGAAAATTGTCCAGGTTATCAAATCTCAAAAGCCTGTGAAACTACCCCACACCTGTGAACATTCATCTTCAGGCCCCCCTAGTCTTCACTGTTCCTATTACCTGGACCCATTTCTTTTTTTTTTTCTTTTTGGTTTTTCGAGACATGGTTTTTCTATATTGCCCTGTCTGTCCTGGAACTCGCTCTGTAGATCAGGATGGCCCCGAACACAGATCTCCCGCCTCTGCCTACTGAGTGCTGGAATTAAAGACGTGTGCCACCACCACCCCAGCACCTGGACCCATTTCTAAAGGGACCCACTCATCACAGCACTCAGTCTGTACTTTTACATAAAATGCTTTACCCCAATCCTTTTACCCATCAAGGCATGAAATGCTGTTCCCACTACACAGATGGGAAAGCATTCGTAGCTGGGATTGAAGTGTCACTTAAAGGTTGCTACTTTTTGCTCAGAAGCATGCCTTTTCTACCGCAGCACTCGGAACTAGTAACTGGTGAGCTAACGTCAAGTTTTCAGATGTCACTGTGGACGTTTGGGAATGCTGCAGTGATGTCTGTCCAGCTAAGCATTTTAGAAATCGTCTGCCAGGTTGAGAAGTGGCACTTTTTTTTTTTTTTGAAAATGGCATTTCAAGAGGCACACACCTTTAACCTCAGCACTCAGCAGCCAGATCTGAGTTCAAGGCTGCCCTGACCAAATAAAGTTCCAGGCCAGCTTGAGCAACATAGTGAGACCCTGCATTTAAAGAAACAAAGGGAGGTGGGTGTGGGGAAGAAAATGGCTTGTCACTTGAAATAGTCAATGTGAAGTAAAAGAAATCTTGTGCCCAGATTTACAAGTGGAATTTATAAATCCTAGTGAGGGAACTTTTGTTCCCTTACAGAATAATCTTGGTGGGTTGGTTTTGTTTTGTTTTGTTTTGGTTTTGGTTTTTCGAGACAGGCTTTTTCTCTGTGTAGTTTTGCACCTTTCCTTGAACTCACTCTGTAGACCAGGCTGGCCTTGAACTCACAGAAATCCACCTGGCTCTGCCTCTGAGTGCTGGGATTAAAGGCCCCCGCCCGGCTCTCGCAGAATCATCTTACGTCATCTTGTTTTTATTGTAAGTTTGGCTGTTAAAAACCTTCTCCTGTCTTGCACTGCCAGTCTTCAGATGCCTTTGTTCCCCTCGTTCACCCATTCTCATCCTAATCACTGCTTTTTTCTTTCTGAAGATTCTACTTTTTAATTCCTATTCATGCTTTAACCATTTCCTTTCCCCACCCACATTCTTCATTCTCTGGTTGAACTTTAAACTGAACAACCAAATCATAACTTTTTAAGATTTATTTTTGTGTGTTGTGTGTGTGCATGCATGAGTTTATGTGCACCACTATCGTGCCTATTGCCAACAGAGGCCAACGAGCACCAGAGCCCCTGGAGCTGGATAGAGTGGTGGACATGGTTATGAGCTGGAAACCAAACCCAGATCCTCTGCAAAAGTAGTAAGTGCTCTTAATGACCAAGCCACCTTCAATTGCAACTCTTCAATAAATATTTCTTGAACCAACATTCATTGGTTTTTGCTTTTGAGACAGGATTTATAGCCCAGGCTGCCCTCAAACTTTCTATGTAGCTGAGAGTTCTTTTGTACTTCTGATCTCTCTGCGACCACCTCTCGAGTGTCAGGGTTACAGGTATGCGCCACTAAAACTGGTTCAAGCAATGCTAGGGATGGAACCCAGGGCTCAAGAATGCTAGGTGAGCATCCTACCAAAGCGTCTGCATCCCCAGTCCTAGCAACCAACGCATATACTAAGCACCTATTCCTGGTGCTGACGTACAGCACTGAGGGAAGGTGCCATCTTACTCAAGGAATACAAAAGGAGGAACAGGCAGGCAAGCAGCAAAACAGTGATCCAAACAAAACTCAGTCTTGGAGCTGGAGAGATGGCTCAGTGGTTAATGCACTGGCTGCTATTCCAGAGGACCCAGGTTCAATTCCCACCACCCACATGGCAACTCACAACCAGCTGTAACTCTAGTTCCAGGGCATCTGATGCCCTTTCTGGCCTTGGAAGATACCTGGCACATCATGTGGCACACAGACATACACACAGGCAAAATACCCATACACCTTTAAATATAAAATCAGTCTCAAAGCCGCAAACTACGCTCCTGGATCCATAGCCCTTCGTGGTTGATTCAACCTGTGCTCATACATGGCTTTGGTGCCTTGCTAAAGCTGAGCTCTCTCTTCATTCAGTTCCCTAGATTGCTTTCCTCACCTAAAAGCAGAGGGAGGGCATTGCTGCTTATTGTTTCTGGTCATCCCGAGGTCCAACTTGACCTTGGTTTTGCAGCTCAGCTCTGCCTCACTGTCCTCACTGCAGGGTCACCACCTGCAGTGATGCTGTAGCCTTCTCCCAGACCAGCAGTTTCCTTTCAGATGAGCTCAGAGCCATCTGAGGTTTTCTTCCCCAGAGATGCACTACTACTCTTTGGATAATTTATTTGTTACTCTTAAAGACTTCTTTTTGACTGGACTCAGAAGCTCCCACTGAGACAGCCTACATCTGCTGACAGTTTGTTCCTGGTGTTTTCGCTGGTTTTCTTATTCTTTTGCCAGAAGTTTAACATGTTCTGTAGCCTCCTTGTTTTCCTTAGTGTGCTGTTTCTTCAGAGCAATATACCAACACCTGTGTTGCAGAATAGTGGAGGAACGAGATGCTGAGTGGGTGCTTTGGTTCTGGGCTTCCCGACAACAGTGGACATCTTCTTTCGAGAGACTAGAAAGCTAGCTCTTTTGGGTTCCAACAGCCAAGACAGTCAGTCAGTCCATGAATATCCTTCTCTCTTTCTCTTACAGTAATCAAGTCGAAAACACTCAGGTTGCCATCCACATCCTCTCTCCAGTTCTCCCTGGTCTATAACAGGAATGCCCCTTACTCTACAGCAGGCACACTGTGCCATGGGTCAAGATGCCTTGCTTCATGGGAGAACCTTGTTTGTTGTTCCCACCACTGACTCTGACCACATAACCCTCCACTCTTCATGCAAAGAAAGCATCAGCAGCTCCTCTGTGGCCACGTACTTCTAAAAAGTATGAAGCCTGTATTTATCATCCACTCCAATGAGTTTCTCACAGCCAGTGGCAGGGAAGGAAATATTCAACTTCATCTTGATACAGCCAACTGCCTAAGAAGCACCATGAAAAACAAGCAAGATGCACTACTTTTTAATACTAGAAGACTTTTAAGGGTTCAAACTACAGCGTGCAAAGCCCAGCAAGTATATGATAGGATGTTAAAACCAATGTCTGATGCATCCTGTATGGCTCAAAGAACTTTTATTAAAAGTGGTTCAACTCAATCTAACTTTGTCCTTACTTTCATAAAGCAAAGCTCAGTAACAAAACTTCAGCTGCTTCGTATACCTACTGTACAGTTACACTTACCAAGGGCGCCCTCTGGTGGGCCACAGAAAGCACATCCCCAGCTGAAGATGCTTTTGGACCTCTCTACTGAACTGCCCTGAAGCAGTCACTGAAAAAGCATGCCCAGCAGCTTGGGAGAAACAGGTGAGGACAAATGATCTTGAGTGGGACTTAGGCTCCTATTCCCATCCCCTTAAGAGGTGAACAACCACCAAGCAGTGGTGGTGCTTGCCTTTAATCCCAGCACCCTGGAGACAGAGGCAGGCAGATCTCTGTGAGTTTGAGACCAGCTTGATCAACATAGTGAGTTCCAGGACAGCCAGGGCTACACAGAAATAAATAGCCTGTCTCAAAAAAGAGGGAGGGAGGGAAAGACAGACAGAGGGTCCAGGAGTTGGAGGCTGGAAAAGTGGGGGATGGATATGATCAAAATACATCATATTATACATTTATGAAATTCCCGAAGAATTTGTTGTTTTGTTTTTTTGAGACGGGATCTCTATGTAACCTTGGCTGTGTAGACCAGGCTGGCCTTGAACTCAGAAATCAACATGCTTCTGCCTCAAGAGTGCTGGGATGAAAGGTGTTTGCCACCATACCCAGCATCCAAACAAGCCAATGCTCAAAGATGTCCTTGCCTAGTAATAAACACAAGACCCTAGGTTCCATCCCTAGCTCTGGAAAAAAATACACAAATGTTTTGGGCCAGTTTTGACTCAGTGGGTACGGGTGCTTGTTGCCAAGCCTCGTGACCTCAGTTTGATCCCTGGAACCCACATGGTAGGAGAGAATTGACTCCTACAAGTGGTTTGGATTTCCACATGCATGCACTCACACTCACGCACAAAAATATATAAAGAGGGAAAAAGTGTAAATCAGGGTACCATTTTTGGTTTTGTGTAGTGAGTTAGTCTCACTGTATAGCCCAGGTTGGCCTCACCTCCTGCCTCTGCCTCCATGTGGAATCACCATGCTGGACCAGGGTACCCATTTTTAAACAGTCATAAGAGAAACAAAGCATAAAAACTGGCACTCTACACTGAGGACTTGTATCTTGTTTCTTCTAACTTTCCATTATTCAGAAGTTAATACATCACCACATCAATTACATAAGGCAACGGCTTGGCTTTTCACAGCTCCATTTTGTTTTTTTGTCAGAGCATCAAAAAGCACTGTGGGCCCAGAACACTCATTCTCTCAGTTATTGGCAATGGCTCGGCTCTTACAAACCACCTTCAGGCAGGCCAGGCACTACAGAGAATCCTGCCACTATCTCAGGGAACATCTCAGGCACTTCTTAAAGCCTCCAGGCCAGTTCCTGCTGGTGGACATGTAGAAGGACCCGAGATGCTAGAGAAACAGGAGCAGCTCACACACAGGGGGAAGGAAGCCCAGGTAGAGGGTAGAGATCCCTTACCCTGTTACCAGGACACACAGTAGGAACAGATTCCAACAAAGACTGGTTCATTTTATTCTTCTATCCATCTGACCGCTGGCCTAACTCTACCACCTCTTCTCCAACTACACACTTCTGCATTAAAGAAGATGGAATGAAAGTCAAAACAGACCATT
Organism: Peromyscus eremicus; assembly: GCF_949786415.1. Lineage (NCBI taxonomy): Eukaryota > Metazoa > Chordata > Mammalia > Rodentia > Cricetidae > Peromyscus > Peromyscus eremicus. The sequence goes on along the minus strand of NC_081419.1, from coordinate 5,723,613 downwards.
CGGCTGGCACTGCATGGTTTTTCTTTTTCTTTGGTTTTCTTTTCTCTGGGGTGGGGGTAGGGCTGGAAATTGAACCTGGGGCCTTTCACATGTTAGGAAAGTGCTCCACCCGAGCTATATCCCCAGCCCAGCATGTTTTCTACTGGAACAGTTTCATGGGGTGTTATGTGGCATGACCGTAAAACATGGATTCTCCAAATTACTCCAAGATACATAATCATGCTGGGACACAATGCTCTGAGAGGGACCCGAGTGTCCGAAGCCATCATTCACTTCCACCCTGGCTTTGTCTCAGAACAGGAAAGAACAGGCCTGGCCCTGCTGCACCGCTGAAGGTGAGGAATGTGTTTGTCAGATCCTCCCTGGGCCACATGTGGTGAAGACTGACCACACAGCAGACTCTTCAGCCTCCCAGAGAGGCTGCTCCAGAGAGTCACACAGTCCCATCCTTCGGCACCTGGCCTCACCCCTCCTGTTCCAAAAGCCTCTGGCGTGTTTCTAGCATGATCTCCTCCATTACTTCTGGCTTTAAGATATCTTTAATCTGAAGGAAAACAGAAAAAGGTATGTGTTCATTCAGAAATAACCGTAAGTAGAACATTAAGTCAACTAAAACAAGGCAAGGAAGCCTGGCTAACATATACTGTCTGCAGGCTGCACTCCATCAGAGATTGAGCAAGGACTGTTCCAGCTCTAGACCCAGCTTAAAAAGCAGGCCAGCAAAGTGCCCTGGGACAGCTGACAGAGACACAGTTCAGTCACTCATCAGAAGATGCCTGAGGGGCTGGAGAGGTAGCTCAGGGGTTAAGAACAATTGCTGTTCTTTCAGAAAACTCTGGTTCAGTTCCCAGCACCCACATGGCAGTTGATGGTAGTAACTCCAGCTGCAAGGGATCTGAATCTGACACTCTCTTTTGGTCTCCGCAGGCACCAGGTATGCACATGGTGCACGAACTTACTACACACGTGCAGGCAAAACACCCATATACATAAAATTTATTTTTTTGTATTTTTTTTTCTGGTTTTTTGAGACAGGGTTTCTCTATGTAGCTTTGCACTTTCCTGGAACTCGCTTCGTAGACCACGCTAGCCTCGAACTCACAGAGATCCGCCTGCCTCTGCCTCCCAAGTGCTGGGATTAAAGGCATGCGCCACCACTGCCTGGCATATTTTTTTAATTTAAGTCAAGAAAAAAAATCTTTCTACTTATTTGAAAAAACATCAAGAAGATGGGTGGATTTTGGAACAGGCAAGATGAAGTGTGGAATGCTATTGTCATAAAAATATCCTACCTACACCTCCATCCTACACCAAATCTATAGCAATGCTGGAAATATCTCAGGGAACATGGCAGGGACTCATTAAGGTTGTCTCCAGGCTAGTTCCTGCCATGGGGTATGGGAAGGAAAGTGGAATGCTGAAGGAACACGGGAGCAGCTCACACACGGGAAGGGAGTCTGGGTGGAGTACCTGATGTGCAAGGGAAGCCTCATAGCAGTACAGGATGCTAGTGTCATACAGCATCATCCGCTGAGTTACCAGCAAAACTATGCAGTTCCGAAGCCGGGAGATCACCTCTCGATCACTAAGGGATACTGGCTACACAGGGACACAAAGGGGAAGGGAAAAGAAATAAATACAGGATCCAAATAAGCAAACAGCCCCAGAAGCCCCAGAAGAGAGAAATCACACTAATTTCCACCATGAAACTCCATGCCACCCTAGTGTTGGGATCTTTTTGCACACTGGCTGGCAGGCAAGCCCCAGGGATCCTCCTGTCAACACACACACACACACACACACACACACACACACACACACAACACTGGGATTACATGTGCACCAACACATCTGGCATTTGTACATGGCTTCTGAGGTTTGAATTCAGGTCCTCATGCTTAAGTACTTTACCACCTGAGCCATTCCCCGACCCTCTGTTGCTTCTTCAGTGGCTCTCTGGCTATTACCCTGTAACTTTGCCACCGTCACAAAGCTCAGGGCAGCCACTGAGTCATCTCTTCAGGGAAGACAAGTCAATCAGGTGCTCATGAACACTCTAGCTCAGACTCATTCAGAGCATAGCAGTTTCCTCAGTCCAGACGGTGAGTGACCACAAGCCGCATGAGGCATCACACAGCAGCTCACACAGACAAAACCACTACAGTGCTGCAGCACCTTCTGAGTACACTTGCAATGCTCTACAGCAATAGAATCACCCAACACTGCAGTTCTCAGAACACAGCCTACATGTTAAGTGCCACAAGACTATTGACATAAAGTCAAAACAGGACTCAGCAGATAAAAGCACTTGCTGAGTAGACTCCCAAAACCCACATAAAAGCTAGGCAGAGCACAAAAGTCTGTAATCGCACCACATCTATCAGGAAATCTTCAGCTCATAGGCCAGCAAGCAGAGACCTTCACAAACAAGGTAGAGAAATGCATGGATCAACAGCTTGTCCTCTGACCTCTACATATGTCATGGCACATGATACCCCCCATCTCTGTCTCTCTGTCTCTCTCTCTGTCTCTCTCTCTGTCTCTCTCTCTGTCTCTCTCTCTGTCTCTCTCTCTCTCTCTCACACACACACACACACACACACACACACCAGATTCTACCTGCCACAGATACTCTCAACCAACAGCTGCAATGATGCTCGCTCACCTCCAGGTTTGCAATGAAGCCTCCAGCATCCTCATCTTTGTGCTCGGGTGTAGGGTAGATCCAGATGAAACCATTGTTACCCAGAATAACCGAAGCACCACACGGCAAGTCGTGGAAATGAGTCTTCTGTCGTTTCACCAGGGAAGGAGACACCTGGACTAAAACTCCCTGACCTAGCTAGAGACAGACCATAAGGCAGGCATGGTAGCATATGCCTTTAATCCCAGCACTTGGGAGGCAGAGGCAAGCAGATCTCTGTGAGTTCAAGGCCAGCCGTCTACACAGCAAGTTCCAGGACAGCCAGGGCTACACAAAACCTGTCTTAAGGCAAAACAACAACAAAAGGAAAAAGGAAATGGATCAGAAGCCAGGTAGGGAAGCACAGCATCTGAGAGGCTGAGGCAAGAGGCTCACTAGGCTGTCTGAGCTATCTAGTAAGACCCCATTCCCCCACAAAAAAGAGCAAGAAACAATCAGTGAGAATGAATGCAAAGTAGGTTTCAGAATACACATCCTGACATACCTCATCATTGGCCTTCCTATGGATACTGTTGTCACCCAGTGCACACACAGCATGCACTTTGCAGAAAACATTTCTGCCCACGGCTATTTATACATTCCAGAGAAGGTGGCAGTCAGGTTGATGAGATGGTGGTAAAGGTGCCTGCTGACAAGCTGAGTTCAATCCCCAGAACCCACACAGTAGGAGATAACCAACTCCTATAAGATGTCCTCTGACCTCCACACGTGCCATGGCATGCACATTTTAATTAAAAGAAAGAGGTTGTCAATACTCTGTCACTTCCCTTTGCCTTCTAATCCAGAGCAGGTGTGCTGGCTATTACAGAAACTAGAGCCAATGAGGAGTCTCCCACTGCCCACATAACAGTTCCATTCCATGATCCTAGTTTGGATCTTAACCTCAAATTTCCATGCCACCCATAAGACGTGGTTCACTGGATTAGTAAACCCATGCCTGGTCTTGACTGGTCAGCTCTAGGTCCTCATACTAATAAGAAGTGTCTAGAGCAACAGGCTGTGGAGGTCCGTGCATGCGCGCACGCACGCACGCACGCACGCACGCGCGCGCGCACGCGCGCACACACACACACACACACACACACACACACACAAACAGTAGGCTGTGGAGGTCCGCACACACAACACCTCCTCTTACATCAAGAACATGGCGACAGCTGCCACTTGATTAAAGGACACAGCTCTTTGTTCCTCTTTGTTTCCTTGGAAAATGGAAAGCCAAGAAACAACTACACCCTATGTGTCCTAGGAAGCACGCTGTCTTTAAAATACGTGACCTCAATAATGGAACCTCACAGAAGCAGACAAATTTCATTTAGAGGCTGTGATGGGAACTCCATCTTTGCCAGCAGGAATATCTGCCATGTTGACCGCACTGCAGACATGGTTCTGCAGACATGCAGCCAGCCTCTCTACACCAGGTTGACATCTCCCAGAGCCTCACAAGCCCAAGTAGAGGGGCTCTGCCAGAACAGGCTCCTCAGGAGGAAAAGGACTTAGGACATTAATCACCCTTTGTCCTGCCACAGGTAGCAGAAGCTCCCCCTCCCCACAGGCCCTGTGAGCACAGTCAGCCATTAGTCCTAATCACTGGGTTCTGTTGTTGCTTTTTGTTGTTTTAAGATGGGGATTGTAGGGAGAGGTTGTCTCACTATGTAGTCAAGGATGGTTTCCAATCTTCAGCCTCCAGAGGGCTGAGATTACAGGGCTATGACACACACCCAGCTCCCTACCAGGCCTTTAGGTCAGCAACGCCAGGAAGAACTGGACTTGAAGCCTCCAAGCCTGACTTACCTTTCCGTATTTCAGGCTCCTTGTGTGCAGAGAAACAGCTCCATCTGAGAACACTGCCTGGACCTCCGCCTGCCCAGGTGATGAAGGAACAAGAACAGCCATGGCAACCCACTCTCTGTCATCTGCATGCATCCAGCTTGCCCTCCATCACTGACAGGCCACCCTGCCTATCTTACATGACCCCAGGGGACATCACTATGACCTCACCTCTCCCCTTGGTTGGCAAGGGTATCTTGATACAATCTTTGCTACTCTCTGGGGTAAATGTTCATATCATTTAGGAAACTTGAGGGCTGGGGAGGTGGCTCAGTGGGTAAAGATACTTGCCATCAAGCCTGTGACCTGAGTTTGATTCCTCAGGATTCACATGGTAGAAGAAAAGAACCAACTCATACAAATTGTCCTCTGACCTCTACATGCACAGAATAGCAGTGATCGCACACATAAACAAACAGTAAGTGTAATCAAATATTTTTTAAGATAAAAAATGAAATGTGGGTCTAAGCCAGGAATGATGGTCTATGCCTGAATCTCAGTACTCAGGAGGCTGAGACAGCAATGCCATATTTGAGGCTAGCCTGGGGTACACAGTGAGTTCAAAGGCAGCCTGGGCTATCCTTAAAAAGGACGGAAAGACAACTGTGTCTAGCTTGTACCATGGATCACAAGTTACCAAAGCAAGGCATCGTTCTGAGCTAAGGAGAAAGGGCAAAGCTGCAGCCGAGGCCGGGACACCTGAGCCAGCTCAGACCCTGCGGTGCCTTTCCTCTGGTCAGAGCGCAAGCACGCTTGCAGCCCTGCATGTCAGGATACACTGATGAGGTCTCCTTCCTGTAAGAAGCCTCTCATGGCCAGCTCGTCCTCAGCAGATCTTCTCCTCTGAAACACACAGGAGAACGACCATATGACACAAGTCTCCCGCTCAGGAAGAGCTCTTTCCATTGCTGCTTTTGCTTGAGGCCTGGGAAGCCATGGTATTTTAACATGAAGAACTATGACAAGAGGAAACCTGAGTCGCTGGAGAACAAGGGAGATGATTCTGGCTCTCCAAAGCAGGACCCTCCTGAGCTACCCCAGACCCTCTGTAGCTCACTGAGTCTGTTTCCCACTCCCCCACCACACTTCTACCAGGCTGTGTCTGCTCATGTATCTCCCTTCTTCTCAGTCCCTAGCCTCATCCACTCAGACTCCAGGCCCTCCTATGAAACCACCACTCTGCTCCCGTGTTTCTTCATCCTCCCACCACCATATGGCTCAGCTCTCTCCTGCCCTCCACCATCTATAGGCTCTTTAAGGGGCTTAGGTATGCCTCCTTTATTCTGGACTCTCCATAGACCCAGCTCAGGAAGCCTCTCTGAAATATATGATGGAACTGAACCATCACTGTCTGGAATAACCAAATGCCATTCAGTCATCGAAAACTAAAGACAGCCGGGCAGTGGTGGCACACGTCTTTAATCCCAGCACTCGGCAGGCAGGTGGATTTCTGTGAGTTCAAGGCCAGCCTGGTCTACAGAGCGAGATCCAGGACAGGCACCAAAGCTACACAGAGAAATCCCATCTCAAAAAAACAAAACAAAACAAAACAAAACAAAAAAAAAACAAAAAAAAAAAAAAAAAAAAAAAAAAAAAAAAAGGAAAGAAAAAGAAAACTTGGGCTGGAGAGATGACTCAGAGGTTAAGAGCACTGACTGCTCTTCCAGAGGTCCTGAGTTCAATTACCAGCAACCACATGGTGGATCACAACCATCTGTAATGAGATCTGGTGCCCTCTTCTGGCCTGCAGTCATACATGCTGTATACATAATAAATCAATCTTAAAAAAAAAAAGACAACAAGAAAAAGAAAACTAAAGACATGTGGGGCTCAGTGACACACGCCTTTAATCCTAGCACTCAGGAAGCAGAGGCAGGCAGATCTCTGTGAGTTCCAGGCCAGCCTGGTCTACAGAGTAAGTTTCAAGATAGTCAGGACTACACAGAGTGTCTCAACCCAACTCCCGCACCAGCAAGAAAAAAATGAAAGCTAAGGCCAGTCCTTCATGGACATCTTCCCTATGTAATGCCATTGCACCAAGAAAAAGAAATAAGCACCAAGATCCAGGGGCCTTTCTCCCCAGCTCCGTCTTGGGAGCCCACTCCACGGATGTTTCTGGTCTTAACACACACTAGTTGCTGCCTACGTCGGGAGAGTTCACCAAGGTAGCAGACTCCATGACAAACAGTGACAGTGTAGAGCAGAGCTCTATGGTAGAGCAAAAGCCCCACAGCTCAACTGGACAGTTTCAGGGCAGGTAAGCACTTACCAGCTCCCCTCCGGGCAGGTTCATGGATGAGAGGAGCAAGACAGAATCCAGCCTGGAATTGGTCTCCACTTTCCACCTCTTCTGTTGAACCTGTATGGAAAACGTAGAGCAGCATCGCAGGGGCACCTTCTTCACACAGCGTTTCACAGAATGAAGGTCCCAGCTCTGAGCCACCAGCCTCCTTCGCTTGGCGAAACAGCAACCTTACCTCTGTGATTCTCCCCACTACAATGTCTCCTACTTCTCCATTGTACCTGCAAGAGAAAGCAGAAGGCTGTCAGCAGCCAGCGGGCTGGACAGACCAATCAGTGTCTGAGACTGAGTAAACAGACGGGACTCGGTAAGTATCTTATTTAGAAAACAGGTGTAACTACAATGTTTAGACCCGGGGACTTCAGAATCTCTCTGTGTATTAGCTATCCTTAAAGAAATTGCTCATTGAGAGCCGTTCCTTTAGATTGCTTGATTATGTGACAAATTAAAAACACGGAGTACTCGCCTGTGAATGGGATGAGTTCATCACCAAGCACTGGAGGAGAAAGGGGACTCTGCAACAGGTCACCATCCAGGGGGCTCCAACTGCCACCTCCCTGCTGCCTGCCTGGCTCAGGAACTCTGCTGGTCCCTCTCCGATTCCAACGGTGAAGTGCTCTTTGCTAAAGCCCAGGCATTAGACTAGGTCTCTTTCTACTCACAGTTCCCTCACTTACAGTGAGCTCACTGAGTTTTAACGGTGAGAGGCTGGGGCACATCCATAATCCCAGCTCTTGGGAGGTGGAGTCATCAAACTATCCAGTATCAATAGCCACACAAATGGCTCATGAGCACTTCTAAAAGTAAGGAAGTGAAGCTTGCCAGCAGCTGCTTCCCCTCTCCACAGCAACTGCTCTCTCCCATTCATCCCCGGGTCAGTAAGTGCTTACCACCACCCTCATCCCCCCACCCCCAACCTCCCATGCTTAGGCCAAAACCTTGGAACATCAACCTTGATTCCTGTCCCACTCTGGGATAAGCTCAGCACAAATCCTGCTAATGTCATCTTAAAATGCATGAAGGAAACAAAGACATCCAGACTGGAAAACAGGAACTAAAACCATCTCTAGTCTGTTAACTATATATCCTTGGACACATCATTATTGCAAGTGAGCAATGTTCCTATAGAGAGAAAACCCCAAAGAATAAAGTCCAACACCCTATCGTGTAAAGACACTCAGAAAACAAAGTACACGGAGGAACTCGCCACTACTCCTCAGCGCTGTGCTGCTACCCTCGTGCCAGCCGCCACCGCTTTGTCTTTTGTTAGATAACTACAGTTCCCTAGTCTAGCTCCCCGCCCCCTTCAATGTCCATAGCAGCTACAGCAAGTTGATTAAGACATAAGCCAGAGCCAGGCAGTGGTGACACACACCTTTAATCCCAACACTCAGGAGGCAGAGGCAGGCGGATCTCTGTGAGTTCGAGGCTAGCCTGGTCTACAGAGTGAGATCCAGGACAGGCACCAAAGCTACACAGAGAAAACCTGTCTCGAAAAACCAAAAAAAAAAAAAAAAAAAAAAAAAAAAGACATAAGCCAGATCATAGCTTTCTTTTGGTCAGTCCCTTCCAAGAGCTTCCCAGATCACATAACAAAGCCCAGCCATCACAGCCAGGCAGATGTCGATCACCTGCCCACCTCAGCCCCTGATCTCCTCTGTGACCACTCAGCTCCATCCCCACTGGCTTCCCTTCTGGACTAACCTTTATGGGCTGCTTCTAGGTACTTGGCCCTGTGTTAAGTACTTTACATGCAGCATGTCACTGAATTCTAATGAAAATCCTGACGTGGCTATTTTCTTTACTATGCAGAAAAAGGAAGTACCTGAGCCTTGGAGGGATCGTGACATGAGGAAACCTTTGAAGCTCACACTACTACCTTTCAGGATGTCCTGGGAAGGAAAGGGTTTATTTGGCTTACAGGTTACACTCCATCATCAAGGAATGCCAAAGCAGAAACCTGGAGGGCAGAACTGAAGCAGAGACCATGGAGGAACACCACTTGCTGGCTCGTTTCCTAGGCCCAGGCTCAAGCTTAGCCGGCATATTCATTGTCTCCCCTACCACTCCCCAACTTAGACAGGGTCTCTCTACATAGCCCAGGCTGTCCTGGAACTCACAGAGAGCCGCCTGCCTCTGCCTCCCCCAAGTGCTGGGATTAAAGGCGTGCATGGTGCCTGGCCCTCCAACAAGCATTCTTACACACCCCATGGACTGGGCCCTCCCAAAAGACATGCCCACAGGCCAATCTGATGGAGTCAATTCTTCAGTTTAGTTCCTGCTTACCAGGGAACTATAGATTTGTGTCAAGCTGGCAGCTGAAGCTAACTATGACACACAGCTGAATTCAACACAGCAGGCCTGTAGCAGGACGGATTGTGGAGTGGGGGGAGACGGAAGAGACCTGTGTACAACTCACACTTGTCCTTACCTGGTTTTCAAGGCTTTCACACAGATCAGTTTGTTCACCCTCTCCACGGAGCCAGCCACAGACGCAATGAGCTTCTCTTCCCCCATGTATGTCCCATGGCCCCTGTTGAAGGACAAGGCCACAAAGAAAGGATACCATGTTACACTGGAGGTGACCTCTCCCAGCTAGAAGAACCTAACGGGCCCCTCCTGCCCTGAGCCTGATGCAGTCCTCAGAGTGGACATCTCCGTCATCCTAAACAGGACAGTTCAGGTGTCACTTTCCAACCGACCTCCAGGATCTCAGGCAACACAGGAGCCCTCCCCACTTCTGCCTCACCTATCCCATTCCCGGCTGCTCCCCTGACCCTGCCCTCCCTCATCCACTGCAGTTACAACTTTCTGATGGCATTTCCTGTGTATGTCTCCTCGCTAGATCGTAAACACCAGGGCATAGGTTTTCACTTCCGTACCCCAACCACACAGGATATGTTGAAAATACGAAGGAATGAATCCTAAGAGTTCTACCATCCAATAACCTTAAGCTTAAAGCTCAGAGGCAACGCTATAAACGTTTTAGCTTCATTTGTACCAAAAAAAGGGAAGAAAGAACTTGGTGTGGTAGTCACACCTCTGAGTCCAGAACCTGGGAGGCAGAAGCAGGGGGATCTCTGATTTCCAGGCCAGAGTGGTCTACAGAGTGAGTTCCAGGACAGCTAGTGTTATAGTGAGGCCCTGTCTCAGAGTGACAGAGAGATAAAACGATGCAAAAGGGAGAGACTGGCTACCTAACACAGAGTCATCTTTGGTGGTGATGCAATGCGAATTTGCTCTTCGGCCTACTGTTCAGTTCATATAATCCTCACTACCCTACCGACTACAGTTGTCACCGCTGTCTTCAGGGTGAGGATACCGACCTTCACAAGGTGCGACGGCTAATGATAACAGTAACGATGGCAGCTGTCCGCTCCGTAGTCTGCCCTAACTGCCACAAGATGCTGGCCTTTCCATCATAAGTTTGTACACTTGGGTGCATCTAGCACTGTGTCGGCTCAAAACCGGGCTCCTCGCTGAGGTGACACTGAGGGAGGTACCAAACCAGCAACGCCTACTGTCCCTTAGAGGGCTGTAAGGAGGGTCCTGCTCCCAGCTCGCTCTCCCCAGGAAGGCTCAAAACTCTTGTTTCAGGCTGAGGACCCAAAAGTTTCGGACGCCGTAGGTCAAATGAGAGTCAGGGCTGAGACAGGTCACCCAAGATGAAGAGAGTCAGAAGCAAGAGGCTCGGAAAGGAGGGGGCTAGTGTGGATGCTAGGATGCGTCCCGGGCACCTCAGTAACTTAGATACAAGGGGACAGGAAGCCGGGCGTCCGGGGCAGCAGGCCACGTGCGGGGCTCTGCAGCCGCCTCCTGAGGCCTTGGGCCCCCCAAATCCTCACGTACCGCATGAATCCTGTGTCAGTGGTGATCGTGTCCCCCGGTACCACCAAGTGTTTCTTAGAGTCGCGGCCCAGGGTCTCACTGAGAGGTTTGCGAGCCTTAGGAAGCCTCATTTCCATCGCCATCTTGGCGCCAATGATTTGCGCAAGCGCAGCTCTACTCTCGGTGCAACAACTCCCGCCCACCTTCAGAGCAGTGACCAATAGGAATGCATAGTGTAGCGGCCATGTTGACTATTGGCAACTATTAAGTTAACCTGAGGGAGGGAGGAGGGCGCCAAACTGCCATATTTACTACTGGCAAGGAAGCACCCGTGGGATAATGAAGTCTCATGTGATTTGGTTTGGTGTTGAGATGCTGGTTTTGTTTTTGTTTTTGAGAAAGGGTCCCATGTATGGCTGGCCTCAAACTCTGTGTAGCCGAGGATAACCCTGCTGAACTCTTGATCTTCCTGCCTCTACCTCCCAAGATCTGGGATTACACGAGTTTGAATAGGTTGTGGTTTGTGGTGGTGGTTTTCGATTTTGATTAGTTTGTTGTTTTATGTGTATAAGAGTTTTGCCTGTATGTATATCTCTGTGCTACTTGAGTATCTGGTGCCCACAGAGCCCAAAAAAGGGTGTTAGATCCCCTGAAATTGTAGTTACAGATGTTTGTGAGAGGTGGATGCTGGGAATCAAAACCAGGTCCTCTGGAAGGGCAGCCAGTGCTCTTAACCACGGAGCCATCTCTCCAGCCCCAGGTTTAGGTGTTTTTGAGACAGGGTCTCATGTAGTCCAGGATGATCTCAAACCACCTGTGTAACCCAGGATGTCTGTGAACTCCATCTCCTCCTCCACCTCCCTAGTGCTGGAATTAACAGATGTGAACCGTCATGCCAAGCTGTAGTATTAGTTTTTGCCCAAACTATTCCATATTCATCATTCTATTTATTATTGGCCAAGTCTGGAGATTGAGAAGTGAACCTTGAGTTTTTCCATCCAACTCTAAACCACTATAATCTTGTGTTTTATAGGCTAGAGATCAGGACTGGGAGTGGGATTTACAGAACCCACCATCTGAGCAAAAGGTAGAGCCCTGTGAATACTGTTCCTCGAGGGCCTTGTATTCTGTGGTAGAGCAGCCCCTTAGGGGCTGGTTTGGGTCCTTGCCTGTTGCCCCCTTGGCTCTCACTGTGCTTTAGGAAGGACCTCTTCTGAGTGAGCGAGAGAGTGTTTCTTTTGAAAGGTGACTATTGGGCCAGGTGGCGTTGGCACATGCCTTTAATTCCAGCACTCGGGAGGCAGAACCAGGCGGATCTCTGTGAATTTGAGGCCAGCTTGGTCTACAGAGTGAGATCCAGGACAGGCACCAAAACTACACGGAAAAACCCTGTCTCGAACAACAACAAAAAAAAAAAAAAAAAAAAAAAAAGGAAGGAAGAAAAAGAGAAAGAAAGAAAGGTGACTGTTGTAAAGCCAGCCACACATGGCAAGGCAAGTGTATTTGGTAGAGAGGCCACATGTACACACAACACAAAGATCTTTGTTATACTCACACAGACCAAGCGCTCTCTGATTGGATGCCGTTCAGTAGTGCATGGAAGATAGGACAGATGTTTCCTGTGACTTTATCTGAGCCTCCTTTTTAACAGAAGCATTTCCCTGGTCCCTTCTTCCCACCATTCACTAATCCCAGTTTCCCCTGGCCCTGCAAAGTTTGAAGCTCACTGAATTTGTTTGTCTTTTGTTTGTTTGTTTTGAGAGAAGGCTCTCTATGTAGCCCTGCCTAGCCTAAACTTGCTAGGTAGACCAAGCTGGCCTTGAACTCACAGAGAGCTGCCTGCCTCTGCTTCTGCTGGGATTAAAAACATGCATCCCCATGCCCTGCCTCAGCACATTGAATTTCAACCTCACAGAATCAGCAACATAGTTCTCCACTCAAAAGAAATTTGAGTGGACCCTAAAGAAAATTAAACTAAGTCGGGTTCTCACTCTCCTGAAGACCCACCTGACCAATTGTTTATAGATCTCCAAAGGGTCAGTTTACAACTACATTTATCCAGAAAGCCAATCCTGCCCGGAAGTCAATGTCATAGTCACTAGGCAGCCAGGAGGAGGCCAGCGAGAGTCCAACTGTTGAGTCAGCTGTGGCCATACGAGGGCGGTGTTATCCTTTAAGACAGACCAACCCAAGCTGCAAGGCCACAGGAAGCATCCCTAGACCAAAACACTGGTCCAGTTTCATCCTTCAGGGAAAGACATTGACTTAACTCTGCTCATCCTCATAGCACTCAGGAGCCTGTGCCAATGAGATGACATTGTGGATACCTAATTATAGAGAAGGAAATTGAGGCCCAGGAAGGATTAGAATTCACATAGCAAAGGCAGCTAGCTTCATTCAACTCCATCTGCTGCCCATTTCTCCCCAGAGCCCTTGCCATTAACCAAACATTTTCCAAGTGCTCACTGATCCTGTGCTGAGTGCTCATGGCCCTATGCTGAGTGCTCACTGATCCTGTGCTGAGTGCTCATGGCCCTATGCTGAGTGCTCACTGATCCTGTGCTGAGTGCTCATGGCCCTATGCTGAGTGCTCACTGATCCTGTGCTGAGTGCTCATGGCCCTATGCTGAGTGCTCACTGGTCCTGTGCTGAGTGCTCACTGGCCCTGTGCTGAGTGCTCCACAGGCATGTTGCTTACTCCTCAGTCATCTCATTTAGGAAGAGCTCAGGCTATTTCCAGTGACCCCCAAGGACACTGAGTCCCCCAAACAAACCTAGAGCTGGGACTAGAACTCAAGACGTTCAGTTTCCATCCAGCTGCTCTTTGCTCCATGCTTCCTTGTCAACGGCAGTCGTGCAGTGGGCACCTGGGAACAGCCGCACATCTGGGTCAAGGGCTTCTCAAACACAGGGACTAAGCTTTGCTTGGTTTTGTTTTTATTTTATTTTGCATTTTATTTGACAACTTCTGTTTGTATGTGTTCACATATACCCAGGACAACCTGCAAAGCAGGTTCTCTCCCTTCACCACTCAGGCTCCTGGGACCCAGTTGTTGTCAGGCCTCACAGCCAGCACCCCATCATCTCATCAGCAAAAGTGCAGTCCAGAAGTCTGTGATTTCAATGGCAAGTCAGGTCTGCTATATTTAGTGTGCTTGTGTTTAGATATTTATATATGATGCACATATGTGTACAGATGTGTACATCTGTACAGAGGTCACAGGTCAACATTAGGTGCTGTCCTCTGTTGTCCCCCACCTTATATTCAGACAGCAGTAAGGAGATAGACTCAGCTCCACGCCATCACCTCAGCAGCCTGAGGACTGCCTTATTCTTTTAGGAAGCTTGACTTAGGTCAAGCAAGGGTTTGTGGCTTTGACACAGAAAATAATTTCAGGACTAACTAGTGTGAGACAGAACTGAAGGTTTTTTTTTTTTGTTTTTTTTTTGTTTTTTTTTTTTGTTTTTTTTTTTTGGTTTTTCGAGACAGGGTTTCTCTGTGTAGCTTTGCGCCTTTCCTGGAACTCACTTGGTAGCCCAGGCTGGCCTCGAACTCACAGCAATCCGCCTGGCTCTGCTTCCCGAGTGCTGGGATTAAAGGCGTGCGCCACCACCGCCCGGCCAGAACTGAAGATTTTATTAAGACATTTTAATAAAGTCTTTAAGCACAAGGGTTATGTTAGGAGAAAGTGATACATGCCCAGGTGTGGGCACGGGCCCTCAATGCAGAATCAGGATCCATTTGTTTAGCATTAGCCGTGTATACCATTCTCGTGGCTTTCAAGTTACACGTCAAAAGGTTCCTAGGAAAACTCTCCCCTTTTTTTCTCTCTTGATGAGTAAAGGGTGGCTCAGATGATGCTTTGGATGGAATTATGATCTGATAAGGGGAAATCAGGAACCACTAGGATTGTGCAGCAGGTTTTGGGCATGGCTTTACCCTGTAAATGGAGTTTCTGATGGAATTTCTAGAAAACTGCAAGTTTATAGCTGGGAAGGGAGAAAGGTCTGAAGCAGATTTTAACTGCCCTGGAATTCTTCCTTCTCTGTTGACAACAGACCTCAACCGATTCCCATGAGAGGGGCTCATTTTTCCTCTCATATCCCCATGGTTTCCCCCGCCTTTCTATCCTGCCAACTTGGAGCTCATCACTTCCATCAGCTACTTGTACAGCACTGGGGTTACAGACACTTGCCACCACGCTGTCCTCTCATGTGGGTGCTGAGGACCGAAACTCAGCTCTTCATGTCTGTGCAGCAAGCATTTTGCCAACAGCCAACTCCCAACATGCCACACACACAATCCAAACTATACACAGACAATAAGAGGGAGTTTTAAAAACTGGATCAACTAGGCAGTGGAGGCACACACCTTTATTCCAAGCACTCGGGAGACAGAGGCAGGCTGATCTCTGAGTTTGAGGCCAGCCTGGTCTACAAAGAGAATAAAATCCAGGACAGCCAGTGCTACACAGAGAAAGCCTGTCTCTAAAAACAAACAAAAAACAAATACAAACAAACAAAACCCAGATCAGCTTAAATCATCCTCCTGCCTAACACTTTGGGCAACCTCCCTTGACACCAAGAATAAAATCCAAATGTGTCAGCTCAGCCCCTGCTTGTCTCATCCTCCATCTCCTCTGTATCCTCAGACACTCTGGCTCCCTTGGTCCCGTGAACACCACCACTCATTGCTAGCTCAAGACCAGTTTGTTGCGGGCTCTTTCTGCATGGACCCTCTTCTTGCATAGGGTGCTTTCTTCTGACCCATGTCCATATCCTCCTGGAGAAGGTGCTCCCATCCTCCTTGCCTGGACAAACTCTCCAGCCCCTCTTTTGACACTAATCCTGGTTCATTTCTTTTTCTTTTAATTAATTAATTAATTAATTAATTTATTTATTTATTTTTAATGTATGAGTACTCTGTCTGCTTGTACTCTGGTACGCCAGAAGAAAGCACCAGATCCCATTATAGATGGTTGTGAGCCACCATGTGGGTGCTGGGAATTGAACTCAGGACCTCTGGAAGAGCAGCCAGTGCTCTTAACCACTGAGCCATCTCTCCAGCCCGTTTCATTTCTTGACACTGAATTTTCTTGTTTGCTCATTGCGGTCTTCCCTAATCAGAAACAGACTTCTTCTGAGAAGGGTCCAAAACCCAGGACTTCTTTGTTGGTTCGGTTTGGTAGTTATTTGTCCGTTTGAAGACAGGGTCTCATGTATCAAGGCTGGCCTTGGACTTCTGATTCTCCAACCTCCACTTCCCAACTGCTGGGATTATAGGCATGTATAGCAAGCACACTCACTTTGCTCAGTGCTGGGGATGTTAGACAAGCGCTCTCCTCACTGGCACATGGGCATCCCAGCTGCAGGACTTTTGTCTTGTTTTATTCAATATGTATCATCTATGAGCAGCAAATCTGGCCTAGAGAGGGCAGCCTTAAGGCATTTGTTGAAAAAATAAGAAATTTTTACAAATATTTGCTTTCCTATCTGCTCGTTGTCTGTCTCCCCACAATATGTGAGACAAATACTCAGTCTCAGTCTATTTGATTCACTAGACCCAGGTATGACATACCCTAAGCCCTTTCATTTTTTTAAATGATTTATTTATTTATTTATTTTATGTGCATTGATGTTTTCACCTGCATGTCTGTATGAGGTTATCCGGATCCTCTGGAACTGGAGTTACAGTTGTGAGCTGCCATTGTGGGTTTGTGGGTGCTGGAAATTGAACCTGGGTTCTCTGGAAGGGCAGCCAGTGCTCTTAACTGCTGAACCATCTCTCCAGGCCTTGACCTTTTATTTTCTGTATTCTGGTATTTTGACGACTTCTTCTTCTTCTTCTTCTTCTTCTTCTTCTTCTTCTTCTTCTTCTTCTTCTTCTTCCTCTTCTTTTTCAAGATAGGGTTTCTTTGTGTAGCCCTGGCTGTCCTGGATCTCCCTCTGTAGCCCAGGCTGGCCTCAAACTCACAGAGATCTGCCTGACTCTGCCTCCTGAGTGCTGGGATTAAAGGCATGTGCCACCACTACCCAGCTCTTTTTTTCCCCCAAAGATTTATTTATTATGTACACAGGGTTCTGCCTGCATGTATTCCTGCACACCAGAAGAGGACTACAGATCTCATTATAGATTGTTGTGAGCCACCATGTGGTTGCTGGGAATTGAACTCAGGACCTTCGGAAGAGCAGTCAGTGCTCTTAACCTCTCCACCCCCCTATTTTGACTTCTTGAGGACTTGCTTAACCTAAAGGCACTCATCCCTTCCAGATTCAACCAGTTCCTAAAGACAAAAAAACAAAAAACAAAAAAACCTCACCTGAGAACACTCTTTTCCCCAGCCCACACCCTGCTTTATGGGAGATCTGTCACTCAGGGTTACCACCCACCTGCCCTGCTCATCTCGGGGATGAACACAAGATACAAAGAGACAGCCCGAATGTCACAGAGCCTGCTGCAGTCTCAGTGGACAGAGTGCTTGCTGCACAAGCCTGAGGCCTGAGTTTGGATCCCTGGTACCTACCTGAAAGCAGACACAGGGTGCCCAGAGTAACCCTCGCCCTGGGGACCCAGAGTTCACTGACCAACCATCCTAGCTAATCTGTGAGTTCTGGGCTCAGTGAGAGATAGTGTCTCAAAAACTCATGTGGAAATGGGGAAAAAAAGATACTGACTTCAACCTCTGGTTTCCAAACATGCATCACACACAAGTGCTCATGCATGAATACATATACACATGCAAATGAAAGAAAGAAAAGAAAGCCTTGCGTAGTAGTGGGGCATGTCTTTCAGGCAGATCTCTGTGAGTTACAGGACAGCCAGAGCTACATAGTGAGATCCTGTCTCAAAAAAATCAATCAAACAAACAAAATACAGGAAACCCCTTGGCCACACTAGCTCTTCCTGCCTGCTGGCTGACCCTAATGCTTCTCCCGGCGGTTCCATCTCCATCTTATAAAGACCTGTGAGCAGTACCTATTCCTTTCCTCTTATAGTCATTTTCATGTCTGCTTGTTTTACAATACTTGATTAAAACAATTGCTGGGGATCCTTGGAACAGTCCTCAATACATATTTGCTTTGTTTTGTTCTTGATACAAAAATATTTATTCATTCTTGCATTTGAAGTACTCTTCAATGACATCCTTGGCCTGAGATTCGTTGCCATAGCCCTTAACCACTACACAACTGCAACTGATCACTTTGCGTGGCTTGCCCTCTGGATCAGTTTGACAGAGACCTACCCATCCCCCTAGTTTCTACCCATCCCCCTAGTTTCTTGTCATCAACCTTAATTGGGTTGATTTGGTGCTTAGCACAAAGTTCCCCCACCAATTTGACATACATAGGCTCTTTACAACTGGATGCAAGCACACAGAGATGAGTTTGGCCCTTGTCTAAGGCGTTGGCGGCTTCGCGGACACCACGTGCTGTGTTATCGTGGATGAGGGCGGTCTTCAGCACCTCATGTAAAGGAGTATTGACGTCCGTTACACCTCCAGCATCAGTGCCTTCCTTGGCCAGGGTGGTGGCTGGATTATGAATGAGGTCAAATTTTTTCCCTTTTTTGGGAGAGGGGTGTTGTTGAGACAGGGTTTCTCTGTGTAGCTTTGACTGTCCTGGAACTCACTCTGTAGACCAGGCCGGCCTTGAACTCACAGAGATCCACCTGCTTCTGCCTGCTGGGAGCTGGGACTAAAATTGTGTGCCACCATGCCTGACTGAGGCTAAATCTTTTTTTTTTTTTAATTTATTTAACATAATTTCTTTATTGAATCTTTTTGAATTTCACATCATGCACCCCAATTCTGCTCACCTCCCAGTTTCTCCATATCCTTCCCTCCCCACTGCAGCACCCCCTTAAGGGAAAATTTTTTTTAAAAATCAAACCAAACCAAAACAAGCAAATAAACAAGCAAAAACAAAAAGAAAAACAAAAAGCAAAACAACAACAACAACAACAAAACCCTCTTAGTTCCTCCATCTCTGCCTCCTCTCCAACATCTCTTCATTGGTCATGGTGGCATTGGGAGCCGAGGTGTATCACACAGTATAGACCCTTTTGTCCAATGAGCTTTACTTCCAAATGCTCATTGCAGTGAGTCACTGGTCTGGTTCAAGGCCTCTGGTTTCTGGTACACCATCATCACTGGACCCTCACTAAATCTCTTGTCAGCCCAGAGTCATAGAGATCCTGACAGGTTTCACAGAACCAGTCCCTTCATGAGCTCCAGCAGGTCCTAGCTGGGGTAGATGTTAGTTAGGGTGGGCCAACCCCAGGCCCAATGGGCCTGGGTGGTAGTTGAGCTGGTCGGTCCAGGCCACTGGGGCTGCCCCTCAGGCTAGGGGAGGAGCCAAATCCCCTACACCCATGCCATCAGGGTCAGCTCTCCCCTGCTGTGGTAAGGGGCCAACTCTCTTGATGCCGCATCCAGCGCCAGGCAGGACCAGCTATCCCAGGGCCAGCAAAGGGCAAGGCCAGCTCAGCATAACCCTCTGATTCCATCACACATGGTTCCCATGGCCCTCTGAGGTGATTCATGCCACAGACATCAACACAGACCCCAGCTGCTGTGGGACCATGGACCCAGACTGGTCCTCAGCAGCTGCTGGGTCTGGATGTCACCATTGCTCCAGGTGGCAGTGCAGACCACTCAGATTGTCACAGCCCCAGTGGCAGCATAGCCCTGAGACACTAACATGGCCCCAGATCTCAGACATCAACATGGTCTTCAATGGTAACAGGAACCTCGGACATCAACACCGACTCTGGCTGCAGTAGAGCCACGGACCCAGAAATGATCCTTGGTAGCAGCCCAGGTCTGGAAATCATCATGGCTCCAGTGGCTGTGCAGACCACCCGGACAAGCATGGCCCCAGTGGCAGAATAGCCCTCAGACACCAACACAGCCCCAGGGGGTGGCTCAGACTCTAGGAATCCAAATGCCCCTCTGGCAATAGGAGCCATGGATGTCAACACAAACTCTGGCTGCTGTAGGTCCAGGGATGCCCCCTGCCCCCAGCTTTCCTCAGTGTTTTTTTAAGCAGGACCATGGACATCTCACAGTTCCAGAGTTCTTCAGTCCCTCCCCTTGTATGCGCTGGACCTGTGCCTGCCTCTCTAGAGGTATATGTCTGAAACGCCTCTGTGTGACAAAGGTCCAGCCACGACAGCCCACGAAGCTTCCCCCATCCTCCTGGAATGCTCGCTTCTGAAGCTCCGTAGGACCATGGGAGAAGCCAGACTCCCTTGAGATGGCCATGACGTAAGGAAGCAGTCAGGCATGGCAACTTGCCAACTGTTGTCGGGAACTTTCTCCACCCATGCACAGACTCATGTCCCAGCAGGCCAGCTCCGAGGCACACTCAGGGTATCTGCTCTTCTAGTTCAGGAGATTGGAGGGTAGAATCTAGGAAAGGCTTGAAGGAGAGAGTAAATCATGATTTCTGGAGAATGTACTAGGTGGCATTAGTGGTGGTGGTAAAGGCTATACAACCCCACTCACCCATCAAAGACATCCTTGTATCTACTGAGCACCTCCTATGTGCCAGGCACACACCAATGTACTGTATTTGTTTATAGCTGTTACCTAGTAACCTCCTTAGAGCTAAATATCACCCCCAGTTCCATGTGAGGAGCCTGAGGTACAGAGTTGTTCATTCATTGCCTCAAATCACACAGCTAATAAATGGCTGAGTAGGATTTCAAACTCAGACCATTGCCCTCTGTCTAGAATCCTCTGCTACTGGGGTTCCTAAGCAAGAAAAAAAATGGAATACAGGTCAGCCTTGCAGTGATTATAACTATCCATGTGTGTGGTACCCGAGGCTTGGTCCCTATCGCTATGAAAATGAAAAGAAGAAAACATTTACCTAACACCAAAGCTTGGTTCCTCCAGAGAGAACATGCTGGGCTTGGTGGCATGTGACAGTCATCTCAAAGGAAGCAGGAGGATTGTTTTGAGTTCAAAGCCAGCCTGAACTACATAGTGAGTTCAAGACCAGCATGAGATGTAGAGAAAACCCTGTCTCAAAACCAGAAAAAGAAATAAAGCAATAAAAAGCCCTCTGGAAGCAAGGTGTTGGGTTTGAATGAGAATGTGCCTCCCATAGCTTATATATTTGAGTCCCAGTTGGTGAACTGTTGGGGAAGGATTAGGAGGTGTGGCCTTATTGAAGAGGTGTGTCACAGAGAGTGAGCTTTGAGGTTTTAAAAGCCCACACCAGGCCCGGTGTCTCTGTGGATCAGGATGTAAAGCTCTCAGCTACTGCTCCTGCACCACACCTGTCTACTTCCCATCATGATGATTACGGACTAACCTTTACAACTGTCAACAAGCCCCAATTAAGTTCTTTCTTTTAGCCAGGTATGGTCGCACACACTTTTAATCCCAGCACTCTGGAGGTAGAGGCAGACAGGTCTCTGTGAGTTTGAAGCCAGCCTGGTCTACATAGTGAGTTCCAGGATAGCAAGAGCCAAATAGTGAGACTCTGTCTCAAAAAGACAACAAAAACAAGCAAACAAAATGCTTTCTTCTATGAGCTGACATGGTCCTGGTGTCTCTTCACAGCAATAAAACAGTAACTAAGACATAGAGGTAGGTGGGTATCCATGAGTCTGGGGCTAGTTTGGTCTGTATAGCAAGTCCCAGGCCAGCCAGAGCTATGCAGTGAGGCTCTGTCACCAGCCTGGTCTAGAGAGGGAGTTCTAGGACAGCCAGGACTATACAGAGAAACCTTGTCTCAAAAAAAAAAAAAAAACCAGTAAATAAATTAATGAATAAAACCTAACTATAAAGGAAGAAATGAAAAATGTTTTTGCCCGGCAGTGGTGGCACACACCTTTAATCCCAGCACTCAGGAGGCAGAGCCAGGTGGATCTCTGTGAATTTGAGGCCAGCCTGTTCTACAAAGCAAGATCCAAGACAGACACCAAAACTACACAGAGAAACCCTGTCTCGAAAATAAACAAACAAACAAACAAACAAGAGTTTTCATTTACAGACTACATGGTCGTACCCAGAAATTACCCTAAGGAATACACTAGGAAGCTTACATGGGTTTCACTAGGTTTTAAGATACATAGGTGTCATTTAGTGATTGAGTGTTTGGTCTATCATATGCAGGTCCTGGGTTCCAATGATTCTAGCTGTGTCTGCAACATTCTCTTCCCTCCAACAGATGCACCCCAATAGGCTAGTTGCAAGGGACACCCTGGGTTTTTGTTCCCCATTCAAGAGATCTGAAGTTAGGGAGTATAGGATGGGTTTGGAGGGAGAGGGGTCAGTGGTGCTCTCTGGAGTGTGGAGGGGGAAGGGGAGGTCATGGAAGGGGCAGGACTGCACCACAAAAACAAGAGGTCAAAATCGATATAAAGCCAAAGTACATGGCGTCCTTGTGGGATGCGAGAAAAGCCCTTTGGACTGAATCTGCAAGTTGAGCAGGATTTTGTGGCCTGACCGTCAGGATCATGACCTCTGAGGTCACCTCTGAGGTCAGACACCTGAGCTGAAACCCTGCTTTGCTGCTCCGTGGCTGACTGACACAGGCACATGATTCACTGTGTCCATATCTCACACAGACATTAAATAAAAGGGCACTTGGAAAACTGAGGGGAGGGAACTCAGCTTATCAGTGTGGGGAACATTCTCAGAATGCACATGTCCTAGTGCCTAACTATGGGACTAGTCCACAGAAATTGCCTCAAAATTTGCATGCCTTTGTGGGGGGGGGGCGGCTATGCTCTTGGGGGAAGGGGCTCAAGGTTTACGCTGGGGGTGTAAGGGGTGAAACATTTCAGTGCAGTCCTCCACCCGGTGTGCAAACTCCTTGGGATCACAGTCCACATCTATTTATCTTTGCATCCCAGTGGCATAAGCAATTTTCACACCTCTGCATGCTTAGGTCTAACCTGTACACACCCCGGAGGCACCCGTGGCTGCAATTGTAGTACATTGCCACCAGGTGGGTTCTGGAGCCCACTAGAGAACAGAATACCTTTTTGTTTAAAGACCCTGCTGATTTCTTGGAAGTTTGGCTCCAGAGCCTTCCTGTTCCTTAGCCTTCATTCCGGTGTGTGAGTGCTGTCAACCTGACACTAGAGTCACCTGGGAGAGGGCATCTGAGCATGCCTGAGGGGGATCACCATGATTGCATCAATGGAGGCAGAAGGACCAGCCTGCTGTGGGTGGCACTATTCCCTGACCCAGATCCTAGATGGAGAAAGGGACCGAGCAACATGCCTTCATTCCCTGATCTCTCTGGCTGTGGATGTGATGTCACCAGCTGCTTGAGGCTTCCACTGGTTTAACTTCCCTGCCTCTATGTAGTATAACTTCTACCATGAGCCAAAGTCAGCGTTCTGCCTTGGGTTGCTTTTGTTAGTGCTGTCACAGTACAGGAAAAGAAACTAAGCCGTTGAGCCTGAAAATAGGTGCGGCACATCGCTTGGTGTTCCTTGTGGCCCACCCCCACTGCCTCCTTAAACCTCTCCAAGGTGGTCATGAGAACAAAATATTCTAAGTATAGGTGGGTAAATTATAGCTTGGAGAACCTGTACTGCAGTCAGCCAAACCATGAGAATTCTGTCCTGCTGCTTCAGGATTCCACACGCTCTACACTGTGGCTTCTCTTGGGGACCCGGGCTTCTCGTTACAGAGGGTACAGTAGTGCATTTTAGCAGTAGTCGGTGGAACAGCCCCTCCAGCCATTTCCATTCTTTGCCTACTTTCCAAATGTCTCAGACAGAGGCATGCACCCGTTCAGGGGCCAAACAATACATGTTCCAAGTAATTTTTATTTTAGAATACAAGAGAAGTACAAATGTATTTACAGTTGTACATATACAATCAAATAATATATATCACAGTTTCGTAAATATCATCTTAGATAAACATTTACAAAGTTAAAGTGACCGTTTTCTGGGAGTAGAACACACTTTCTTGAAAACTCTATACATTTTATACTTTTTGTTAATATTATTATAGTTTTGTGTTTGTTTTGTTTTTGTTTTTTAATTTTACAAACTCCCTGGTGTGTGGAGGGAGTGAGTGTGTTGGGAGGATTCTTGTTAATGACAAGGTTTGAGATGACACCAGAGGGCGCCCACGGTTGGAGCAGGGAAAGGCGTGGGCAGGGGCGCGTGGCAGTGTGGGCACGTGGGGACGATCCCCGGCCCCCTGCCCCAGCGCCTCAGAGGGTTTTCTGCACAGAGAAGCCAACCTCGGCTCCAGACTGCCCTGTACGATCGATCATTCTCTTGTTTGGGTGCGTAGTAGGGTTGGGGTGAGGGTGCCTCTCCATTCCTAGACTCGAAGACAGAGCTTTTGGAGCGGGGCACTGGTCTAACTCTCGCGTTCTACAGATGGGGAAATTGAGGCTCCAAAAGGGACAGGGTCTTGCCCAGGAATTATGGTGAATGTTCCTTGTGTCTCCACTCTCAACTTGCCCAACACACTTCAGAGTGTATTGGCATCTCGTCTTTCCCTGGGAGCCGGGTGCTGGGAAAGTAGCCTGAAGGAAAGCAGGGGCCAGAAGAGCAGGTCTCTCCGGGTCTGTTCTAATCTAGCCTTTCGGCCCCGAGCCAGAGATGGGCACTGCCCGTCCCGGGCCCACCCTGGACCAAGGAGGTGGTTCTCCCTTCCACTCCCAAGTACTAAGCTCTCTTTGGAGATCGTCTGTCCCTCTCATGTCATCCACGAAAGAGATGTTCGCATGGGGGCGCGGCCCTGCAGGAGGGAGACTCCGGGATGGGGCCGGGCGTGGGGACCTGTTCCCAAGAAGAGGCCACAGGGCAGCCACACCAGCCGGGTGGCCTAGGCAAAGAGGACGTCGCCCCTCGGCATCTTCCTCTGCGAGACCGATCAGAAGTGGGTTCCGGGTAGCCCGCGCCTCGGCGGCGCGCGGCACTAGGGTCAGGTCCGCCGCAGCGGCGGTGGGGAGGCGCGTGCGCGCGGGGCGCGTGCGCGGCGCTCACAGCACCATAGCCGGCAGGTGGTGCGCCGCGGCGGCGGCAGCGGCGGCGGCGGCGGCGAGCGCGGGTGCGTGAGCGTGGGGCGCGGGCAGCGCGGGCGAGTGTGCCTGCAGCGCGGCGCTGGGCGGCCGGTGGCGCGCGCTCTTTTGGTGTGCGCGCAGGCCGGCCAGCTGCGAGTAGGCGCTCTGGCACACCTGGCACTTGTAGGGGCGCTCGCCCGTGTGCAGGCGCACGTGGTTGCGCAGCGTGGACGACTGGCTAAAGCGGCGGTTGCAGAAGCGGCACACGAAGGGCTTGTCCAGAGTGTGGATGCGCATGTGCGAGCGCAAGTTGCTGCGCGAGTTGAAGCCACGGTGGCAGATGACGCAGCGCATGCGACCCGCGGTGCCGGTCGCGGAGTCCGCCGGGTGGAAGTCCTCTGGCAGTGCGGGCGGAACGCGGGACCCACGGCGAGGGCGGGAGGGAAAGAGAGCAGCCCGGTTAGCACCCACGACGGCTGCGCCCGGTCCCCCGGGTACTCACTCCCCTGGAGATCGTGGGCCACACAGCCCCGAGGGCGCCACGGCCGTGACTGTGCTTGCCCTAATAGCAGCTAGGTTACAGCAGGACCCAACCTGGGAGGACTTGGCGACATGGCCCCAGGAAACCTTAGCTTTCTCATCTGAAAAATAGGAGGCGGTCGGGGGTGGGGGGTGGGGCAGAGGCAGGAGGGTCTCTGAGTTCCAGGCCAGCTAGGGCTGCTTAGAGAGGTCCTGTCTCACAAAGCAGTAGGCGGACCGCATCAGGTGGCCTGCGGGGAGCCTGGGCTAAAGGCATTCTTTTGCGGCCAAGCCTGATGACCTGAGTTGGATTACCTGGACCCCATAGTGAAGAAGAACTGACTCCCACTCGTGTCCCCTAACCTCCACATGTGTGAAGTGGCGCGCATGCCTAGATGCACACAAAATATGTAAAAATGTAAAAATAAAGTGGGTTTTTGTTGTTGTTTTGTTTTTTTGAGACAAGGTTTCTTCATGTAGCTTTGAGCCTTTCCTGGAACTCACTCGGTAGCCCAGGCAGCCTCGAACTCGCAGAGATTCACCTGCCTCTTGCCTCCTGAGTGCTGGGATTAAAGGCGTGTGCCTTTTTTTTTATGGTCTTGTTGGACCAGTAGGGGCTAGTGGGATTTTGCAAATTCATCAGAAAAACGAGTCACTGGAAAATTTTTCTCTATGCTTAGTTAGAATGTGAGAAACGCCTGGGTCCTAATAGGCCACGCATAAAGGATAGCAACTACAGCGACCTTAAAAAGCTCTCTCATCTACTCACTTCACAAATATTCACTGAGTAATCAGTGTACCTGGGAACTACTGTTTGCCCATTTTCTCATTGCAAATGGAGGTAACGGGCATTCAGGGAAAAGCAGGGCTCTGTAGCCTCTGTAGCACTAGCCCATGAACCTCAGGCTGCTCCTTTCTTTTCTCCCCCACCCACCATATTTGGAGACAGGGTTTCCCTGTGTAGCCCTGGCTGTCCTGAAACTAGCTCTGTAGACCAGGCTGGCCTCGAACTCAGATCTGCCTGCCTCTGACTCCAGAGCGCTAGGATTAAGGAATGTGCCACCATATCCAGTTTGCTTCTCTTATAAACAAACAAACAAAGAATAGGGGATAATGACACACTCCTTTAATCCCAACATTGGAGGCGGAGGCAGGAGAATCAGAAGTTCAAGGTCATCCTTAGCTACATAATGAGTTTGGAGGCCAGCCTGGGATACATGACACACACTGCCTTTTTTTTGTTTTGTTTTGTTTTTGTTTTTCGAGACAGGGTTTCTCTGTGTAGCTTTGCGCCTTTCCTGGGACTCACTTGGTAGCCCAGTCTGGCCTCGAACTCACAGAGATCCGCCTGGCTCTGCCTCCCGAGTGCTGGGATTAAAGGCGTGCGCCACCACTGCCCGGCTCGTTCTGCCTATCTTAACACAAACTCTGCAGCTACCTGACAGCAGGCCCTACACCAGGACCTGGACAGAGATAAGAGGGGACATCGAGATGCCCTCGCCCCACACCTTCTCTTTACAGGTGAGGAAGCTCAGGGACAAAGCTAGTCTCAACACCACACAGTGAACTAGGAGTCAATGTGTGCCAGCTGTGCTGTCCAGCTCTCCAGCCACACCCCATCACCTTTCTGAGATTTCCTCATCTGCACAGAGACAACGGATCTGGTCCAGAAAACAAGACTGCCTTTCCCTTGCTCAGCCTGTGCTGCCTGCTCTGGAAGAAGTGGCCTTATTTGACCAGTAGGTCCCATGTGTATAATGCTACAGGAGGTTGAAGCAGGGTCCTCAGAGGCCAGAAGGCTCCCTGTCCCCTAGCTCTCCCCTCCGTGGGTCATTGTCACCATGACCCCATGGGGAATACCTACCATGCTTGTTTTTCTTCTGCTCCTCCTCCAGTCCCGGCACACCAGGGATGCCCAGGAAGGTATTGTGGGAATTTCCATACCACACCAGCAGCTCCTGGTCAGGAGGGATCATCTGCAGGGAGAAAGACAAGAGGAGGTCAGGGAGGTGGCACTGCCAGCAGGAGGCAGGGGTCTCTGCACACCCAGCCCTGAGAAAGCCAAAGCTGGGACTATCCCACCGAGCTATGCCAGATAAGCTGTGTAGTCACTGAAGGCCCCAGGACATGGCCCCCTCTGCTCCCCTCTCTTTGCCCAGGTCATCTTATGATTTCTCTCTTAGCTTCACCACACAAAAGCATCCAAATTGACAGCCACAAGAAAACAAAGGAAGATGAACCCTGGGGGTGGGGTGAGCAGCTCAGTTGCTAGAATGCTTGCTTAACATACACAAAGGCCTGGACTAGATCCCCAGCTCTGTGTGAAACAGTCCTGGTAGTCACTACTGCCCCAGCACTCTCAGAAGTTCAAGGTCATCCTTGGCCATGTAGACAGTTTGAGACCGACCTGTAACACATGAGACTCTGTCTCAAAAAGAAGAGAGGAAGCCTCACAAGCAGAAGGAACATGAAAACCTAGAAATTTTTTCACTTTTTTTATCCAGGAGAATTAGAGACAGACAGCCCTCAGGGCCATAGGGCTGAGCCAGATGTTTCTAAGGAGTGAGGGCTGTGGGGTGCCCTATGGCTACACTCTGCCTGATAATATTCCGGAAGAGTTGTTATCCCGGGGCCCACAGGCAGCGTCCAGTCACACAAGCTTCTGTTCCCAGCACAGGGCTCTCTGCAGGCCTCCATGCACATGGCGGGTGCTAAAACAGAAACCTTGGTGTTGACAAACACCTGCACCTCTGCAAATACCCAAACAGCCCTAAACAGAATGTTTCTCCGTGTCCTAGGTCCGTCATCAAGAAACCCAGAGCAGTTGGGCAGTGGTGGCGCACGCCTTTAATCCCAGCACTCTGGAGGTAGAGGCAGGTGGATCTCTGTGAGGCCAGCCTGGTCTACAGAGTGAGATCCAGGACAGCCAGGGCTACACAGAGAAACCCTGTCTCAAAAAACAAAAAAAAAAAAACAAAACAAAACAAAGAAAGAAAGAAAGAAAGAAAGAAAGAAAGAAAGAAAGAAAGAGAAAGAAGGAAAGAAGGAAAGAAGGAAAGAAGGAAAGAAGGAAAGAAAGAAAGAAAGAAAGAAAGAAAGAAAGAAAGAAAGAAAGAAAGAAGGAAAGAAGGAAAGAAGGAAAGAAGGAAAGAAGGAAAGAAAGAAAGAAACCCAGAGCTGATGACCAGTCAGGCATGGCTGCCCTTAAGGGAATGATGATGGCTACTGACCGAGAGAGTGTGGCAGTGACAACCCATGGGAGCTGGAAAGCCTGCTCTCCTGACCCCGGCCAAGAAGGACAAACAGGAGAGACAGCCAGTCTCTTTCCTGAGGCTGACCTGGCCCTCCATAACGCTAGCCACAGCTCCTGGAGGTCAGTGTGTGAGGTGCCCAGAGAAACTCCAACAGCGCCTAACAGAGGTAGGGGTTTCCAGAAACAGTTGCTTTGACCTTCAGAGCCTGGAACCCCCTACCTCTGCTCTCCACTTACTAAGAGGAGACCTCTGTCCTTATGGAGGTCTTCTTTAGCGGAAGCACAGAAGATCATATGGGGATGGGGAGATAGCTCAGCTAGGAACTATTTACCTCGTAAGCTCGTGAGGGCCCAACTGAAAAGCTAGGCTTGGTGGTGTGTGCTTGTAATCCCAGTGCTGGGAGGTAGAGGTAGACAGACCCTGGAGTTCACTGGCCAGCCAGTCTAGCCTAATTGCCAAGCCCTAAGCCGGAGAAAGATCTTGTCTCAAAAAAACAACGTTTCTGAGGAACAGCGCCTGAGGTTGAAGTCTGGTCTCTACACACTTATACACATCTACACCACAAGCATACACACACATATACACAACCCAAGTATGTATACACATACACAACACAAGCATATACACAAGCACAAACACAACGCAGGCATACACACACACACACCACAAACAACCACACAGAAACACATGCACATACACACGTACATACACAGAGAAATCACATGGGATTCCACCCGTGAGTGTCTGGAGCCACCCCAGAGTAGTGGTCAGGGAGAGTTTCTCCCCTTCCATGTGAGCCTGAAAGCCTTGGGTCCACCTTCCATGGAGAGAGCCCAAAAGACCCACCAGACCATCCACCAGTGTCCAGAAGGAGAGAGGAGCGGAGGGCAGGAAGCTGCAGGTGTCTTGGCTGTTGTTTCTCTCCTGAGACTCCGCCTAGCATCACCGTGTCCCTTCACACCAACCCACAGCCACCGGCCTCACAGCCGCCCAGGAGCGTGTGCGTGGCCAGTCCCACTGGGGAGGCGAAGTATGGAAAGCAAGCACAGTTCCTAGGAAACACTAGCAAACGACGCAGATAGCGGATAGCGGCAAAGACAGCAGGTAGCTTAGAATCTGGCCCTAGAGCGGACGTCCTTCAGCATCTCCTTCCCCACCATGGTCACCATCCAAGAGACCACAAGGCCGGAGCTGGAGGCCTCTCCTTGAAGAGGAGGAAAGAAGAAAGGTCTGTGAACCCCTCAAACACTAGGTGATGAAATTCAAGTATTTAAGATATTGATTGAGGGGTATTTGTTTGTTTTTAAGATGTGGATTAGGAAAGAGGGTACTGTTGAAGATGGATCTCATGTCACCAGGTCCCCGTGTGACCTTAGGCAGTCTCTAAGCACGTCCCCTGAAGCAGCCTCTAGGCCACTTGTACACACCCTGTAGGAGATGGGCTACAGAGGGCCCTGCTGAGCCCTGGAGTCGGGGATGCTGGGACCACTCAGGCACAGGACAACAGGCACGAAGTTCTTGGTACTGTGAAGCTGTGGAAGTGTTCCTGACCATTTTCCTAGCTTGCCCATCCCCCAGAGGAACCAACAGTGATGGGGCACCTGAGTCACTGCACTAAAGCCCAGAGCCACTGGCAGGGTGAACGTCCTCCTGAGACTAAGCTCGGACGTGGGGCTGGGGGCATGCCTCCACGGGTGGAGTGCTTACCCAGGGTGTATGAAGCTCTAGGTTTGGACCTCAGCTCCACTCAAGCCTGTGATCCCTGGGGAGGTCAGGGCAGGAGGATCAGAAGTTCAAGGTCATCATTACCTAAACAGTGAATGACTGGTCTCCAGACCTGCCTGAGCTATGTGAGATTGTGTGTCTCAAAAATAAATAAGTAGGGCTTGAAATGGAGACTTAAGTACTGGCTGCTCTTGCAGAGGACCTGTGGCTAGCAAACATCAGTTTGCTGGCTCCAGGGGTCTCACCCTCTCCTGGCCTCTGAGGACTACAGGCACACATGTGCACATACATACATGCATGCAAAATATGCATACACATATAATACATATTTTTAAATTTTATAAATAAATACTAAAATTATTTTTATTCAACTTAAAAATCAAACCTCATGGGAATAAAGGTCTGACTATACCACAGGGTAATAATGGAAAGTTTCTCTTTCTTCTGCCCTGATGCCCAGCTGTTGCCTATGCCTCTCTGGGTGTGTTTCCCCCAAAACGAGTCATTTTGAGACTTCAAAAAAACAAAAAAATGCAGATTTAGGTTTTAAAAGAGTAATATGAAGAGACAGTGTGACCTCCGGTTTTATAAAATCTACTTTAAAATGAGCACATATTAGCTGGGCATGGTGGCGCACGCCTTTAATCCTAGCACTCCAGAGGCAGAGGCAGACGGATCTCTGTGAGTTCGAGGCCAGCCTGGTCTACAGAGTGAGTTCTAGGACAGCCAGAGCCACACAGAGAAACCCTGTCTTAAAAAAACAAATGATCATATATCACTTCTACACATACACAGCAGCAACAACAATCCTAAGACTTTTCAGGAAAGGAAACCTACTGAGTAGAATGTACTGGAATTGGTAATGAAACATCCCAGACAGCTAGAGGCTATGAGCAGTAGGAGAGGCCCATGTCCCCTTCACAGAGAAACAGCCGAGGTAGGGGGTTCCAGAAACAGTTGCTTTGACCTTCAGAGCCTGGAACCCCCTACCTCTGCTCTCCACTTACTAAATAGTGCAATTAATTTTATTCAACTTGAAAAGTAAAGCTCATGGACATATTATAATTGTGTTGCAGGGCAAATAATGGGGAGCTACTCTCTCTTGCTCTAGATGCCCAGTGGTTGCTGATGCTCTCTGGGTGTGTCGGCATCTACCAAAAGCCTGTGTTGGAGCCCAGGATACCCTAGAACTTGCACCCTCTTCTCTGAGACCCTGGGAGTACTGTGCACAGACCACCTCAGTGCACTGAACAGCCACAGCCCCCCCCCCCGTAGCCCCCTCACAGGCAGTTCCTACTGAGTTCAGCGGGTGCACGCTGGAAGGGCTGGGAGCCTGAATCAGCTGCTCGTTCATGTTTCTGGTTTGGGACATGCCACGAAGCAAGCAATCCCCAAAGGAACTGATCCCCATTTCATAAAATCCACTCTGCCAAGCCCAGGGAATCAGCATTGCCTGCTTCCTGCTGACAAGCCTCATGACCTCTCGGCTAGTTCTTAACGTTCGTTCCTTAACTCTGGTCCTGCCCCATTTCAATGGCAGAGGGGCAGTGACAGGCTTTCAGGTTTGCTCTCCTAATACAAATTCATGACACCCCATTGAACATGCTCCCGGGAGGCTCTGACACCTGCCCCTTCCCGGAGTGACACAGAAGCATCTCTGTGTCATCTGGATGATCATCGGTTTCCATTGTGCGCAGATGTCCTGACACACCAATTAATAGAGCCCCAACAAGAAGATGCTGGCCGGGGAGGCCACACAGCACAGCCATCCATGCTCTAGCTCTGCAGCAGATGGGCTGGGGTTCAAGTCGCAGCTCCAGAGTCTCCCCAAACTTGAACCTTCATTTCTTCATCATTAAAATGGGGACAAGGGCTGCGATGAGGTTCAGCAGTAGAGGACCTATTCAGTATCTATAAGGCCTTGGGTTCAGTCCATGGAACTGTAAAAAAAAGTACCCACTACAAAAGCAAAAAGTTGCTGAGGCCCTTTGAAAACATGTTTAGTGTAGTGTCGGTGCATGAGAAATGCTCACGGTAGCATCATTTTTGTTTGTTTGTTTGTTTTGAGACAGAGTTTCTCCGTGTAACTTTGGAGCCTGTTCTGGAACGCACTTTGTAGACCAGGCTGCCGGGGAGCATCATTAATGGTGCTGATCACTAATGACGGTAATCATCGGAGCCACTACTGAGCAAGGTCAAAAGGAAGATGGTGCTTATCCTCTGAGCTGAGAAAAGAGATGAGGATCCAGGAAAAAGAAAAGGCTCAGCTGCTCTGAAACAAGAAGGAAGGAGGAAGCCCACGTTTGTTCAGGGCAACCATTTGCTAATACAACACAATGAAGCGGAAGCAGGACAGGCTGGAGATCCTTCCCACTGTAAAACACTAGGTTAGTGTTTGGTTAGTGTGACCACAGCTCCCTCAAGCCTTCCCTCGTGGTGGTCTCTTGAGCAATTCTCTGGCGTCCCGGGTGAGCCAGTTTTGTTTTCCTGGAAGAGGTGGGTCCCTGTGGACACCCTATCACCCAGAGAAAGATTTATTATTTATACTTAGTATACCCTTGCTTTCTGCTGGGTGCTTCCTAGAAATGCCATTTGAGGCACCTGAGGCAGGACTGAGTGAGTGTCCAGGCAGAAGCAAAGCCAAAAGGCTGCAACACACCCCAGTTACCCCAACCTGGTATGCAGAATGTGTGGCAGTACTTTAGTGCTGGCCTGAGTTCCCAAACACAGTCACCTCTGTCTCCATTTAGTTATGCATGACTTCATATTTGTGGAATGTTCTAGAGCAGCAAAGTGTATTCTTCCTATTGAAGAGAGACATTTTACCCCACGTTTTGGCAAGTAACGGGTTACTGTTATAAATAGTGCTTGTGAGTGGTGGGAGACCAAGTAAACAGATCATGGCAAAGGTCCCTCTCTTTGGCTAACAGCTCCCTCTGCACACACACACACACACACACACACACACACACACACACACACACAGAGTCAAGACTTCCCAGGAGCCGCCTGGGTGAGCAGAAATATGTCTGGTCACACCCGGACATATAAGTGGAATTCTAACATTGCTCAAAAATGATTTGAGAGAATTACTGCTATGAAAAAATGTGCCCAACTTCATTTATAAAAAGTAATTTTGGGCTGGGTATGGTGGTGCATGCCTTTGATCCCAGCACTCTTGAGGCTGAGCTGGGCAGATCTCGGTGAGTGTGAGGCCAGCCTGGTCTATATACATACTGAGTTCTAGGACACTTAGGGCTATATAGTAAGACCCTGTCTCAAATTTTAAAAAACAAAATTTTGGTTTTGGTTTTGTTTTTTTCAAGACAGGATTTTTCTGTGTAGCCCTATCTGTCTTAGAATTTACTCTGTAGACCAGGATGGCCTCGACTTCAGATCTGCCTGCTTCTGCCTCCCAAGTGCTGGAATGAAAAGCGTGTACCACCTGGCAAAATAACAAAAAATTTTTAAACAAAACAAGCAAAAGTAATTTGGAAATATTTTGTGTTTCCTTGTACCTCACTTCAACAATCCCTTCTTAGCAGGATGATTCACTCTAAACACTACAATATCATGTGAGAAGTATGTGTATAATAGATACATATATGTGATAATGTGTGTGTTATATGCAGATGTGTGTATAGCCCACTCTTTCATAAACTTAAATTTCTGATAAACATAGATGAACTTTTTCTCCTAATCATACAAATTCTAATCCTCCTTAAAAACACTCCTGACCCTCCTTGTCCCCTGAATTCATACTTCTGTATAAATGGCATTCACATGTCCTGATCTGACTTCAATTCCCACCAGTCTGATGTGTCTAGTATGATAGGACTCAGGCCACCTCTCTGCCCCAGCTGGGATCCCGAGTGCCAACATGACACAGGCATTCTTGGCCAGTCTCCTGTGTCTGTGTACATGTGCATGCATGTGTGCATGTGAATGTGTGAATCTGTGTATCTTTAAGTATGTGTGTACAGGTGTGTGTATGTGCATTGTGTTTGTATACACATGTGTGCACAGGTATGTCTCTGGGAGTGTGCACATATATGTGTGTGGGGGTATGTGAAGGTATGTGTCTGTGTGTGTGTAAGAAAGCCAGAGGAGTGAGAACTTAGGAGGATGTACTTTGCTAAGAGAGAGTTCAACTGCGCCAAAAGCTGATTCTAGGAGGTGGCAATCCAGCTGGATGGTCACAGGAGTCACGCCGGTCCTGCCTGAGCTGGTACTACACTGACACCCCTCAGTCCTCCTGGCATTTCTGAATGCCAGGGCAGACCTGCCTGTCTTTCCTCACCCCCTACTCCCTGGTCTTCCGTGGGCTAATGTTCTGCTGTGACTCAGGCCCTGGCTACACAAGGCCTAGACAGAGGTTATTCTGCTACCGCCCTTGTCAAAGTCCTGAGGGTCTGGTCATTCTAGAATGGTCCAAGAAGTTAGCAGGCATGGACATTTGGAAGAGTCTTGAGTTCAAGCTCAGAGTCATTGCCTGTAAATGGAGTGCAGCGAGAAAGCCCCCTTCTTTCCCCCACCAAGGGACTTCCAAAACAAGTTAGCAAAAGTGAAAGATCTAGAAAAACGCAGTGGGAGGTCCCTGATACCCCTCACAGCATTCAGACAACTTCCCACATCCAGGGCAAGACACAGCCAAGCTGCGTGCCAAGAGATCCTGTTCAAAGAGCCCTGCTGATGTGCCCCCAGCTTGGCTATCATTGCCCTCCCCCACCTCCCCTGATGCCGTGGTCTCTTCTGTCTCTGCCAGGCATCTCCTACCTTCAGGACTGCCTCCTTTCTCTTCCCAGACCCTGGCCTTGGTTCCACTTTTGTCTACTTTGGAAGACTCCCACACATCATGCATGCCCCCTAGCCTTTCTTCAGTAACATGTGTGTGTGTGTGTGTGTGTGTGTGTGTGTGTGTGTGTGAGTGATGGCAGGTTTCTGTGTAAGAAAAAAAAAACTGGATAAACTCAAGATCCTCCTTGTGTGAGGGTCAGTGTGTGGGAGGCCTGACACAATGAGCTGCTGCTGAGACAAAGCACTGACCCACACACACTGGCCTCCATGTGTGCAGAGTGGGGGATGACACACAGCTAAACTTCCGTGGACCTTTATCATACCCAAGTGCAGCCTCCAGCCTGCTTCCCTTGAGTCCTGCTTTCTCTATTATTCTACTTTTTGACCTCCCCCAAACTCTCCTCTATGTCTGAGATATTCACCACAGCGTCAAGTTGCAAGCCCCATCTTCTCCCAGCTATATCAGCAGGCTTCCCATACAGGGCACACTCCTGGCAATCGTGGTACATGAGCCTCAGCCCTATACCCAGGCGGAGCCAGCTGGGCCAGCGCCAATGTCCTCTGTCCTCTTTGGTCACAGGACGCAGCAGCATTTGCACACCCCTCACTGTGACGCGTCTCCGTCTGTCTCTATGTAACAGTACGTGCACGTACCTCTATGGCCTTGTAGAAGATGCTGGTGCCTATCTGCACTACCTCCAGGTTCTGCTCCTGTTCATTCCGGGCACACTTGATGTAGGTCATCCAGCTTCGGTGGTCTTCCTGGCTGGCATCGATGAAGTAGCGTACTGTGCCATCCTCGTTGAATACCTAGGCACAGGTGGAGCGGTGATGGGGTTAGGCAGGGACGTGCTACATGTGGGACCCAGGCCAGACCCATCGGTAGACATTCTCCTTTCTCCAAAGAGCTCTAGAAAGCGGCTAAAGCTATTGTCATCTATGCCTTCCAGTCCAGGAAAGGGAGGTTAGGGGCACAGTGACTCGTCTGAGGCAAGGGGAAATAAGGAGTCAGTCTTCGGGGCTCCATGGGTTCACTCCTAGAAGAAAAATGTCCCCAAAAGATCCCTAAGCAGGTTAATATGCTCTTCTGCTGCCTGTCCAGGTTTGCTGCAGAGCCTCAGAGAGGAACGCAAGAGCTTGGGAGGCAAATCTAGCTCACTAGAGTCTCTTGGCCTGGCCTACGCCCCTATGTGAAGCCAGCTCCTAAGAGTCCTCAGACCACACCCTAGCTTCCTAACTGGGCAACAGCTGGAAGACACCGACTAGGCCCAGGTGTCCAGGGAAGGAAGAAAGCAAGGTCTGGGTTGTCTCTCTGCTCTTCCTCCAGTTCCTCTGAGCAGCTGCACGGTATCACACTAGCTCCTGCCAGGTGGGGCTGCTAGGGTGGCAGCAGGGGGCAATGAGATTGAGAAGTAGGCTGTGCCTTCTGGCTACTGTGGGTGTGCAGGGCTGTGGGGGCAAGAGCAATGGTGGAGGGCTGCTCCTGGGTGAGCTTTGTCCTAAGGGGAGCCCTCTCTGGCATCCGAGGACACTGTTGGAGGTGGGGTGAGAGTCAGAAGGTCAGAAATGGAAGCCTTTCAGATACTCGTTTCCTTCTGCAAAATGAGAATAAAATAATAGCCCATAGAGCTGAGGAGATGAACTCACAGTTTGCAGGCTGGGGAATGAGACTGCTGTCTCAGCCTCTAGTCAGCCGTGATTATTTTGGAGGCCACCAGGCCTAGGATTGGGAGACGTATTCTCAAGAAACACCCGGCTTCCACTGTCCTCCATTCCAGCCGGACTTCACCATAGGCCAGCCTCAGAGACCCGCCCTTGCAGCCTTTAAGGCCAGGGAAAGAATGTGGGTAGCTCGGAGAAGCCCAGAGAGGCCTTCTTCCCAGCCTCTGCACCAGAACCCCCACCACCACCACCCCCCCCAATCCCAGCACTGTCGTCACATGTGAAGTACGGCTAACAGCCTTGATTGGGAAGCTTGGAAGCAAGAAGGGCAGATTTTTCCTAAACAGGCAAAAGAAAAAGAACCATTGGCAAAGAAAGCTCTGGGACAGGAGAGTGGTACCCCCCAGGGTGTTCAAAGGGACAGCACCCACAGCTCCAGAACTGAAGCTCTGGCAGCAGTGGATACAAGCCCGGAGGGAGCCAGCCCAGCTGACCACCCGAATCCTTCTCCAAAGCTCGACCTACCTCCCACATCAGGTTGTTGTTCTTGCAGATGTCCACATGCTCTGGGGCAATGACGCGGCCAGTGAAGGGACCCATCTCTGTGCCTGCCTTGATCCACGTCTTGGAGAAGATGCCAAGGCCCTCGCCGGGGATGGAACTCTGAGCGATGATCACTTCCACCGGCAGCACCAGGCTGGACAACTTCTGCACCTCTGCGGGGGTTGGGGAGGGGGGTTAGAGGAACCCGGTCTTTTTGCTCAAAGAAGGTCCTACCCTTCTCATCCAGGACCCGCTCTCCCTGCTCAGTGCACAGGCAGCCCCAACATGGGCGAATCTCTCCAGTGGCGCGCTATAGACCTGTGCGCAGAGGTTCAGTCTTATTTTGCAACCCAGGACCCTCTGTGCCTTCTAAAAGCAAGCGGTGTATCGTGGTTCATTTATTTTTCTTTTGAGCGGAGAGTTACTGGGGATCGAACCCTTAGCCTTGCGCACGAAGCGCTGTGCCGCCCAGCTGTATCATCAGCCCTTGGGGCTCGTTTCTACAAGTCTCTCCACAAATTCTCCAAACATCCACAACCTTCACCGCTTTCCGTCGCGGTTAAGAACCAGTGAAAACGCATTGTGTTTACAGACAGGGAAACTGAGGCCGGGTCTGGCGAAGAGGTAACGTCCAACCCGGGACTCTTCACTCAGCCTTGTTCCTGACTCTTCAGCTGGTGACTCTGGGCTCATTGCGTGTCTCCCGGACGCGGTCAGCACTGGGGACAGATCCCCAGCTTGGAAGGTGGCACCCTTCGCAGAAGAAACACTGTTTCTGCAAACTAGGCTGCCAGCTCTCGGTGTCATCTCCCCTGGCACGCCGCCGGTGTCCCTCTCTGCTTCCAGGCTCTAGGGTGCCAGGGAGGGCGGTGCCCGGATCAGGCGAGCTCTGAAGTCGCCTTAATGGGCGAGGAAGAACCAGTGGTCCCTAGTCCCCAGAGGATCCCCGGTGGGGCCTCTGCGGCAGGGGTGGGAGCGGCGAGGCGCACAGGGGCGGCCTCCTTGTCTTACAAGGTTCCCCTCTAAGCTACCTGGGAAAATACCCGGCGAGCCGGCCGGCTGAAAGGGGGGGTTAAACGGTGTCCATTGCGGAGCGGCCGGCAATTTGTCACGCTGTTAAAGTGATCGCATTCATTCGGCTCCATTCGAAAGAAATTGCTAATTCTAAATTCATTAGCCCTGGAAGAAAGCTGTAGCAGTAAATTGTATCTCAATGCGGAGGGGACTTGTTTAAAAGGGGCCGAGGAATTCTCCTTACAAAAAGGGAGGATTAGATGGTTGACATAGCGTGAATGGAAGTGGAATTAGTCTTCACGGTAAATTAAGAGAGGAACAGTAATCTTAAAGGGGAAGAGAGGGGGACGCCAGAGACGCCAGCGCTGGGGAAGATATTGTTTGCGGGGTGACGAATGAGGAATAAGAACTTGAGACATCTTAAAGAAAAGGAACTTTCCTCGCTCTTTCTCTCCCTCGCTCTCTTCCGCGGCTTTTTCTCTCCGGCCTGCCCGCCCTCCGCCCCTTCCCCGGCCCCGGCTGTCTTTTACAGTTTTTGGTTTAAGTGGGAACTTTCGCGGGTCAAGCCCAAGTTAACCAAATGAATTTAAAATCCGTTCTTTTTGAGTCAACTGCTATTACACGCCCAGTAAGGCTTTTAATGCCAGGAAACCGCGAGCTCCAGCCTG
Organism: Peromyscus eremicus; assembly: GCF_949786415.1. Classification (NCBI taxonomy): domain Eukaryota; kingdom Metazoa; phylum Chordata; class Mammalia; order Rodentia; family Cricetidae; genus Peromyscus; species Peromyscus eremicus. Next base: position 5,684,775 of record NC_081419.1, on the reverse strand, counting down.
GAGGGTGGGGTGGGGAGAGAAGACACAGAAGAGCCTGGCTGACCGACGTAGGTCGTCTGGGTCGCCGGGGTTTGGTTCTAGAGCATCCCGCATTCCTAGCTGCCTCCGCTCTGTTTCTGTGTGGCTGTTCCAGCCCGGGGTTGACCCACGGAAAAACTGGGGTGCGCTGACATGGGAGAGCGTCCTGGTTTGGGGCAGGAGCTCCCTATCTGGCCACCGCGCCGCTAGCCTGAGGATTGGGGGTAGCCAGGAAGAGCGAGGGAGAAGAGCCCCGACGGCGCGACTCACCTCCTGAGAAGGACTGCGCCAGGACTTCGGCGGTGAAGGCAGTCTTTGGGCTGGCGTGGTGGCTCTTGTCCTCCAGCAGCTGTTCACCTAGCACGTTGCGCCATCGGCCGTATAAGAAACTGTGCAGGATGTCGGAGGTGATGACCTCTGCCAGCGCCAGCCCCGGAGCCTTCAGCCCTGTTTTGAGCACCAGGGCCTCAGCTGGGAGCACAGAGCCCATCATGGGCGGCCAGGGGCGCGCCGGCGCAGCGGAAGGACGGCTTAGGTGGACTTCGGAGAGGTGGGCAACGAAGAGGGAGCACAGGAGTGAGCGGAGAGAGAGGAGTGCGACACAACGCGAAGGAGGAGGGGGAAGAGGAGCAGGGGGAGGACGCACTAGGGAGTGAGTGGCAAGGGGGTGGCTGGGAGGAAAGTGAACCAGGTGGGAGAAACACGAAATCTGCAGAGATGGTAGAGGCGGCACAGAGGGCTGGAAATCCGCGGGTGGAGACAGGGGCGGGTACCAGGAGGGGAGCGGGAGAGGTGAGAGGCGGGTGGCTGCAGAGAAACACCGACCAAGGGCTCTCGGTTGCCCACTCGCCTCCTGCACATCCGGACCGTCCTCCCCTTGGCAAAATCTCAGCTCCTTTATAGGAGCCGCAGTGACCCTCCTAATTGGTTATTAATGACCCCCTGACGTCGAAGGACAGACTTGTACCCGGCCAGGCTCGAAGGAGCCTTCACCGACAGCGCGAGGGGCGGGGGCAGCGCGGACCGCTCAGAATAGTCCCCCTCTGCTCCTCCCTCCCCTCCGATCCTTCCTCCTCCTCCCCCTCCTCCTCTCCCCGTGGGAAGCTCCAGGCAGGGAGGGAGGCTCAGCCCGCGGCCCGGAGAGGAGGGGTTGCAGTAGGGGCTGCGACGCAGCGAGGCTCGCCCATACTCCAGGGACTAGACTGAGCAAGAGGGGACGCATGGCTGCGAGCCCCGAGTGCCCCGCGCCCACCTGTCCCAGGCAAGACCAGGTCCTCGCCTTCCTAGCACTGCGGGCCACTCCCGGAGCTGCGGGCAGTGTGCTGCTCTCCTGAACCAAGTCAAGTACTCTGTCGGGTCCCCATCTCCCCCTCGCCCCCACCCCCTGCTCTCTTAGAGGCTTCACGCCCTAGGCTGGGACAACAACCCGGAGCCAGTGGCTCCTGCTCGGGTGATGCAGATCTCTTGCTCTGGCAGAGCTACCCACGCCGGCTTCGCTTCAAACGGGGCTCCGCAACAGCTCCGCTCGCTCAGCGCAGCGGGTGCCAAACTTCGGCCAGCACAGAGGGCTGTTGAGGCAGAACCACCGGCGTCGCCGTCGGGGCTGGATCCCACATAGGACGGCTCCCAGCCTTAGGAGCACTAAGTTGGGGTGGGGATAGTGAAGGGCTGACCCGCTTCCACGCTTGCCATCAGATACTGGCATTTGTGGGATACCCGGGACCAGTGTAAGGTGGGAATTGCAGGGACCCAAAACCAACGCCTCAGAAATTGCAGGCAGCCCGGAACAAACCCATCTGCTGGACTGGCTTTCGAATCCAGCTACCGGGATCTGCATCCTAGGAAACCGCCAAGCGTTCCTTTCCTTTCGGTCTCCTAATGATCATTCTCTTTCCTGGCTCCCTTCTCTTCCTTCCCCCTCCTTCCCGCTACCCCACCTTGCCCCAGCAGTGGATTTTATATAGTCTTTCCAAGGCACCTGGGAGCCAGTTCCACACCTCTTTAGAAACAGTTGCTAAGTCGGGAAGACCGCGGCTTCCTGCGTGCATTGAAGCCTCGTGGACAGCCTCAAGATTTCCCCCTCCAGCTCCAGAAACAACCACACTGGAGGGGCACTGGGGACATCTCTCCCAACAGCACAAGTCCTCGGCCAGCTCCCCCACCACCTGTGCCGCCGCAATTTCAGACTGTGCTATGGAAAGTTCCGCAGCCTGCAGGCTAGTGTGCGTTCTTGTCTTGGGTCTCCACTGGATAGCGAAGACTCTTCAGGCCTTCCAAGCCCTGGGACTTGGGCGTGGGTAGTGCTGCCAGCGCAGGACTGGGACTTGAACCTCGGGCAGGATCCTAACGACCCTAGGAAAAGAATCCTTTCCACCACCAGCTCGCCAGCGCTAAGCCTGCCTCGCTCCTGGCAACCATGGGATGGATCCCAGGTCTCTATAACCCCTGGCTGGAGCCAGTGGTCTCTGGCGTCCTCAGCCCGCCAGGCGGGAGACTGGAGCACCAAGGCGGCGATAGACTATCTTCGGACGCTGAACCCCTGGAGCCCAGAGGAGAGTGGGTGTACCGGGCAGGGAGAGGGACCAACGGGCAGGGCGCCAGCAGAGGGCAGCGCTGCAGAGGAGCAAGTGCCGCCGGTGGGCTGGGGTTTCTTTCAGATGCCGCCGGTGAGTTCAATCGGCTCGCGGAGGGTTCCAGTCTGACGGGGAGAATGGAATCCAATGTCTCGGTGGCAAGGGAACCTGACCGGCGCCTGGATCTTGGCTTCTGTGAAGCCTAAGTGGAGTGGAGACTGAGCTGGGCAGAAGAATGCCAGGCTGGGTGCTCAGCTTCCAACTCCGGAGCCTACCTCAGCGCTTGCAGGAGACTAAAGGGGACTGAGGACGGCAGACCATCCTGGGGACAGCCCTTCTCTTCTCTGGGCCTCTGGGCTCCTCTCGATAGTGGTTTGAGTTGGACTATGTGCTGAGGTTTCGTCCCAACTTGTCACCCTTGGGTTCCGGTGGCTCTCCCCGGAGCTGCAGAGGATTTTGAGAATTCCCTCGCCACATTGTACTGTGAAAAGCTCCCAGGTCCGAGAGTCCTTCATGCCTGGGGCGAATTTGCGTTCCAGTCCCAAGATGGATCAAAAGACAAAAGGACCAAAGGCTCAGGCTGCGACCGGGGCGTCCCATTACTTTCCTTAGGATCCCCAGAACCTGGGGAGAGTATGCTGGAGGAGGGACGGGAGCCAAAGCAACCTAGCTGGGGCGCCTACGGACCTGGGGTGTAGTCGCTGCATTTTGAGCTTCTGGCTTAGTGGTCGTTCCCACCTGGCCCCATGCTCTCCCAAAATCAAACCCTGTAGGGAAGACAGCCCACTGGGGTCGGACAGCAAAGCCCCTGAGCTCGCATCTGCTTGAGTGGAGACTTCGAGGGGGGAAACGCTGTGAGTTCACAGTGGATGAACCGCGTCTCTGGGATCCAGGCTCCGAGTGTGCCTGCGCGAAGACCCCTCCCCTGGACCCCGCAGGGTCGGAGCTCCAAGGCGCCGCCCCCGCCCCCTCGATCGCGCCCGCGGGCTGCCGCTCGGCGATCTCTTTAATATTCATGGGCGTTAATAGAGAGGCCCCCAGTATATCGGCCCATTGTGGGCGGCTCGTAGGGCTTGAATAGACCCTGGCCCTCTTTCTTCGCAGAGGCTTCCCGAGGGGCCGGGCCAGGAGTGAATGGCCCTGCTTCCCGCTCCTCACCCACCCCCACCCCCTTTTCAGGGACAACATCTTTATCCCCGCTGCCGCCGCCGCCGCCGCCGCCGCCCGAGCCCCATTCACTCGGCCCAGGCTTCGGGCGGAACGAATCAATCTGCCGCGGCTCTTAGGAGGTCATCCCGGCCGCCCGTGCCCCACCCCCAAGTCCACCGGAGTGGGGACAAGAGAGGCAGCAGCCGACCATCAGACCCAAGAGCGAAGGGACCCCAAATGGGGTGTGGAAGGACAGGGCAGGATCGGGTGGGACGGATCAGAAGAGGTGGCTGGCCCAAGGTACACCAAGAGGGTCTCAGGACCCAGCAGCCGGCAGGGCCGGTCTAATTCCAACTTGTTGCCTCTGGCAGAGAGCCCAGGGGACCTAGACAGTGGTGCGAGCCGGGAGATGAGTCCCGTGCCTCCTCCAGAAGCCAGCACGCGTCCCTTCGGGTTCAGCATCACCAACCGCGAGACCAGGAGCGCGGGGAGCAGCCCACCGCTCTGGTCCAGCCCGAAGGGCACGTCGGTTCCTCTCGGTGCAACTGGGCTTTGCTCCTGGGCGCCCAGATTGGACCAGCTCTTTGCATCCGCACCAAGGCAACGTAGGCCGAGTTCCAGCTCCTGAGCCAGCGCTGGGCATCCCGGCCCTAGTGCGCAGGGCGTGAGTCGGTCAGGCCGGCCAACTAGATGGGTCCCCGCCCCTCCCGTCCCGGAGGCCCTAGGAGAAAAGAAGCCCATTGTCCACAGAGAAATACATTTTGGGGGCCCCCGAGAGAAAGCTCCTGTTTTGAACTTTAGAAGAAAGTCTTCTGCCCTTGCCCCTCGCAGGGAGAGATTTGTCGTCGCCCCCCCCCCCCCCCGGCCCCAACCCCCGGCCTCGGAGCACCGCCTTCTCCCAAAACATCTGCCGGGGGAAAATCCACCCTGGAGGGCAGATCGCGCTGGCTTTAAGCCCTGAGAACTCATTAAAAAGATATTAGTGGCGGGGGCAGGTCCCGCGCAGGTATCGATCGACCGGAATGAGCCCGAGGGTGGGTGGGTGGAGGGGGACCAGAAAGCGAAGAATGCGGCGGATCTGTGTCCGGAACCCCCACCTGGGCCCAGCCTTGTGCTCTCCGGCCCTGCGGCTGGAGACTGGCCCCTGGCTCTGCGCTGAGGAGCCTCTTGCTGCTCCCGGGTTGCCTCCGGCCATCCCAGCCACCCTAGCCTCGTCAGCTCCTGCCAGCTCCAGTGGTAGCTGGTGGCTCGAGGCACTCCCTCGCTCTGTCGTGCGTCCCCGCTTCATCCCACTGCGCTCCCGCCTTTCTCAAATCCTCTAGGTTCACACCGCCCCCCAACCCCCAGGTTTCCCTCTTGCTCTCTAAGTCTCCATTTGTCTCCTCTCCATCCCCACCGTGGCCCAGAAAATGCTCTCTTTATAGGGACCCAAGTGTACCCCCACCCCCGGCTCCGGTAGCTCCAGGGCGCCCCCGCGGGCGAGGACAAAGGCACGACGGGCAGCCCATACCGGGTAGGAGCCCTTGCTGAGGGGCGGTCTTTAACAGACGGGACTGGAGCAAGCTGGGCCTGGCCGGCTGAGGGTCCGCTGTGGCCCGGCAGAACAAAAGTGGTGGTCCCTCTTCCAGCCCCATCTCTATCCTAACTAATTAGCCTCTGAGGCCAGTGAGAGACAAAGACGCGCTCCGGGGCACCCACACCAGAGCTGGCGCCCAGACAGACAGGTGACTGGCATGAGAGCCCAGAACTAGATGATGAACAAATGACTTTCCCAGAGCGTCCTGACCCCCATACCCATACCCCATCACCCACGCCCCAGCCCTCTTAAACCACCATCCTGAGAAGCAATGACAGATTGACACAGGCTCCTGGAAGCAGGGGGCACAAAGGTGGAGAGAAAGAGAAACTGAGGCAGAGAGGGGCAGAGATGGAAGGATACAAACAAAATGAACAGCAGAGAGATGGGGACACCCGACTAGATGAAGGACGCAAAGGTGGGATTGCCAGAAATGCAAGACTGACCTCGGGAGAGAGTCGGAGGTGTTGCTGAGAAGGAATAGGAACTTTAGACACAGAAGGGAGGAAGAGAGGAGACTGGAGGCCCTGGGATCAAGGTGGCAGCTACCCTTCTGGTAGCTCACTCACACCCCTTTCCCCTAGAGTCCCTTTTACACACACACACACACACACACACACACACACACACACACACACACACATTACCTCAACCTTCCTGGTTTTTCTTCAGTACCTTCCCTGAAGGGCTTCCGGTTTCTAGGCCAGCCTTCTTGCAGTTGCCCAGCCCCAGAGCAGAAGGCAGGGAAGAAGGGACTGCTCCTGTGCCCATACCATCACCTGCTCCCTGGGAATCCCGGAGGCCTCGGGTTAGTTCTCTGTATGTCAGGTCCTGGGCAGCCTGGAGCTTCCAGGTAGAACCAGTCCTTGGTCCCTCAGAATAGCTTACAGGAAAGTGTACCCTGGTGAACCGGAAGTGATGACAGCCCATCCTAGGCTACTCTTGGGGTCCTTCTGAGTCTTCAGGGTCTGACACATACTAGGTGCTGTGTCCACGGATGACAGATGGCTCTGTCTGAGTGGAAACAATAAATTCCCTTTCATGACGTCTCCGGTGCTCAGGACCAAGCTTAGGCTCCAGCTACACAGAGGACATTGAAGAGATGTCCAGGCTGTTTTTCCTAATATTTCTCTCCTTTCCAAAGATCCTTTGGGATCTATCAGGAAATGCCCAGGGCATTTCAGGTGTGCCTCCAAGTCTGGCTCTTGCAGATTCTACTCTAAAAGAAACAAGGCACCCACTTTCCCTCTCCTGGCCTCAGTGTCTTCATCTGCAAAATGGGAATAGTGAAAGAATCTCTATCCGGAAACAGAAAAACGATAAATAAAGAGTGGTCAGAATGAAAAAATAGCCACAGCAATAATGTCAGTATTATCTGGTAAGTGCCTGGTGCTGTTTTAAGCACTTCACATGACTTATCTCAATCCATCCTCACCCCGGCACTCCAAAGTAACCAATGGCTGTGGCAAGGCACAGTAGACAATGTATTTCTGAAATACTTCACACATGAAGAATATCAGCAACTGTGTTACACCAAATCAGCAATAACAAATGCTGGGAGATGACTCAACCAGTAAGGGAACCTGCAGCCAAGCCTGACAACTTGAGTTGGATCCCTGGGATCCACATGGTGTCAGGTCATCCTCTGACACACACTCATACACAAACACACAGAATAAACATTTTATTTTATTTAAAATATTTTTATTATTTTAAAGTGTGTGTGTGTAAGTGTGTGTGTGTGTGTGTGTGTGTGTGTGTGTGTGTGTGTGTGCCTGCTGAGGTCAGAGGCATCAGATTTCCTGCAGCATGGTGGTGGTACATGCCTTTACTCACAGAACTCAGGAGGCAGAGGCAGTTCTGTGAGTTTGAGGCCAGCCTGGTCTACAGAGTGAGCTCAGGACAACAACAACAAAAAGCTGTATTATATAGAGAGACCCTGTCTTAGTTTGAGTTTTTATTGCTGTGAAGAGATACCATGACCACGGCAACTCTAATAAAGAAAACATTTAACTGTGGTGGCTCGCTTATAGTTCAGAGGTTCAGGCCATCATGCCGGGAAGCATGGCAGCCTGCAGGCAGATGTGGTGCTGGGGCTGAGACTTGACTCAGAGGCAACAGGAAGTCGACTGACTGTTGCACTGAGTGAAACTTGAGAAAAAGACTTCAAAGCCCGCCCCCACAGTGACACACTTCCAACAGAAGGTGTGGCCCAGATTCAAGGTGAGCCCTCCAGCCTCAAGGTCTGGATTAAAGGTGTGTGTCACCCAGCCTCCTCCAATAAGAGCACATTTCCTCCGGTAAGGCCATGCCTCCTACTAGTGCCACGCCCTATGCGTTTATGGGATTCTGGCGGCCAAATACATTCAAACTACCACAGACCCTATCTCAAACAAACAGATTGATCTTTTCATTAGTTTTGCTTATGCACACATGTGCACATCTGTGTGTGGGTGTGTGCACACGAGTGTAAGTGCCAGTGGAAGCCAAGGCAGGGGACTCCTTGGGGGCTGAGTTACAGGTGGTTGTAAGCTGAACTGAATAGGGATCCTTCGTAACTGCAGTAAAAGCGCTAAGCCAGTGGCCTGAGCACAATCCTCAGACCCCAAGGCAGGAGAAAGCCGAAAGTTTGGAAAGTTGTGCTCCAACTTGCGCATGCACACACCTCATGGCCTGTTCACATTTTCACACACATATGCACACATATCATACACACTCACACACATCATATATGCACAATACATATACATCATACACACATGCACTTACATCACACACACACACACACACACACACACATACACATCCTACACACACCAAGGCCTGAAGATACCCATTTGCACATACATCACACACACACCAAGGCCCACAGATACCCATTTGCACATACATCACACACACACCAAGGCCCACAGATACCCATCTACACATATATCTCACACACACACCAAGGCCCGCAGATACCCATCTACCCATACATCATACACACACAAAATATACATACATCATACACCACAGATATCCACCTACTTTTACACTCTGTGATATGAGAAAATTAACCCCTTGTTTGCAGTAGCCACTGAGATTAAGTTGCTTGAGGGCCAGAACAGTCCCTAGTGAGATCTTTAAGAGATCTGTGACTCAGTTTCCCATTCTCTGAGGTAGAAACTGTCATTATAGTGGCTACTTCTGTGTGTGTGGGTGAGGATATTTGAGACAAGCCCTGTCAAGTGTAGGTGTTACACTCCCTAAGGGAGTGCCTGCCAGGTATTGTACTAGCATCGCTGGGGCCCTTTTTCATTCCAGCCTCTTATTTTTTCATTTTCGTGTACGTATGCACGTTTGCATGTGTGTGGGTGCATATGCACATGTGTGGACGTGTGGGTGGAGGAGAGAGGTCCATGTTTGGAATCAGCCTAGATCACTCTTCCAGTCTCCCTACCCAGCTCTCTCGGGGAGTGCCCCATCTGTCTCTGCCTTCCCAGGCTGGAATGAGTCAGAATGCCACACCCATTTCACATCCGTGTGGGTTCTGGGGATCCACACTGTGGCCCTCACACTTGGGGGCAAACGCTTTGCTGTCTCCGCAGCCTGGACTGTGGTCTTCTAACCACCTTCCTTTCCCTCCATCTCTACTCAGGGCCTCAGACATTCCCGAATCCTGCCTCCAGCCTCTGCCTGCTCCAGGCTGTGAGAGCAGCAGCTTTCTAGTCTATCTGATTCCCAGGATAGCCCAGCGGGGCGCTGCTCTCTGAGGGAAGTCTCGCCAGCACCCCACTTACACAAGAGGAAATTGCAGCTTGGCCAGGAAAGCCCTCCCAACCTGAGCCCCCTCCCTGTGGTGCCCGTTTGACCCCCGAGACAGTCTAGAGAATACCGTCCTACCCACTCCCAAGTCTAATGCTCTCAACTATTGAGTCATCAGAAAGTAAGTGTCAAACTGGCCTAGATAGAGATACTGATTGATTGACTGACTGATTGATTGATTGCCCTTCAGCACCATGAAGCAAATTCAGGGCCCTGTATGTGCTCACTCAGGGCCTCCTACTGACTCTCATCCTCAGTTGCAATTGAACTCCCAATGTCCAGGAAGACACAAGTTAATTCCAGAACCGTCTGACTATTCCAGACTCTCCATGCATCATTAATTTGTTTTAATTATGCAAATGGTGTTGCATAGCCACATTGCACGAGGCTGCTTGGGGGACACGGAGCCAGGACAAGGTATTCCCATCAACCTGGCAGCTTCTGAGAGTCTTGGTCAGTCTTCTACCTCATTCAAGGATGCAGGGTCAGTCGGTTGGTCAAGCTCACTAATAGGCTAATTTCACCAGCCAGCTTGCTCTAGAGACCGCCAGAAAAATGTGCATCTACTGAGAACTTCTACTGAATTTGTCCTGTCCAGGCTCCAGAGGGTAAAGAGGACCCCTTGGACTGGTTTTGGAGGTCCTGAGGCCATAAGGACATATGCAGTGCCCAGGGAGGGCTGAGGCAGCTTGCCTGGGTCTGAGAACCCACATGGAATGCCTTTTTCTTTTTATGATCGTGTGTGTGTGTGTGTGTGTGTGTGTGTGTGTGTGTGTGTGTGTGTGTGTTTGCATGCACTTGTGGGGTGTTTTTTATTTGTTTATTTTGGAGACAGAATTTCTTTGTGTAACAGCTCTGGAACTCGGCTTTCTTGTGTGCGTTTTTACCATGTTTATGTGTGGACTTAGGTGCACATGTATGTGCAAGTGGGTGTGTTAACCGAAAGTAAAAGTTGGGTGTTGTTCCTCAGTCACAGCTATGCTCCTTTTAGATTATTGGTTTTGTTCTTTGGGTTTTTTGTTTTTGTTTTTTGAGACAGGGTTTCTCTGTGCGTCCTGGCTGTCCTGGAACTCACTCTGTAGACCAGGCTGGCCTCGAACTCACAGAGCCATCTTTTTTTTTTTTTAACTTTTATCTACATTTATTTTATGCTGCATTTATTCCCATGCCGTAAGTCTTTGTTTCTTCTGGGATCTTCTTCTTCTTCTTCTGTGCACCTTCCTCTTCTGGCTTTGGAACAGTTCGTTCCTGTCCGGTGAGGATCATCTCGCTGTGGCAGGGGAGCTCATGTACGGGTTAGCCCAGCCATGAGCTCTGTAAGTCCGTCCGCACATCCCAGGTGCTTTCAGGATGTGTTCAACAGACTAGGGAAGCCGCATCTAAACCCTTCAGTTCAGCATTTCTCTGCATTTTAAAGCATGTTCTGCAAAAACCCAGCACTCTTTTTGGCCACCGACCCTGTCCAGCCCGTTTCCCTGGCCGAATCTACCGACTCCGCCACTATTCCGCCAGAATGGCACACATTGCTTTGTGACATCTTTCAGATACTTAGGGGCTTTTCGGATATGCATACCCTTGATGGCCTGGGCAGTTTCACGGGTGTTCTTGAAGTGAACCCGAAGATTTGAACCTCTTGATTTGCATGATTTTGTAGGGTTTTCTGGGTCAAGAGAGCAGCGGACCATCTTCACAGGTCACTTCAGGCCACTTACAGGAAGAGTGCCATCTTTTTTTTTTTTTTTTTTTTTAAGACAAGGTCTCTCTGGCTTGGAGCTCACCAATTAGGTTAGACTGACTGACCAGTGAGCCTAGGGGTCCTCCTGCCTCCACTTCAAAAGTACTGAGATTATAACATGCACCCCAAATGCTTTGCAAAAAAAAATTATTACATTTATTAATTCAGTGTGTTAGCATGTGTGCCCATGTGCAGACCTGCAGCATATGAATGTCAGAGGACAACCTCCAGGAGGGAAGTAACAATTCTTTCCTTCCATCATGCCTATCCCCAGGACCAAAACCAAGTTGTCAGGTAAAGTGGCTCCACCCCCTGAGCCATCTCGCTGTGCCCACCCCTATGGGGTTTCACAGGAGTTCTGGAAATTGAACTTAGGTCTTCATTCTATATAAATATGAAGAGTCTCCCCCAAAGGCTCATGTGTTTAAGGCTGCCTTCCCAGTAAAGAACCCAGAGGGGGCTTTAGGGAAGTGATCAGATCATAATGGTGATAACCTCATCTGTAGACTGATGCATTGGTGAGCTCCCCACCCCCACCACCAGACAGGGTTTCTCTGTGTAGCCCTAGCCGTCCTGGAACTCACTTTGTAGACCGGACTGGCCTCAAACTCACAGAGATTTGTGAGTGCTGGGTTGAAGGTGTGTGCCACTGCACCCTGCTCTGAAGGGCACATGTACCCAGGCTCTCCCTCTATGTGGTTCTGCTCCCCACCTCCTATGACTTCAATGGTCCCACCCACCATGCGCTTCCACTGTTATGCTTCTGCCATACCTCAGACCTGAAAGCAATGGCACCAGCAACTGTGGGGGAACCCTTGAGAGTGTGACCCCAGAAACCGTGGGGGAACCCTTGAGAGTGTGACTCCAGCAACCGTGGGGGAACCCTTGAGAATGTGACCCCAGAAACCATGAGGGAACCCTCTGAGAGTGTGACTCCAGTAACTGTGGGGGAGCCCCTGAGAGTGTGACCCCAGAAACCATGAGGGAACCCTCTGAGAGTGTGACTCCAGAAACCGTGGGGGAACCCTTGAGAGTGTGACCCCAGAAACTGTGAGGGAACCCTTGAGAGTGTGACCCCAGAAACCGTGAGGGAACCCTCTGAGAGTGTGACTCCAGTAACTGTGGGGGAGCCCTTGAGAGTGTGACTCCAGCAACCGTGGGGGAACCCTTGAAAGTGTGACTCCAGTAACTGTGGGGAAACCCTCTGAGAGTGTGACTCCAGCAACCGTGGGGGAACCCTCTGAGAGTGTGACTCCAGCAACCGTGGGGGAACCCTTGAGAGTGTGACCCCAGCAACTGTGAGGGAACCCTCTGAGAGTGTGACTCCAGCAACCGTGGGGGAACCCTTGAGAGTGTGACTCCAGCAACTGTGGGGAAACCCTCTGAGAGTGTGACTCTAGCAACCGTGGGGGAACCCTTGAAAGTGTGACTCCAGCAACTGTGGGGGAACCCTTGAAAGTGTGACTCCAGCAACTGTGGGGGAACCCTTGAAAGTGTGACTCCAGCAACTGTGGGGGAACCCTTGAGAGTGTGACCCCAGAAACTGTGAGGGAACCATCTGAGAGTGTGACTCCAGTAACTGTGGGGGAGCCCTTGAGAGTGTGACCCTAGAAACCGTGAGGGAACCTTCTGAGAGTGTGACTTCAGCAACCGTGAGGGAACCCTCTGAGAGTGTGACTCCAAATCAAAGTTTCCTTCTCTGTTTTTTTTTTGTGTGTGTGTGGAGGGTTTTGTCCCAGGAAAAACTCACACCCAACCCAGAGCGAGTGCAGAAGACGGGGGTGGTGGTGACCTGCTTCCTTCAGACAAAGTCTTGTGGGAAACACACACTGGGGGGCCAGTCTTTGCTCCAGACACAAAAAGGGCTAGATGCCCAGTGGTCCCACTCTCAGAGCAAGCAAGAACGGAAAAGCACCCTTTTTTTCCAGACTGACCAGACTGAGTTTGTGGGACAAATGCTAGCCTGGGACATCCAGGGACAGGGAGTCCAGCTGCTATTCTTATTTCCTTTCTTTTTTTTTTTTTTTTTTTTTTCGTTTGTTTGTTCTGAGACAGATTCTCACTATATAGCTCTGGCTGTCCTGGAACTCACTTGGTAGCCCAGGCTGGCCTCAAACTCACAGAGATCTGCCTGTCTCTGCCTCCCGAGTGCTGGGATTGAAGGCATGCCCTACCACACCTGACTAAAGCTACTTTCTTTTAAAAAACAAACCATTTTATTATTTTATTTACTTGAGTGTTTTGCTTACATGCACGTAGGTGCACCACATGCACATGCACCCCCGATGTCAGAAGAGGGTGTTGGATGCCTGGAACTGGAGTCATAGGCTATTGTGAGCCATCATATAGGTGCTGGGAATCAATCCCAGGTCCTCTGCAGGAGCAACAAGTGCTCTTAGCCACTGAGCCATCTCTCCAGCCTCTCTGGGGCTACTTGTTGGGAACACGTAAACTGTAAACCCAGGAGCCAGCTGGTCCAGTTGGTGCAGTTCTGGCAATGGGGCCCAGGGCCTTGCATCTATTTGGCAAGTTCTCTACCAAAAAGCTGCTGCTCTAGCCTTTTTTCTTATTATGTGTTTATTTTATTTTTGAGACAAGGTCTTGCTACATTCCCCAGGCTGGCCTTAAACTGATGTATGAAGCCCAGATATAAACCTTAATTTTCAACCCTCCTGTCTCAGTCTCTGGAGCAGGCTGAGGATGGAACCTATCAGGTTCTATCTGAGGAAGATCACCTCTGAAGGAGAGGTGGTCCTTGTGAAACAGAGCCAGAGAAAGCAGGAGAGAAGCAGAGGGAAGTCATTATCGCTCCCCCCCCCACACACACACATACTGCCCAGGTCTTCCCAAAAGATGGCTATTTCACCTGAAGATAGAGGAAGGCCCCCATCTCTCCATGTCCCCAGGACACTAACCCGACTGAGGTGTCATCTGAGAGAGAGCTGAAAAAGCTTTGGACAGACTCTGAGGAGGATGCACGAATCTCTAGGAATGCAAGGGAGACAAGTGCGTGGGTGGGAGAGACTTGAGTTAGACCTCAGCACCCTCAGGCACAGCCCAGGGGCCAGCCCAGCGTTCAACCAGATAAACACAGGTCACCCGGAAAAGGCTTAGTGACTTCAGCTCTGAGTACCTGAAACACCAGGTCTGGTCCTCAAAAGAACTGCAAGGTGTGCCAAAAGGGAGGGGGAAACCAGAAACAAAGACAACTCACACCGTCTGAGGAGACAAAGCCGCCATGGGCCTCTGACCCAGACGTGTGGATGCTGGAGTTTAGCAGACAGGGAATTCTAAGATAACCATGATGGCTATGGGAAGGGATCCACTGGAGGATGTGGGTGGAAGAGCAAGGTCTGATTCCCAGGCAGGATCTGAAGCAAGCTTAGGGAGGCTTTCCAGAGTAGCTTTGGTGCAGCAGACCCTGGTGGGGGGTGGGGGGCGCCACTGGGGTCATGTCAACAGAAATAGTCACAGGAGGGGTAAAGGGGAAGTGAGAGGAGACTGCCGGAACCCAGGAACAAAGGGGTGAGTTCTGAAGAAACAGCAGCTCCCGTGAGAACATTGGAAGGAGGGAGAGGCTGGATAGAGCTGGAGTCAGTGTCAGGCACAGTGGGCCAAGCCTGTAATCCCAGCACTTGGGAGACAGAGGCAGGAGGATCAGGAGTTCAGAACCAACCTAGCTTACACAAGGTGTTTAAAGCCAGTCTGGGCTGCATGAAATAAAAGAAGAAAATAGACGGTGGTGGTGGCACACACCTTTAATCCCAGCACTCCTGAGACAGAGGCAGGTGGATCTCTGTGAGTTCGAGGCCAGCCTCGTCTACAGAGTGAGTTCCAGGACAGCCAGGGCTACACAGAGAAACCCCGTCTCGAGATAGCAATAAACAAACAAATAGATAAATAAATAAAAAAGAAGAAAACGAGGCTGAGGTGAGGAAGACGGAGATGCAGCTCTTGGTAGTGTGCTTGTCTAGCATGCAAGAAATTCTGGGTTCCATCCCAGCACCACACAGGTCATCTGTGGTGGTGCACACCTGCTATCCCACCCAGCACTAGGGAAGTAGAGGCAGGAGGATCAGAAGTTCAAGGTTATTGGCGGCTACACGGCGAATTTGAGAACAGCCCTGGGTTCAAGAGCCCAAGGGAAGTGGAAAGGAAGAAAGAAAGGGTAAGAGCCCAAGTAATCCTGAAACGGTGGTTGAAAACTTACAAGTTTAATGACAGACAGCAAAGCACAAATCTTGGAAACTCAGAGGAACAACAAAATTCCAAGAATGGCTGGGTTCCTTTAATCCCAGCACTCTGGAGGCAGAGGCAGGTGGATCCCTGTACTTGAGGCCAATCTGTTCTACATGGCAAGTTCCAGGCCAGCCAGGGCTTCATAGAGAGAACCTGTCTCTAAAAACCAAAGGTGAGGAAAAAAGGTAGAGGCTGGGGCTGGAGAGATGGCTCAGAGGTTAAGAGCACTGACTGCTCTTCCAGAGGTCCTGAGTTCAATTCCCAGCAACCACATGGTGGCTCACAACCATCCGTAACGAGATCTGGTGCCCTCTTCTGGCCTGCAGACATATATGCTGTATACATAATAAATAAATCTTTAAAAAAAAAAAAAAAAGGTAGAGGCTAAGCAGGTGACCTGGGACAGGGGTGAGGCATGAGCCTCAGCATACATGTTACTTCCCAGTACAGCTCAGTGTGGTTACCATTCTGAGCAGAGAGGCAAGCAGTGCCCTCCCTGACAACATTGTGTGGGTTGCTTACCTTGCTGCCTTGGCAACTCCAATGAAACTGATCCCAAACACTCACCTGTGTGGGAGGAACTTGTTCAAAGCTGAATGTCTAACTAAGCACTGCCAGGTTTAAACAGGTCCCTCCTTCAGGGGTATAATGGGCGGATGGCTCTGTCCTTCCTGTCCCTTAGGGTTGAGAACAGTGCCTGAGAGACACCTGCAATCCTGGCTGTGGTTGTCATCACACAATGACCAATGGCTGCCGTGAGATGCTCACCTCCTCCCCAAGGCCTTGCCTGGCATTTCACTGGCCGTGGGATTCAGTGATGAACCTTTGGGTGCAGTTTTACTAACACAGGTGAATGGGTGCTCCATAAAACATTAGCAAATCCAAATATTTATATGGTAGAAAGGGGATAGGGGAAACATGATGAACACTGGGAGGGTTATTCTAGGAATGCAAGGCCGGTTTAACCCTTGAAAAGCAATGTCATTAATATTCACATATTCCAGTGAAAAGGGAGACACATCATATGATGACCTCTCTAGATGGAGAAAAAGCATTTGAAAAATTCGACAAAGATTTATGATAAAACTCTTGGCAGTTGGCAGACGAGAAACATCAGGGAACTTCTTATCTGATGAAAGGGATGTGCAGGCATCCTAGAGCAGGCGTAATTAATGGTGATTACTGACAGCAGTCCTCCGAGAGCACGGACGAGCCCAGGCTGCCCACTCTCACCACCCTAATCGACCACGTGCTGGAGGGCTCGGCTGGTGCAATCAAGTGTGACGAGAGAGATGCCAGAAAGATGCAGGACAATATGCCTGCGAACGCAGAAGAGATGTTGGCTCTCGTTTTAATCACTATCACCGGCAACAAGAAGCGTCTCCGATGAGGCTGAGAGATGCACTGATTTATGGGTATAAAGACAAAGGCTCAGAGGGCAGTTCACCACCATGTCCCCTGAATAAAACAATAATAGTAAGGTCTCCCCTGGGTGTGGCCATACCCTAAGTGTGGGACCAGGGTTTAAAACTCAGCTCTTCATGCTTGAAGACCTTCACTTGCTTTTACAACCATTATGCCTGTTAGTGTCTGACTTTCTTAAATTAAAAATTGGATATGGGGGAGACAGCAGGGATAAGAGACCATGGAGTGCTCAGCTCTAAATGGGACATCTACATCCCAGCGTCTCCCCTAAAGACGCAGGGATCATGGTGGAAGAGTGGGCATGACTGTAAAAGCCAGAGCAAGTGAATGTCTGTAGAGGAACAGTATCTCCTGGACATGACAGGGCAATGACACACATGAACTAACTCAGTGGCTGGAACCCAACAAACAACATTTGCTCCAATCAAGCCAACTGAGGTGCCAGTGCGGGTGGGGGAGGGGCTCATGAAGTCCCACCTATCTGAGGAACTATTGGCAATGGTGACCTGCAGTACTCACGCCCTAAGGGGCTGCTTGTGCTCCAGGATGTGGTCCAACACCCATGCACACACAGGCTGCACTATGTGAGGAGAGAGAGAGAGAGAGAGAGAGAGAGAGAGGAGAGAGGAGAGAGAGAGAGAAGTGGGGAGGCATGAATTTGGAGGGGAACAACAGTGGCAGTGTTGGGGGCGTGGTTTGAATAAGAATGGCCTCCATAGGCTCATAGATTTGAATGCTTTGGTCATTAGGAGATGGTGCTACTTGACAGAGATTAGGCAGTGTGGGCTTGTTGGAGTGGGTGTGGCCTTGTTGGAGTGGGTGTGGCTTTGTTGGAGTGGGTGTGGGCTTGTTGAAGTGGGTGTGGGCTTGTTGGAGTGGGTGTGGCCTTGTTGAAGAAAATGTGTCACTGGGATTTTAAATGCTCAAGTCAGGTTCCATGTCACCCTCTCTTCCTGCTGCCTGCCAATCCAGATGTAGGACTCTCAGCTCCTTCTCCAGCACCATGTCTCCCTGCATGCTGCCACGCTTCCCGCCAGGATGATAATGGACTAAACTCTGAAATGGTAAGCCAGCCCCAATGAAATATTTTCCTTTATTTATTTTTTTTTTCCGGAGCTGAGGACCGAACCCAGGGCCTTGCGCTTGCTGGGCAAGCGCTCTACCACTGAGCTAAATCCCCAACCCATGTTTTCCTTTATAAGAGTTGCCATGGTCATGGTTTTGTCACAGTGATAGAAACCCAAACTAAGACGGGGTGCAGAGGACGAATTGGAGAGGAGTAAACTGGGGTGGGTGGATCAAAGTACGTTATAGTCATGTATGAATATAAAATAAAACATTTAATTAAAAAGGGGGTAATTAAAAGGAGAGATGGGGGTTGGGGATTTAGCTCAGTGGTAGAGCGCTTGCCTAGCAAGCGCAAGGCCCTGGGTTCGGTCCTCAGCTCCGGAAAAAAGAAAGGAGAGGTGGTTCAGTGGTTAAGAGCACATGCTGCTCTTCCCGAGGACCTGACTGAGTGTGGGTCCCAATACCCACGTCACATGCCTGTTATGTGATGCTCCAGGGGGTTGACCCTTTCAAAGTACCTTTGGTCTCCACAGGTACTTGCGGTCCTGTGCACACACGCACACACAGACACATAATTAAAGATAAAAAATTAAATTAAAAAGCCAGGCACAGCCCTGGGTGTTTGTAACCCGAGGCCCAGGGCAGGCAGAGACAGGAAGATTCCTGGAGTTTGTTGGCCCATCTTAGCCAGGGAGCTCCAGTTTCAGTGAGTGACACTGTCCTCTGTCTTTTTTTTCTTCTTCTTTCTTTTTTTTTTTTTTTTTTTTTTTTTTTTTTGGGTTTTTCGAGACAGGGTTTCTCTGTGTAGCTTTGGAGCCTGTCCTGGAACTCACTTTGTAGACCAGGCTGGCATCGAACTCACAGAGATCCGCCTGGCTCTGCCTCCTGAGTGCTGGGATTAAAGGCGTGCGCCACCACCGCCGGCTTCTTTTTTGTTTTTTGAGACACGGTTTCTCTGTGCAGCCCTGGCTGTCCTGGAACTCGCTCTGTAGACCAGGCTGGCCTCAAACTCACAGAGATCTGCCTGCCTCTGCCTCCTGAGTGCTGGGGTTAAAGGCCTGTGCCACCACCACCCAACCAGAGTGACCCTGTCTTAATTAAGAAAAACAAAAAAGGCGGAGAGCAACTGAGGAAGACAACCCAAGTGTCTGTGTCTTACACACACACCTTCTCTCTCACACACGCAAATATGTGTGCCTGTACACACCACTGCCCCACATACAAACAACAAAAGCTCACAACTCAAAATCAAACCCAACGCCTATGCATCTATAGATGCCTCACGGAGCCTAATGAGATTTGGATCATGAGTGTGACCCAGATCCAAGCAAGGCACCTGCAACGAACAGGTTTGACCTTCTCCAATCACAGGGCAAATCCCCACTGGAGTGGGGATGTAGCTCAGGCCCCTCTTGATGGAAAAGGAGGCAGGGTAGAGAGGAGTCTAAAATATCCATCTAGAGCTGAGTGTGGTGGTACATGCCAATGGTCCCACCACGCGGGAGGTGGAGACAGGAGGATCTAGAGGCCAAGGCCATCCTCGGCTATAGAACAGAATCGAGGCCAGGCTGAGCTACATGAGACACTGTCTCAAAAACAAACCAAAATTACAAATCAAACAACCACAAAACCCCAAACAAACAAACAAAAAAACCCAACCCCAAACCAAAAAACCAAAACCAGCCCTGCAGGATACGTTTAGACAGATGACCCAGCTGTCCTGCGCACACAGCCACATCCTTCCTGTTTCACCTGCCCACCTGAGGGATGGAGGTTTGCTAGGAAGGCCATGGCAGATGACAGAGGGGTAGTCGGAGAGCTGGGAGAGAACTTCAGTTCTGGACCATGGTGCAGCTTCCCAGGGAAGGGATGGACGGTCAGAAAATCCGACACAAGCAGAGTTGCAGTACCTCAGACTTGTTAGCAACCAGCCGGAAGTGAGATTTCCGGAAACATCGGTGTGCGGGTCAGAATGAAGCGGCCTTGACTAGACCAGCCGCCACCCACTTTACCTTGGGGGTGGGTCTGTCTGTCTGCAGAGCTCCCTCTTGTCCTGGCTGCTCTCTCTCAGGGACTGGCTGCAGGACTGTGGGGGCGGGGCGGGGCGGGGGGGGGGGTAGCGGGGTACTGTGATCAGATCAGTTTGCCCCCGCTGCTCTTGCAGGAAGTCACCATGGTGGTCAGAAGTCATTACTCAGTCATTACTGACCGCTGGCTGCCACTTCCCATGGTGACCTTAGGTTCATCTCACGCTACTGCTGTGAGGGGCTGAGGTGGAAGGAGGGGGAACAGGGTGGTCACACAGAGGCCAGGGAGTGTGTCACTTGTCTTCTCCTCGCTGTGACTCAACACCTGAGAAAGTGACTTACAGAAGGCCGGAAGCCTGAAGGGACAGTCCACCATGGTGGGCAGGATGTGGAGGCAGGAGTGACTGTGTCTGCAGTTCATGCTGGTCTGCAGCTGCAGCTCGCTGCCTCCTTTTCCTTCGGTCTGGGACCCCAGCTGTAAGGTGGTGCTGCCACATCCAGCCTGAGTCTGTTCCCACAATTAAACCTCTCTGGAAGGGCCCTTTCCCACATCCACCCAGGGGTGTGTTTCCATGGTGATTCCAAACTCAGTCAAGTTGACACTGAAGATGCCCCTCACAAGGAGTGAGGCAGGGTTCTGAGACAAGGCCAAGGTTCGCTTGTTCACACCCTGCACTCGACTGCCTCGGTGGACTGACCTGCTGGGCCCCTCTGGAACCACCTTAGGCATCCCCCAAGCACAGGCTCTTTTCTGTCTACATCAAATGGACAGGGCAATGCTCTTGCATGCCACGCCACGACAAGATCTCTCTAGGGCTGAGTGCAGCACTTCCCTCAAAGGGAACCACTGGATTCTCCTATGGTAAATATGGAACTCTTACTCTGAGGGCGGGGTCACATTTTCTGTTGCTAACAATAGAATGCTTGAGGCTGGGCGAGGCAGAATGACTGGTTTTGCATAAAGACCCTGCATCTAGATTATAGAGCCAAGAGTTTGGCTAACAGGCCCGTGGGAGAGAGAACAGGAGGCCCCGTGACCCGCCATGGAGAGAGCACACCCTCTCCTCACAGAAAAGCATGTATTCCTCTTAGGCCGCTGCTGGTGGTCACACGACCCCTCGGGTTTCGGAGGGGTTAAACCATGTGCAAGCTACAGCAGTGACTACGTTTGGCTTCCGGGGAGCCAGTGTAGAGCAGGCCGTCAGTGCACAGCATGCTTCCAGCCCGTTTCTATACTTAACGTATGCGCATTTGTCTGCAAGTTGCGTGCATGGGAGGCGGTTTCTGTGTGTGCGCTTGTAGATGTGTCTATATTTACAGGTGCATGTGTGTATCAATTTCGATCCACCAACTTCCATCTCATGGCCACAGCACTAACTCAGGCTGGCACACAGCCCGGTGTCTTCACCTACTGCCTAAAGGTCCACTCCGGCTCCCTGTGCTCAGTTACCAAACAGCACTTGCTGGCTTATCCTGCTTGGGTTTAACAGCAAAATCACCAACAAAAAGAACATGGTGGCATATACTTTTTAGTCCCAGCACTCGGGAGGCAGAGGCAGGTGGAGGCCAGCCTGGTCTACAGAGTTAGTTCCAGGACAGCCAGAGCTACATAGAGAAACACTGTCTCAGGCTTGGGGATTTAGCTCAGTGGTAGAGCGCTTGCCTAGTAAGCTCAAGGCCCTGTGTTCGATCCTCAGCTCCAAAAAAAAAAAAAAAAAAAAAAGAGAAACACTGTCTCGAAAAACCACAAAAAGAGTTTAGGAAGGCCACACAATACTGTCTGGCTAAACTCAGCGGGGATGGCAGCACAGAACAGTAACACTGACTTTGGTCCATGAGTGACTGCAAAGGTATGGTTTGGGGTTTCAAAGACATCTTGGTGAGGTGAATGGCGAGTGACTGATGTGCCTTGGGCTTGCCCATGGCTGCTGCTCAGCTCCGGCTCTTAGGACAACCTCTCCTCCTCATCTACTTCACTGGGCAACTGTCCAGAGCCCACCAGCTCTGTGATGGGCAGTCTTGGCCCTCCTGCAGAAGACCTGGCTGATGGGGAGCAGACAACATAGCACCTGTCCCTCTACCTCCCAGGCCTGGGTCCAGTGTAGAAAGGGCGAGCACTTCCTTAGAGAAGTTGGAGAAAGGTTCAAGACAAAAAGCCCAAGATAACCACTGCTTGAAGCCGTTTGGGATGTCTTCGCTTCCTCTTGCAAGCACCCTGGCCCAGCAGCCCCCTGCGGAATTGTCAGGCCACTTTCGGGCCATTAATCGGAGTCCTTCAGGAGCAGTTGCATTAGCCCACCCTAAACCCCAGCTGGGCCCTGGAGGGCTGGAAGTGGGCCTGGGAGAGAGCAGTGCCGGAGCCAGCTGGAGCTGGGGCTCCAGGGTGTCCAGTGCACCTTGGTCCGGGCACTGCAGCATACCATCTGTGCTCCTGTGGGGCTGTAGGACAGATACATGGATGGTCACCACGTGAGAGGGCCCACTAATGGATAAGACTGCCTCCTGCTTGAGAGGCCAGGAGCAGGGAAGGAGGTGCATCCCATGGAGGATGGAGAACTCCTCACTCCAGTTCATTTGGGTGGGGCTAGGTCAGTTCAGCAGGGGTCCTACTGAATCCTGTCTGTGGGCAGAGCCACTGTGGGTGTGGGGCAAGCCCTTGAAGACAGACCAGGCACTGCCCTCCATGATGACCACGCAGCTTTCTTAATGGAACACAACCGCTGAACTTGGTACATTTCAAGCACTTTAGCCTTCCAGGACAGCAGACTGCTGATGGAACCCATCTTCAGAGGGCGGGCGCCATGTTAATGAGAGGCCAAATTTCATATGCTTGCAAACTTTCCCCCCTGCGGCCTGCTGCTCTGCACACCCCACCCCCCAACAGAAGACTGCATCAGAGGGAAAGAGAGATTTCCATAATTTATAGTACGGCATTTCACTGGGGACAAACGCTAATCTGTACTTACCGATACATTTAAGAAAATGCATCCTCCCGCAAGCCTGCGCCATTTACGACTCTTGGCACAAACCGCAATGCTCAGTCTTCAATTAAGGGACACCTTAGGGTTCATTATCACACAATTGCTCCCTGTGAACCATGCCAAATGCTGTTTTGGCACTGAGCTTGGAAGATGAATTAGAAGGAAGTCTTCCCTGTAATGCCCTCTCCAACTCCCATTACCGTCATCAGCGCTGATGCCCTCTTGGCCGGCCCTCCCCCTCCCCGAGTGGCTTTCAACTATTCAATTTCTCAACGTCAAACTCGATTCTCTAGAGGTGTAGTTAAAGATGCCACATCTCCTTTTTGTCTTCCGGCTCTCAACAGGCCTCAGTGTGGCCCAGATGGGACACTCTCCCCACCCCCTTTTGGGCTAAAGGATCCACAGATGTGTCTTTCACTCCTGTGTGGTGCATGCGTGCACACCCCCTCCCCACAAGAGGTTCTCAGCAAGGACTAATGGGCCTGTTGTCTATACTGAGACAATCCCACAGCATAGAGGTACAAGGTGAAGGCTGGGCCATGTAGACGCCCTGGCAAAAAAACCTGAATTTCAAGCCAGTTGCCTCCAAAAGGTGATAGAAAACAGCCAGCAAAGCTGCCTTTACCCCATCAGGTCCTGTGGTCAGGCCTGCAGTGGGCCTAGGGTGGGTGCGGGTAGTCCCCTTCTGTTTCCAACAAAAGGCCTGCATCTGCTGCTGTCCCACCTGAGACAGCAGAGCACAGGTGAGTGGGTCTTGGAGTATGCAGCAGCCAGGGAAAAGAACCCAAGAGCGCACACAGGGCAGGGTCTGTGTGTGTTTAGGTGAGTGCATGCCTGGCTATGGGCCTGGAGGGTGTCGGGCTCAGGATAGGGTGCAGCCCACTGGATCCCTCCGACACCACACCCTCCCAGGCCCGGGCAGGACTATTCACTCATTTGCTATGACAGGGAAGACTCATTCTTACTGTGGCCCTTAAGTCAAAAGATCTTGTGTAAAGCTACACCTAAACACCAGATTGGCTTCAGAAGTCACTGTGCACCAACAGGTCAGGCTGATGCAGGCAAGGTGACCTCAGCTAGGAAGTGCAAGAGCCAGGGTCCAGCAAACAGAACAGACGGAGAACACTTTGCCCACAAGGTATCTTGTGGAAATTTTATTATATAGAGTGTAAAATGAATTGTCAGTCAAATAAAAAGAACACCTTAAAAAAACAAAACAAACGAACATGCATAACATTTCCACTGCCTTTTTAATAGTTAGACATTTCAAGCATTGTAAGGAAAATGAGAGAACTGGAAACTGTAACTTGAGCACATTTCAAACGGAATGTTCCTCGGGGTCAATTCAAAATGCAAGAAAAAAATAGCTTCAATTCCGTTTTTTTTTCTTTAAAAATACATGTTATCTGTACAAGATACACTACAGTAAACATTGGAAATCATATTATCCCTTTTATTAAATCAAAATTATTTAACTCATACTGTGGTTAATACTAGATTTATTTATTTATCTAGTTAATTTGACAAATATTAAGAAAATATTTAAAAGAAAAAAGCAAAAAACACCTTGGAATTAAAAAATAGTTACTACATTTTTATATGGTTTAATGTCCACAGTGTTTGTTAAAAGTTATATTGAATTTCTTTTAATATTAAAAATAACAGTATTTATATTTCTGAGAATAGAGAAAGGCTTTTTGTTTTTAAAACCAGCTTGGAGGTCTAGACATACAACTGCACCAGGTGACGGAGACGGGCAGCTTACATGAAGGTGGACTGCGTCTCTGCGCTACCCTCAGAACGCTAGAAATGACACAACCCACAAACGCCCCTCCCACACACAAGGACCCGTCTCAGCTCACAATTCACATCATTAATTACAATACATAATAGTTCAGCTTAAAAAAAAAAAACGCAATAAAACTGGACAGCCAAGATACAAGAAATTAGAGGTGAAACACTTAATGAATTTACATTTACGAATATTTAAATACTGCTTAAATTTTTTTTTAAAGAATTTGTTACAATACCACCTAAGACTTCCAAGCCATTTTTTCTGTTGCAACAGAAAACAGAAACAAACAAACAAAAAAAAACTGTAAATAAAAAGACACAAAAATAAAACAAACCCATTATTTGATGAAATGTCGAGTCTCTGAGGAGAATTCGGGCACCTGAGCTCGCAGGCTTTGCTCCAAAAGAACCCCAGAGCTTACACATTTGAAGTAACAAAGAAATCATGACACAGAAATTACCAGCAATGTTTAGTAACTAATTTTCCCGATTTTTAGAAAAATTCTGTTAATCTAAATATAGTGTTTCACAGAACAAAACAAAAGTTCTTCATTGAAAGGTTTGCAAATCTAAAAATCTCTGTAACAAACAGGTTTTTCTCACACTGATTTCGGGGAAGAGCCGCTGCAGACGCCCATCTACTGCTCCTGTGGGGGGGAGGGAGAGGGTCAGCC
Organism: Peromyscus eremicus; assembly: GCF_949786415.1. Classification (NCBI taxonomy): domain Eukaryota; kingdom Metazoa; phylum Chordata; class Mammalia; order Rodentia; family Cricetidae; genus Peromyscus; species Peromyscus eremicus. The sequence goes on along the minus strand of NC_081419.1, from coordinate 5,659,709 downwards.
CCAGCACCCACCCACCTGATGCTGGAGTCTCAGCGCGCCAGGACATTGGGGAGGGTTTCTCCTGAGTCACCAGCCCTGACACCAGCTTCCCATAAGGCCTGAAGGCATCAGGTCCCCAGGAAGGTGCCCTGTGGGAGCACCAGGCCCTTCCCCCTTGAACAAAGGCCACAGCCCTTCAGGGGCAACTACTGGAATGGCCCTGGAGTTCCCTGCAGGTGCAGGGAAAGTCCAGCACTTACTTATAGCTGGGCTACTAAGGCCCGGAGCTGTAGAGCAGCACCTGAGCAAGCCCAAGGCTGGGACAGAGGGAGACAGAGGAGATCCCCACAGGCCAGTGAGCTCACCCTGGGACCAGGCAAGCACAAAGGCTGGGTGGCATCACGGCACTGGGGACTGGCTACAGACCTGGCTGTGGGCCTGAGCCTGCCCTAAAGTCTGCCCGTAGAAGGCGGCCTGCTGCCTGTAGTACTCGGCCCAGGCCATCGTGTAGTCCGGTGGGGAGCTGGTCTGTGGAGCAGCACTGGTGCTGTGACCTGGATGACCAAGGACAGCAGAGTTAAAGAAAGAGGAGGGAACAGAAGGCCCTTTTCTCGGGCCTTGAGGCATCTGCTTCCCCCTGGACCACTGCTGCCATTTGGGGCTGCAAAGGTGCTTGCCATATAAAGTGCTGTGGCCTTCTGTTGCCAGCCTCTGCCACAGCCCACCTAGAAGCTACACTTCTACAGGTCTACCATACACCAACGCCCGCCCAGCAACTCTGGGTGCCAGAGAATAAACACAGCCACCGTGGGGAGACAGTACAGTGTGGCACTCAGATGGGGATGGGGGGGTTGGTGTTAAATAGGCCCTGGGTACCTGGAGTGCAGGTTAATAAGTTGTGGGGGGACAGGCACCTGAACTCCCCCACACCCCTAGTAAGGAGACCACCTAACACCTGCCTGTGCAGTCACCAGAGGAGCTAGTGGCCCAGAGAGAACTCTGCCTCCAAGTCCAAGCATCTTCTGACAGCCTTAACCTGGGCCTTCCAATTGGCCACATGATTGTTCTAGGTGCAAGCTACTGCCAGGGGAGCCCTACATCAGACCCAGAACTGGCTTCAACTGGAATAAGCCCAGGCCCTTTTTCTTTGACAATCACTCAGGGGACATTTCGGTGTTGGCGTCCCTCAAGCCTGACTTGGTTCCTGGTGTTGTAAAGAGAATGGACTTCCACAGGAAAAACAAGCCACCAGCACCCAGGGAATGTAGCTCCCTTTCCTGCACTGTGACCTCTTGCCTGCCCTGACATGGCCCCCGGGAGACTGTGAGGACAATACAACCAGCAGCCATTGGCCATATCTGGCTTCCTCTGACAGGGCATGGGAGAGAGATCAGGAGGGCACCCAGATGAAGACCCAGAGGGGTGTAAACCAGGTGACACTGGACAGCAAAGCCACAGCCGGGCAGCGTGCGGTGGCTGCACTCACTCTGCTTTTTGTAATAGTCCTCCCAGGCCTTGCTGTAGTCGGGCTGGCTGCTCTGTGGCTGGCTCTGCTGGCCTGTGCAGAGAACAGAGAGCAGTCAGGCCTTGTTCGTGGACTCCCATCCTGGCTCACTTGGGCTCCAGCTGGGAAGTACAGTTATCACTGAGCAAGGCTGCAACCAAGGTCATTAGGAGGCAGGGCTGGAAGCCAGTCTTTAGACTCGCTGGGCCTAGTTCCCAAGGGACAGTCAGGCCCCTCAGGCTCCACTACCGCTCTGGACAAGGAAGGTGACGGGTGGGAACTCCCTGTGACATGAAGGCACAGGTCTGGGGTTTGAAGCCAGAGACACACTGTGCATATGCCAGGGGCAGAAGCAACAGGCAGCCAACTGGGATCTTGCCTAGCCTTTCTTCATGGGAACAGCACAGAACCAACCCTAGGCACCTTCTTCTCCACTGCTGGCAGGGGAGGCAGGAATGAGGAGATCCCCAGTGTCAAGGCAAGGCAGCATTGGGCTCAGGGGCAGGTAAGCAGAGGGATAAGGCAGTGAGGCCAGGGACAGTGCCTTTGGTGTTGAAGGGTTCACCAAAGCCCTTCATCTCTTTTCAGAATCAGTCTAAGGCAGACAGAGGAATGTGAAGAATGTGCCCCTCAACACAGCTCAGCAGGGTGTCTTGTTTTTGTTTTTGTTTTTGGAGATAGGGTTTCTCTGTGTAGCTCTGGCGCCTTTCCTGGAACTCACTCTGTAGCCCAGGCTGGCCTCGAATTCAGAGATCCTCCTGCCTCTGCCTCCCACATGCTGGGATAAAGGCTTGCGCCACCACTGCCCGGCAGCGTGTCTTATTTTTGCCATGCCAATGAACTGCAGCCCAATGGCAGGGGAAAGCCCACTTGCTGACCTGCAGGGGAGGAACAGCTTCTGTGTTCTTTCCTGCAATGTGGGGCTATGCACAGGACTGCTTCCTGACCTGTCTGTACACAGGCAGAGCTCAGGCAGACAGGTGGAAGTTGCCAGCCTTTCTTCCTTCCTCCTGCTCACCACCCACACCAAGGACAACCCACCGGGCATCAGGTTCTGCTGACCCTGACCCTAGTGCTCCTTTTGGGGGCACGGGGAGAAGCAGCTTTCCTCTCAGGGTTCATTTTGGGAACAACAGGGCGGATGGGATCACAATCCTGCCATCCTCCTGCTCGGGGGGAATGTACAGAGCACAACAGTATTGACAGCCCAGCACTGTGAGGACACCAGTTCCACAAGGCAAGGGGAAAGCAGAGTGCTGGAGAAGATGAGAACCAGGAACCCAGTGCGACAGAGGGTAAGCACTGTCAGGGGCACCTGCTGACAGGGAAGCACTGCCAGAGCTGAGAACATCAGAGCACATCTGGATGTGGAGATGCGGAGGGAGAGGGCTGAGCACTGCACAAGCCTCCTCTTTTCGGTAGCCCTTAACAGAAACAACTGTGTTGGTTTCCGCAGAAGTCCAGGTGACAGAAAAAGCCCTTTTTCTAAGGCACTGGTGAGAAGTAAGGTCACCTTGACAAAGAAGACTGAGTGAGAGGGGTCCTCAGCAGGGCAGGAGGCTGCTTAGGAGAGCAGAGCCCAGGGAAGTTCTAGGCTGCAGATTTGCCCTCAGAAGAAAATGGAGACAGGAGAGACTCTTATCAAAGCACACCCACCATCACTTCCGCCCCTGCCCCAAGCTCTGAGGAGGTCCTGTGAGCCAGGGAAAGCAGCCTCACCTTCCTGTGCATTCACACATGCTAGGCCTGCTGGGCTCCCTTCTCTGGGGAGGAGCTAAACCAAGAGTGAGGCAGCAGAGCACCTCACACCCCCAGTTCCCTGGATCTGTGAGCCTCAGGAAGCCACCTTGGCGCACACCCTCACCCTCTTGTGAGTCACTTACTTGGGACTTGTGTGGGCTGCTGCCAAGCCTGGTAAGTGCTGCCCCAGCCCTGGGTCAGAAAAGCTGGAGGGCCACTGTGGATGACAGAAGAGTCCTTTGTGACAGCACACCCTCCCCCTGCTTTCCGATCATCCTCTTTACTGACTCCCTCACCCTCCTACTGGCAGAAGGACAGGTAATCACCTACCTCACAGGGGTGCTGTGGGGGTTCCCGTTAACTTTAGCAGCGATGTTGGGGAAGCCCCTGGGAGGAAAGGCACTGTAGGCAAGGGAAGAGCATTGTTGATTTGCAGGAAGGGCGGCCCTTTCAACAGCCTCCCCTCTACCCAGGCAGTGTGCTCCCTTGGGAAGATGGAGCTCTGGGGCTCTACCCTGTCGGGTCAGTGAGAGGAGAGCACAGGGCCATCCCTGCCCAGGACTGGAATAAGCACTTCTGAGGAGCAGGACAGAGGAGGTGAGACAGGGAATGGGCCCTCCATCAAGATGGAGGCAGAGGACTCACTTTTGATGTGGCGCGGCTGGTGGCTGGCTGAAGGGGCTCTGTCCGAAGGCTGCAGGGGCTCCGAGGCCGGCACCCTGTGTGAGCACAGAGGAGCTCTCACCCCAGGCACCCGTCACTGTGCCCTCCGCCCAGGCCCGCCCAGGGAAGCCCACTATGGGAGGCATGTCAAGTGAGGGAGACAGTTCTGCACTCATACTAGCTTCCTTCCCCAGCAGACGGTGTCTGCAGTGGTGGCTCTGCCCCTCAAATGACCAAGACCACCACACAGCCAGTCCTGGCACCACCACGATTGCCCTGGCATGTCACCCTGGGGGAGGACCAACCTGCTTGACTCTCCCGTCAATTTAGGCTGGCCCAGGGCTCTTTCTGCCATTCTACGTCCCCATTGAGGTGAGCAGTGGCCCATCTGTCCTCCATCAACACTCCCTTTCTTTATCTGCTTTGAGGTGCCTGAAACTAAAGCCAGAGTCAATGAAAGCTGCCTGCAGGGCTGGTGGCCAGGGTGACGCCTGAGGGAGCCGGGGGCAGTGCTGGGGGAGACTGCTGCCCGGCTGCTCATCTATGCCTGCGAGGACATGCTCGGAGGGCTGACTGCTGGAGCCTTGGCCAGTCATGCCACAGGCTTCTTGGATTGCATCTGAGCCTGGCATTCCCTGAGCCTTGGACTTTCCCTGTGGCAGAGGAGAGGCTGCCCCCATGTGATGCAAGGATGGAAAGGCACAGGACGCACAAGGTTCTGGGGGAAAACAGGTACCTTGGACATCCAAAAGCAAATCCAGCTAGTATAAGCCAGGTGGGGAAAGGCCCGTGTACGTACGCCAACTTTCTCATCTATGAGATGCCTGGCCACCTCGATCTGCTGAGGAGCGCCCCTGATGGTAAATATCCGCAGGTTGGGGTCCGTGTTAGGAGGGGGGTTCCGCTGAAGCTCCACATGCGCACCTGATTGCTGGTTGATGTTTTTGATGTTCTCGCCCCCTGCAGGCAAGAGATAGAGTTGATTGGACCAGAGGAGGCTCTGAGTCTGCGTGGCCTATGTTCTGGGGAGGCTGGGAGGTGCATGCTAGCCTTGCCCACAGATAGCCACTTTCTTCTGCTTACTGCACAAGGGCCCTGACAACATTCAGGACTTCTTGTTCACAACACTAGCTATTTGGAATGAAGATGACCGTTTGGAGCTGGGCTGAGGCCTGTGGCCACAGGGCCCCATAGAAGGGTCTGGGCCCAAGGCCCTTGGATCTGTCTTGAAATCCACCCAGAGTCACTGCGAGAATGGAGACCTGATGGCCCTACCATACACAATGGGGCCTTCAGCCTAGGCAGGGGCTGCCCTCCCTCCACAGGTCAAATGGGCGGCTATAGGCCCCACCAATGCCTGGAGCCCACTCTGGCCTTCAATACCACACCCTGTTCCCTCTCAGGTCCCTCTGCCTTGGTGGGGGATGGGTCCAGACAGAAGCAGTACAGAGGGGGAGGAGGTGGGGCACAGGGCCTAGATGGAGCAGGGTGACGGAAAGTTAGTTGTTCTCTCTGAAAACCGGCAAGTCTCAGTCTCTTAATAAAATGTACAGAACAAAAACTCCACCAGCCAGGGAACAATGACCCAATTCTTCTGAAATTTCACAGAACTTACAGGTCCACTACGTCAACTCTGTGGGAGTGGAGTATAGCCAGAACACAAGGAAAACCTGGAGCACAATCTTACAAAACTGAAGAAGATAAAACGTTGACGGTCTGGTGGGGTACAAGAGCAGGGAGTCCACGTGCTCAAAAGCAAAGCCCACGTGCTGCTGTGCTGTGTTGGGTTGCCCTGCCCACTTCCAATGCAACCCAGCTTGAAACGACATGTGTAACACACTCCAACCTTCCCTACTGCCTTAGCAGATCAAAGGTCATCTAAGCATAGCACCAAGCGAATGTGAGGTGGCTGTGGAGGAGAGAGCGAGCAAGGACGAGCTTTGTCTTTATTTCAGCCCGCAAGGGTCATGGAACAAAGATGGAGGTGAGTCTCAGGGAGCCTTCCTGAAGGCGGGGCAGCCAGGCTCTCGGAGGACAGACTAGGGGCTGATAGCTGAGTGTTTGCTGCACGCCCAGTAGAGCTCCTGGGTCCTTTTCTCAGAGGCTGGCACCCTTCATCATCTCTGCCCCATGAAGAGGGAGCAGCTTTGTTCCCAATCAAGTTTTGGAGATTCACGAGGACAAAGAAGCAGCAGAGACCACGACCACAGGCACCTGCACCAGTCTGACCTCAGATGGCCCCTGGCCAGCAGGCAAGAGCAAGTGTGCCCGAGACTGAGGGCTGGCAGGCTCCGAACAGCAGCACGTCCCCCAGCAGCCCACCTTAGCCAGGCCAGCAGCCCAGGATGCTCTGCTGGGACCTCAGGAGCATGCTAATCGGCATGGAAGCACTGCAAAACTGCACGGGGCCAGAAGGAGTTAATTTAAGTTCATCGTCCTTCAACATGAGGTCACTAGTTTGGCACATGGTGGCTGTCTTGAACTCATTCAGCAGCCTGCTCCTTTCTTCCACCTGATGGGGGGCAGAAGTGACCCACCAGCGGCTGGCTGGATGTGAAATCGTAAAGCAATTAATCAAAGCTGCTAAAAGGCCTGGCTGACAAGGGCAGGGCTGGCCAGACTATCCGTCAATGTTGCTGTGTTTATCATGGAAATCCAGCAGGGGCCCGGGAGGCTGTCCAAGGGCAGAAGCTGGGAGAGCTCTGCCTGGTTGCCTGGGCTCTCTCCTTCAGCCACATGCTTTTCCCAAGAAAAGGAAACCTCTCACATGAAAGATCCTCTCCATGGCCACCTTAGCTTGTAGTGGGTCCCAGATTGTTAGTGAACACAGGGACAGGGTGCCAGCCACCACTTCACTCTGTTATCACTGTCCTCTAGGCCCTACTTGGGTGGCTCTGTGGAGGATGGACAATGATATCACACACACAGATGGGGTGCTTCTGCCAGGGTTTGCTGAGACACACTCAAATGAAAATATCACTGACAAGATGGTTTTCAAAAGGCCAAGACCCCTATATCTGATCCCCTATTATAGGTATCAGGTAAATGTGATCTCTTAGTACTGTCAACGGGCTGGGTGGGGTGTGGGAGGGGTGTGAGAATGTCTACAATTCTAAGTAGCTAGCAGGATCAATGATACATTTAGCAGCATGTACCAGAGAACAAAAACGAACTACTCCATTTGTCACCATGCTGCAATTTCAGCATGAGTAGAGGTTCTCAACCTGTTGGTTATGACCCCCAACAGGGGTCACATATTAAATATCCTGCATATCAGATATTCATACTATGATTCATAACAGTAGCTATAAAGTAGCAATGAAATAATTTTATGGTTGGGATCATTACCACATTAGGAAATTAAAGGGTCACAGTGCTAGGAAGGTGGAGAACCATTGACCTAGAGGCTGAGACAGGAGGGTCACAAGGCAGAGGCAGCCTGGTCTCAAACCAAAACCCTCCTTCATTATTCCTACCATCCAATAATCTGAAAGACATAGATACAATAGAGTAATATCTTGAAAGAGTACAAACACTCCCCCAAAGAGTGGTAACTACAGATCCGGGGGGGTCTGTGGTGGTAATACCCACTTAAGCTCCCAAGGTCACACGGGTGGGGTTAAGATCTGCTGGTGGAGACAGCCCAAGTCACATTCCCTGTAGTAAGAAATCGGAGGGACTCTGGGGAGAAGTCATTTTCTCCCTATGCTGTCAAATGAATAATGAAGGAAAACACAAAAGCCAATGTCAAACAGAAGTCCTGTCGGTAGTAAAGTTCAGCTCAGTGCTCGCAGGGAGACCAGCCAAGTCTAGGTGGTCCATGGCCTACTCTGCCTGCTCCCTCCTGGCTGACAGGAAGGACGGCATTGTGCAGGCTAGAATGAGGCATTCCACCCAATGCTCCAAACTGCCCCCAAATGTCTAGGATCAACTAGCAAGCCAATCTCTACTCCTCTCACAGGGTGTCTGCATTGCTGAAAGCCTCCTAGGCTGTCCACAAAGACCCAGTGACCAAATCCAGTGAGGGAAAGGTGACATCCATGTCAGAAAGCACTCTGTGGAAGGCATGAATGTTGGTGACTTCTCAGGGCCACGTTCATTCCAGTCTACAGACAAGGCCCTCACTCAAACAGGTGCTTTGTTGTTTTTTTTTTTGTCACTCCATTGTGACAAGCCAAGTCAGGGACCCCAGAGGATGCCATGAATACAGGCCTGAGAGTTGGCTTCCCCTTCCTTGAACAGCTGCAGGGGACAGAAACCCTGACAGTTGCCTCTTACCTTTGCCAATTACAAGGCCACATTTATCAGCTGGCACTGTGTATGTAATTTCCTGGACACTACCAGGAGTGCCCAAACTCCAGTCCCCACGGCCACGGCCTCTTCCTCTAGCTACCGCCAGGCCTCCAAGGCCATCTCTTTCCTGGTAAGGAAAAAAGGTGACAGTGAGGACGTCTGCCACTGCCATCAGCATATCTCCCCTCTCTGGTGAGAAGGTAAATGACAGGGTACACCAACACCACACACTGGACCCTCAGCACTTCAGACTTGGAGGCTCAAATCCAGAACAGAATTAACCAACACTTTGTTATAGAAAGATACCTGTGGGCACACACAGCATCCACACACCTCCCTAAAACCGGAAGCCAGAAACTCTGGGCTGCAGCCTGGGACTGTCTACTTTTCATTACAAGGCCCTGAAGATTAGGGTTTACTCAAAGTTGAGGCTAACTCATGGCGGGTCTGTCGGAGCAGATAATGGAGGGGCAGTGTGTGACTCAACTTCTCCACAAGGCTGTCGTAGAGGACAATGGCAAGCAGAAAGGATCAAAGGACTTAAGGAAAAAGTTCTTGGTCTGGTGGGATAGCTCAGTGGTAAAGACTGCTGTCCTGAGCTTAACCCCTGAGACTCACCTGGCGGAAGGGAGACCCAAATCCTCTCAGTTGTCCTTCACCTTCCACACATAGGCCACGGCATGTGAACACGCACATGTAATAAGTACAAATGTAATTTTTAAAAAAAAAAGGTGGTCTTATTACCAAGAAGGCGTAGAAAGATCCCCAAGAGTGATTTCTTAGGAAGGATGGTGGCAGGTGTCCATAACCCCAGAGAATTAGGGGGACAGGCTGAGGCAGGGGGACTGTGAGTTGGAAAGCCAGCCTGTCTTTAAGACTGAGGGACAGAAGGACCTAGAACGGCTGGCCCAAGGTTGGTGTGTCGGGGTTAACGGGAGCGGCAGCGATGGCAGCAGGAGACAGTAGGCCTCCCTCCGGTGTCAGGGAAGCCGCTCCCACACCGTGAAGAAGCACCTGCTGACTAGGAAGACGGGAGGTCTGACAAGGAAGCATGGCTTCCTGAGGGTTTCCGCTCAGACTCTGGCCTGGGCAGCCAGCTTTCCCAAGACAGACAGAGGAAAAAGGTGGTTCTTCATGTTCAACCCTAAGAAACCACCAGGGTTCTGGTTAAAACCCAAGCCCTGCCTGGTGATCAGGGACTGAACAGGAGGTACACATTTACAACTGAGAAGTAGTCCTTCACCCCTGAGGCTGCTGGCAGGAGCCTCCAGGCACCTCAGAACTTGCCAGAGGTCATGAGCTAATGGACAAGTAGGTAAGATGAATTTCCAAACTCTGCCCGGTCCTTTGTCTCTAGTTACTGATATGTCTTCACTCCTGTAGTCCCGGAGGACGTACTAATCTACCACATGTGCTCCCTACCACAAGTCCTCAGGTTAACAGATGCTACCGACAACACAAAAACTCACCTACATTCTAAAGGCAAGCTTGGAACAAGTGTAAGAGCAGGATTAGGGGAACATATCTCTAATCAATACTTGAGAGGCTGAGGCAGGTGATCCTTATGAAGGATCACCATAAATTCGAGGCCAGCCTGTGCTATAGGGCAAGGCCCTGTATCAAAATGGCCCCCAAAACATCAACAACACCCAGGCGGTGGTGGCGCACGCCTTTAATCCCAGCACTCGGGAGGCAGAGCCAGGCGGATCTCTGTGAGTTCAAGGCCAGCCTGGGCTACAGAGCAAGATCCAGGACAGGCAACAAAATTAAACAGAGAAACCCTGTCTCGAAAAACCAAAAAAAGAAAAAGAAAGGAAGGAAGGAAGGAAGGAAGGAAGGAAGGAAGGAAGGAAGGAAGGAAGGAAGAAAAAACCCATCATCAACAAAACCCAGGTGTATGAAGACATGGTGCCATCAGGGGTAGAACAGGTTCTGCTCTATGTCCTGGATTCATTCCATGTTGGTTTTATGTCAAATACACCTGACTGTTGGAAACAGGTACTCTGCCATGACACTGTCATCTACCAAGCTCATGCTTCAGAACCACATAACTGGGGATGGAAAGATGCTCAGAGGACCCAGGTTTAGTTCTTAGCACCCATGCCAGATGGCTTACAACTACCTGTAACTCTAGTTCCAGAGGATCCAACATCCTCTTCCAGCCTCCATGAGTACTACATACACGTGGTACACACACATGCAAGCAAACACTCATACACATGAAGTAAATATAATTACCCAAACAAAACAAAGTTAAAAACAAATTTAAAAATCTCAAAAGCTTTATGTAAATTTGCAATTTTGTATTGGGCTGTAATTATAGCTAGGGAGCATATGACCTATGGGCCACAGGTTGGACACAGCTGCCGGATAAAGAAAACCTAGGGTATGTGAGACAGCTTGCCCTAACAACCAAACCTAACAGCTGAATTTGATCCCTCAGGACACACATGATGGAGTCTCCAGAGAACTGATTGCCACTTGCATGCCATACCATGTACACATCACACATACAAATAAATGCATATGCGCGCGCACGCACACACACACACACACACACACACACACACACACACACACGCACACTAAATGTGTAGTGAAAACCTAGATCCTGGGCAATAAAGGCAGGGGGTAACAAATCAGCAAAGAAAAGCACTGAGGCAGGAAGAGGAAGATGTGGAAAAGTCTCCAATTAGGGGCCTGAGTGGTCAGAGCACCATGGTGCAGCACTGTGTGTTTCTGGGTGGGCTCTGAGACCCAGAGTTCTGGACCCACCTGCGCTGTGAGAATGAGCTCATTGATGATGTGCGCTGCATGCTGACACCGATCTGGAGGGCCCATGACCTGTGCTGCTCTTTCTGGACTAATCCCATCGTCTGTGGAAGCAAATGAGAGAGAGTAAGGAAAAGCCCGAAATCAAATAGCAAATAAAATCTCATCTCACAGTCTGAACTCTCGGAGCAGTGTGAGGAGGACTGTGTATGAGTGTGCCTTTTTCACACATGTCAGAGTAACACCCAGTCACTGTGCAAGCACAGATGACCCAGCCCTTGGGAGGTTGAAGCAGGTCAATAACGAGCTCAAGACCAGCCTAAGCAACATAGTAATAGTAAGATCTTTGGCCCTTCCATGAAAGGTTTATCCTTCTTTGTGATATTAAATTGTTTCTGATTTGCATAAAATCAAAATGGTGCATTTTGTAAAGAAATCTTCACTTAGCAAAATTACAAACTGAAAATGCTTCATAGTGTGTGTGTGTGTGTGTGTGTGTGTGTGTGTGTGTGTGTGTGTGTGTGCTAGAAACCGCAGGCCAGAAAGATCAAGCCAGTACACAACCAAGGAAGGGCACGATGACTAGGAAGGAAACGGAGACTGCCAAAGAGAAAGAAAATACACACAGCTAACACGGCCCTGGGTAGATCCAACACCACACTAACCTGGTTTGAACTGGATCCTCACACCAGCATCATTCTGGATCTTTTTGATCATTTCTCCATTTCTTCCTATGACAATCCCAACAGCAAACCTAGGCACAGACACCTAGACAGACAGACAAAACCATCAGAGCTTCTGCACATATGGCTTTGTAAAGACTTAATTTCTTAAAAATTAATTTATTCTAATTTTATGTGCGCTGATGTTTTGCCTGCATGTATGTCTGTGTGAGAATATCAGATCTTGGGAGTCAGAGACAGCTGTGAGCTGCCATGTGGGTGCTGGGAACTGAACTCAGGTCCTCTGGAAGACCAGTCAGTGCTCTTAGCTGCTGAGCCATCTCTCCTGACCCAATTTACAACTTTTAATCGTGTATGTGTATGTCTTGTATGCATACAAGTACAAGTACCTACAGAGACAGTGTGGAGCTAGTTACAGGTGTCTGTGAGCTGTTGTGTGGGTGCTGGGATCTGAATCCAGGTCCTCTGACAAGAGCAACTAGCATTCTTAACTGCTGAACCACCTCTCCAGCCCCTGGCCTTTTCTTTTAAAAGGAAAGACTTTAAATAAACCACTTAGTTTTTATTACAGTGTAATTTTGGAATTAAAATAATAAAGTATTTTTTTCCTTATAGAACAATTTCTGTGATTGATGATTATGAGTCTGTGAAACTGCATACAAATATGTGCCATTGGCTCTACCTGTGGCCTTTTATAGTCTTTTGTTCTTTATCTGTAACTGTGGTAAAATGCACAGGCCATAGCACCTGCTACTCAGTCATTCAGAAGTGCAGAGCCCAGTGGCCTCAGACGGAGTCATGATGCTGTGGAGTGACCAGCAGCACCATCTAGACCCAGTGCCTGCTGGTCACCACAGAAACTCTGTACCACTGAACAACACCAGAGTGGCCACTGTGAATCTAGCTGAAGGCACTAGGTATGATGTTTGCACGGTGTGGCATAAATGACAATTGTAGGACAGATTTTGATAGCATTTCATCTCATCAATACAACAAGATTCCAGGTTTGATATAATCATAACACATTATCACTGTGAAAACCAGAGGAATGAACTGCCCTGTAAAAGCAGCTGGTTTTCCATGCTTGTTTCTTCTTTATACCCTTGAGCAGTGTGTGTACTCTTGAGTTTTGAAGATGAGAAAAACTACATAACCAGTTTGAGGCTAAGGAGCTGAGAGAAGTGTGACTAGTGGTTTTAGTGACATTCTTTTTTTTGAGACAGGATCATATCACTATGTAGCCCTGGCTGGCCTGGGCTTGTTATGTAAACCAGGCTGGCTTTGAACTCAGCCTTGTTTGCCCACTGACCTGTGGGTCCAGCTCACCTCTATACTACCTCCTCCTGCTCTGGAGGTGAAATCGCCACGCACACCCCGAAAGTCAGCCTGGTCTTTCTCTCGGATGATCTCTAGGACCATTTCTCTTGCTTGCTGCACAAACAAAAACAGAAAGTACCAATGGGGGAAAATTCTGGAAAAAGACAGCACCGGATGAAAAGTCAGGATCAGTGTGACCCAAGACTGTGAAGGCGCTCACTGCTGACAAGGATGAGAGTCTTAGGGGACATACTCCAGCTACTCTAAGGTTCAAACTCTAAGTGTCACCTACTCTACCTGCAGCTGGGTCAACACAGCTAAGGTGAGTGGAAATCCTTCCAGTGGCCCCAAGTGTTTCTAGCAGAGGCTCCTTGAGCCAGAGGACAGACAGGAACAGGCAGCACAGGTCACAGACACAGCTCCTGCCCTCAGAACTCTTAGATCTTGGCTTTTATACATGAAGTGCTAGGGGTGGAGCCTAGGACTATGCACAATCGTCGGCACATGGTATATGACTGAGCCACACCCTAGGCCCAGCTGAACTGCAGCAGGTACCGACCTCTGATTAACACGGCATCATAGGCCGGGTAGTGGTGGTGGTGGCGGCGGCGCATGCCTTTAATCCCAGCACTCAGGAGGCAGAGCCAGGCAGATCTCTGTGAGTTCGAGGCCAGTCTGGTCTAAAGAGTGAGATCCAGGACAGGCACCAAAACTACAGAGAAACCTTGTCTTGAAAAAGAAAAAAAAAAAAAAAAAAAAAAAAAAAAAGAAAGAAAGAAAGAAAGAAAAAAGATGGCATTATAGACCTGAAAGCACGAGGCAGACCCTACTGTCCTCTCCCAAAGGTGCGTGCATCTGCTCACACCTGTTTTTAATAACAAATGGACTCAGTGCTTGCTTACCCTGCCTAGGACCTCAGGTTCAATGCCTAGGACTGCAACCAAACAAAAGGAAAAAAGAACTGAAGACCTTAAAATCACAATTATTTCCCTGCAGATTTATGAAGAAAGATCAATAAAATAGGAGTGTTTTCCTGAAGAAGACACTTTCCAAGAGGCTGGGGATGTACATGTGTGTGGAGATCTAGGTTCAACCTCTAGCACTGTGTCAACTGTGACACAGTGGCTGGATACACCTGGGAACTTGACTGATACAAAGACAAGATGCAATCGGATCGTGTACCTATCTATGGTTTGTGTTGGCAGGAGGAACTGTACACCGTGATTTTTAAGAGAGGGTCTCTCACTGGCCTTGAGGTCTCCAAGTAGGCTAGGCTGGCTGACCAGAGAGTTCCCAGGATCCACCTCTCTCTGCTTCCCTGAGCTGAGATTAACAAGTGCCATCCACACCTAGCTGCTTCTTTTCTTTGGGGATCGAACTCAGGTCCTCATGCTTGCTTGCAAGGCAGTCAATCACTTTATCCATTAGATCATTTCCCCAACCCAGTAATCTTATTTTAAAGAAGGCTGGAAGCTCTGGGGAGGAAGGGCCACTGGGAGCAGCTGGCCTGAAGGGAGGGAGGAGCTACAGTACCGCCAGCCTTCCACCTAGCTTTCACTGGTGCCACCCTGTGCAGCAAGAGCAGCTGAAGGAGAGGGGAGTGAAACGGAGGGACTGGCCAACTTCACTGGGCCAAAGTCCAGTGCTTTTTGTTTTTGTTTTTCTCTGTGTAGCCCTGGCTGTCCTGGAGGCTCAGAGATCTGCCTGCCTCTGTCTCCTGAGTGCTGGGATTAATGGCGTGCACCACCACTGCCCGGCTCCAATGCTCTTAAAGAAGCACGACAGGTTAGATGCAGTAAGGAGACAGGCTGCAGATGACAGAACACTAGCATTAACCTGACAACATATACCCATAGACACTTACATTTCTGTCCCAGTAAGAGGGAGTGTGCAGCCACAGGCTGAACTCTGCTTTCCCAGCCCAGGAAGCTATGCTGAGGGCAAACACGTCTGGTACTTGTTTTCATCTGCACCTCCAGCTGGCCTGGACTTAAGCTGACCACAGCACAGCAAGCAAGGCTAACAGTAAACTTAATCTGGGTTACCCAGTATCATCTGCAACGTGAAAACTAGCGCATGCACTGTCCCAGGCAGTTGTCTGTTCTTATGTGGCCACATCCAGCCAGTGGCTTTGGCACTGGGCACAGCTAGAAATTACATCTCCATCACATTTCCCCAAAGATGTACCACCAGCTATCAACAACCACCTGGGTTAGACCAGCAATTCTCAACCTGTAGATCCAGATCCCCTTGGATGGTGGTGGTATTGAATGACCCTTTCATAAGGGTTGCCTAAGACCACCAGAAAACACAGATATTTACATTACCATTTATAACAGCAGCAAAATTACAGTTATGAAGTAACCACGAAAATAATTTTTGGTTGGGGATCGCCAGAACATGAAGAACTGTATTAAAGGGTCACAGCATTAGGAAGATGAGAACCACTGGGGTAGACAAATCTAACCCACAAGTTCTTCTTACCTGTACTTTAAACGGGTCTCCAGTGATGCGGAGAGGCTTATCTGCTCCTGTGGGCAGTGGGCCATCCTGGATCATGACCATTTTCACACCTGTCCGCTCCTGTTGGGGAACATGCAAGCACACAACCCTCAATGTCATGGGGAAAACACACGATGCCTCAAGAAGCAGGACTGAGCCAGTTCATCCTAAGTCTACGCCACACTTCCCATAAGGTAATGAATGCCTTCTCCCCTGGACGGGCTCTGGGACAAAACTCCAATGTGCCCATCCTCTTTACCCATGTCTGGAGTATCTGAACTCTAGGGTGCTGTTCCTGCTGAGAGCTACACATTAAGTGTGTGTTCTGCTTATCATTAGCTGATGACAACCTGTGCCCACCATGCAACCAAGTGCTGCTGCCTCCCAGGCACAAGTGAGATGGGTTCTCAAACCACCCAGGGGTCCAGGGCTAACCGGCTGATATGTGGGTTCTGTGACATCAAATCCTAAGCTTTTACAATTTACCCCAGGTTTTAGGAGGCCTTCCACAAATCTAAGGCTTGGGGTATAACACACAGGCCATCACCTACAGCTGTCAAGTCCCAGAGTTCTGAAGTTGGCTTAGAACTCAGTAGAACATGCACTCAAATGAGTAGCTAAGCATTCTCGGGTCAGTGTGGCTGCGCATATTTGGCTGGGGACATATACACTGCCTTAGCGGGACATGTTCAATCTCAAACATTCTTGACTAGAGGTGTCTCAGTTTATATAAAAGGGTTCTGCAGCTGAGAGCGGCCTCTTCATTGTGACTCACAGAAACAGGGGAATGAGTACCTCCCCAGCTCTAACTACAGTAAGGTGGTCACTCCTCTTTCTATAGACAAGAATCGTGAGTACTTGAAAAGTAAATGAGCACTTTTGGGCTTTTTGTTTGTTTAAGGTCTCTTAATGTAGCCCTGGATAGCTTGGAACTCACAGAGATCTACCTGTTTCAGCCTCCTGAGTGCTGCTGGGATGTTGGGGGAAGGTGTGCACCACAACTGGGTTTTTACAGTTGTCTGTTCAACTATATAATTTTTGAGATAGGGTCTTACTATACATAGCCCAAACCAGCTTCCAACATACATTCTTCCCACTCAAGCCTCCTAAGTGCTGAGACTCCAGGCCTGTGTCACCATACTTAGCTATAAATGAACCCCTCCCCCAAGCCAGGGTCTCATGAAGCCAAGGATGCCCTCAAACTCATTATATAACCTAGGCTGGTCTTGAACTCCTGTTCCTCCTGCCCTCAGGCCCTCAGGTGCTGAAATTCCAGGTATGTGCCCCTTGTCTGTCTAAACAAGCATGTTTAAGAGCACAGAATCAATGCTAACAAGGAGCAGATTTCAAGGGTCCCAACTCCAGGCTGTCCCATGGTGTCTCTCCTGCCCCATATGAGGAGAGGCTTGGAAGGAGCCATGGCTCTGCTCTTGAGGCCAGCCCAGCTCAGCACATGGTATCACACACCTGCAGCTGCTTGATTGTCTCCCCTCCTTTGCCGATGACCAGACCCACTTTAGATGCAGGGATGAGAAGCTCCTGGATTGTGCTGTTGCTATCTATGTCATTGTGAAAGCCAGGGCCATTCCGACAGCGGTCCACAATCTGCCCCAGGAGCCGTTTGGCTTGTCTTTGGGAGGGAGAAAAAAAAAATCACAAGAGACCCAGCATTAAATGGATGTTTAAGGTCTTCTGGGAAGGGAGATGGTGCCGGGGGAAACACGAAGGAGTCAAGGCAGCCCTCCATCCAGCTCCAGCTCCTGCCTCACAACCTGGGGGTCTGAACCATTCGCCATGCTACAGAACTGCAATTCAAAAGCAACACACACCGTACCACTTCACTGCAGTTTCCATGTGGAGTGTCAAGGAGCAGGCCACTGTCAGACCCCATCCCCTACATGTCCTGCCTCCTACTTTCAATGTCAGCAGCTCTGGTGGCAGAAACCTCCTATTCCTGTGTTCATCTCTGTTCCCCAGCCCAGCACAACCCTCACAGGGAAACACTCAGCACACTTGTTAACCAGGGTGAGGGAGAGAAAGAGAGATGAGAAAGACGGAAGAAAGCAAGGGTTAGTCGCCACGCTTGAGCTCCTCAACTCCAGTGTCTCCCTGTAGCCAGCAACACTGATTTAGGAGTCCAGTTAAGCCCACAACACCTCCAGTGTAGTTTCGGGGCACAAGGGGCAGCGTCCTGCTGCAGCTGTACTCCAGGGAGCACCTGACTGGTGCACCCCGCAGGGACTTTGTGCTTCACACCCCACTCTCTGTCTTCATCTCTGCAATGTGGCAACAGTGCAACCCAGCCTACCAATGTCATATGTTGGGATGATTCCCTTTTCTGCACCAGAATCTTCCCTGGCTGTTATTTGCAGAATTTATTCTTTAAATCATGCACCATCTATTTTTTGGTTCCTCTGATAGAAACAGATTCAGCAACCAGACAGGCTGGCTGTGTTGAAGAAAAAGATTCCTCTTAAAGCTTAATTCTCAAAACTCAACTCCTCGGGTAGATACAAAGTAGGAACGCTTAGAAGAGTAGGAAGGACATGCAGTCTTGAGCCTTTGTGTAGAATCATCTTGTGGGCTCTCAGCTGCAGCAGCTTTTTAGTATTTTGCTAGTGTACTAGATTAACCTGTGCTGGAAAAAAAAATGCCGCTACTCCAGCAAAACCATCCAGCTTGCCCTATAATGCACACCTGCCAGTGATATTTATTCTGGTTCACTGCTTGCAATGTTACAGCAGAACAAGAGAATTTAAACCCATCTAGGCTCCCTGAGAAATGGAAACAATAAAACAACCCTACCTATTGAGCCAGACATAATCTCAGCTTCCCCATCCCTAGTGAAGCACCACTGTACAGATTCAAAGAGGGAAGCGGACCACTCCAGCCCGCACGGTCTCCCTCCTTAGGAGGTACTTGGGTTATGAGTCTGTGTTTGGTACAGGGCTCTGAGCAAGCATGTACCAGGATAGGAGATCAAGGCAGATTATCAGGGCTCTTGCTAAGAGCCTCCAAAGCCAAGGCATCTGCTGGTTCACAAGGCTCTGTGAGTGGAGCAAAGGCCACAAAGAGTGGATTCACTTGGTTCACAAATACCAGAAGGGTAAACAGATCAATCAGCCCAGGAAAAAGTCCTGGTGCCCGGTTCTCTGTTGCTCACAGTGATCCATTCCTCTGACCCAGGCCTGTTCGGTATGGGAGGTGTTAACAAGGAGGTGGCTGGCCAGGATGAGTGTCCACTGAAGTCCCTGGTTTATGGAGAGGCCACGACAGCTGGAAGGCATTCTAGGCTTGTGTGTCTGAGGTAACAGAAGCATTCTCCTGGCATGGCACCCTCCCAGGCCTTTCTCCTACTGGAGGTGTGCTGTGGGGCAGATTCAGCACAGACCAACAGTCTGCAGCAACAGTTTGCCCTTCCATTTCTCCTCACTTGGGGAAGGAGGAAGAAGAGTAAAAGGAAAAAGTAAATAAAACAAACTTACTCAATACTTTCTGGGGTTCCGGTAAGTACACAGGGCCTCTCTGGAATCCCAGAACTCTCTATAAGAAGAATCAAGAAGATGAGGTGTGTTGGTGGGCAGCAGGCAACCGTGTGCCTTTGCCTCTGTGTACAGACTGTCTCTCTGGGGCTGATTCCTACACCACCCCCACCGAAGCACAGTCTCCCAAAAAGACCAGTTTGCTTTGCTGGGGGACAGAACTTTAGTTCTCAGTGTAGAGACTGAGTCCCACAGGGGAGCCAGGAGGACACGGCAGAGCTCTGAGAGTTGGCCCTAATTACCAAGCTCCACTCACTCTGACCTGCCCAGAGGCTCTGTAGCATCTGAGTCACTTCATTATGTTTCCCTCACTATGTCTGCAGAGCGGTCTCATGGACACAGGTCTACAGACTGCTCTGGCGGGTGCTAGTAAGGACTTCATAAGCATATCAGGATTAGAACAGCTACTATATCCATAGCCCAAGAAATTGGCAGCAGGGATGCAGCATGGGTCCTGGACCCTTTGACACGAGAGGAAAATCTTTGTTTCCAACACCCACATGTTTTAGACTGACCCTAAAAACTCCTTAAAAAAATCCATCCTCAAAAAGTGGAAGGAGGGAACTGGGGACATAGCATTGTCCTAGCCTATGTGAGGCTCTGTTTGCAGTCCCCCACACTGTAAAAAAAACGAGCGAACAAAATTCTCAATAGCTAACAGCAATTACTGCCTTCAAGACATGGCAGTGAGTATCTTATAAATGACAAACCGCTTCTACCGCAATGTCTCCAGACCCTTCCTCTCAAATAGAAAAAAGACACACTCAGATGACATAATAAAACTACAAATAAAATAAAAACTCTTCTTCAATCTGTGTCTTTCAACATCACATGAACAACACTGACCGTGTTGTGAGAGGTCCTGAGAGGTGTCTGACAGACAATTAGCTAGGACCCCCCTGTCCTCTGTCCACAAAATGGAAGGGTGGTTGTACAGGGAAGCTGGGTGCAGGCCCCACCATGCCTGGCATCACATTCTGGTGCAGAAAACATAGGTGCTAGCCCAGCTGGCAGGTATCGGGAGAGGCCGTGCTGGCCAGAGCTGAGTGTTGCCCTAAAAGGCAGGAGAGAACCTCATCTCCAGGCTGGCTTCTGCTCTGGTGCTCAGGTGGGGTCCAACTCCACAGTGCAAAACAGACGGCAACCACACATACTTACCCTAGCCTCTACCAAAAAAGCAAAGACACTGAATCTGGAAAATGTGTGGAACACTGATTTCTACTAAAGAAATCTATGAGAAAAGCAGCCCTTACCTGAGGCAATCTGAATTTTGCAACCAGATTCTGCTTGAATTCGTGAAATCTGCTCACCTCCCCTGCCAATAACTGCAACAAAATGAGCAGGGTCAGAATGTACCTCCCCTTCTACACTTAATCATGCGGATAGCTTAATTAACCCAAAAGACATTTATACTCTGCTCCCAACTCACTGGAAGCTGATCTCTGGGGAGCCCATCAACTCCTGGGCATCACAGCAGTAGAAGCTACATGTGAGATCAGCAGGGAATGGTACCTTAGCTGAGGCGACCTTAGCTAGGGGTGGCCAGGCACAAATGCTCTGACTCTCCTGACTCCAGTGCCCGACACACTCCCACTAGCATTCTCCCACAGGCAACATGCTCCTAAGAGATGATAACAGACCAGGATTAAGGGAAAAGACAATGCAGATACTTACTAAATCCAACCATTTTATCAGGCACTTTGAATTCTTCTGTTATTACTGCCCTAAAAACAAACAATGATTTTTAAGAAAAAGTCAGAATTCAAAATTCTGCAACCACCTTAGATCCCCAAGATAAAAGCTTACAACAAATCATGCTGATTTGGCCCTTCCCAGGCACTCAGAGAGTGTCATTTCCATGCCTCTTTGGTCAAGCATGCCTCCAGAACACCAAAGCTTCTCCCCTCTAGTCAGAAGAAAACATCCTGATCCTTAAACCAACTCCTTCCTTAGCTGCCTGTTCTACATACAGCTGTGCTCTTATAGCAGGGCCTAACAGATGGGCTGTCAGCCCCAGGACAGTTAAAGATCTGCTAGGGTTTAGAAAGAGGTTCAGACACCTATTAGAGTGTGCTCTCTAGATTAAAACAGAGACAACTTTTTGGATTTCCTGATCTCTTTGTTTCCTAGCCCCCCTCCAATATACCTACGTCTTCTAAGGTGGTATGTGCCCACGAAAACCAGCACCCCGCATAGCCTAATCAGCGTTGGCCAGGCCAGTATAATCGCCTCACTCGTGCTGTGAGAGACTCTTGTTAAATATGATCCTGTCCATCAGGTGCCTTCAAAAACAAAAAAAAGACTCCACTGGCTCTTTCAAACAAACTTTAAAATGTAGCATGCAGTGTATTGTGGACAATATCCAATTGCCCAGCACCCCGGAAAGCAATTAAATCTAAACATTTACCTTAGGGTATGCTAAATACAAGTAGTTTATTAAAAAAAAAAAAAAAAAAAGCATATATTGTTAAGCATCTCCCACACAGCTGGATTTTTACCCATCATGGAAAGGATCGAATACAGTCATGTTTTCAGGGGAGTGCAGCACTTAGAAGAAATCTAACAGCATAAACAGCACTGTCACCACATCACTGTGACAGGAGCCACCTCAGCCTGTGTACATGGGGACCTTTCCTCATTTCTCTCCCGTCTCAAGCAATACAAGCATTCACCCAATCCTAATGGGGCCAATTCCTGGCATCCCACAGCCCTCAAAGCCTAACACCCCCCAGAATCGCAGAGCCCTCAAGCCCTAACACCCCCTGGCATCCCACAGCCCTCAAGACCTAACACCCCCTGGCATCCCACAGCCCTCAAGACCTAACACTCCCTGGCATCCCACAGCCCTCAAGACCTAACACCGCCTGGCAAAGAGACCAGGCCTGCCAGGATGTGCTTCAGCACATCTGTCAAGGCTGTGACATCTTGTACATAGGGCTGAGCACTGTGCCTGCTTATGTAGCACAGGCTGTCCACAGGAACTGGCTAGAGTGCCTTCTACACTAGCACAGTGGGTCACAATGTATGGGGTGCTCACCTAGCATGCTTGCTGGCAGTCCTAACTCATCCCCAGCACCAAGAACAAAAGCAATCCCACCAAGATCCCTAAAACAACATACACAATAGAGAATACCAAAGGGCTGGGCAATCCCTCAGCTCTCATAATAACACTGGCAATCAATATCTAACTCCCCTCTATGTACCTCTAGCTGCCCTGGAACTTCCTATTTTAGACCAAGCTAGCCTTGGACTCAAAGACATCCCATCTATGCCTCACAAGTACAGTGACAGTCCTATGACACCACACCCAGCTCAAAGGTTCTCTTCTGAAGGCAAGGCTGAAACTGGTCTAAGGCACTAAGAATAGGAGGCATTCTGGAAAAGAAACATGCTAATTACAGTTTAACAGGAAATGCTCATCAGCATTTCATACTAACAACCTCACGTGAATACAATGCAAACAAGAAAACCAGGCTAAACCTTCCATTTAACTGACTCTTAGTGATGTTTAGAAACCTCCAGCATTCACGTAGAACATGGAGGGCAGAAGTGTGTCACCGGCAGTGCAGATTAAGGACACAACTGACAGTCACAGTCTGCAGAGGAGAAGCAGCATAGTTTCCTGGGCACTTTCCCCTTCCTGTAGGTGATGCTATGACCAGATGCTCTTATCTTACAGATGGGCCCTTTTAAAGCCTAGGGTCTTTGTCTCTAAATCCTCAACTTAATGGAAGGCTATGAGGGAAGAGGGAGAGAAGAAACTAAGGCACTAAGAAACTAAACATTGTTCAACAAATCCCCAATCCCAGGCACATCCTGCTTCTGAAGCCCCATACACTCTGTTCACCCAAGAGCTGCATTCTTCTTCTGTGAAGAGGCTGAAGATCCTGAGGCACTGGGAGATTCACAGAACCAGCAGGACAATGCACTCCCTCCTTTCAAATTTAATCTACAGTGGAAGAGAGCAACTCCACCATTGTGAGAGTCTCTTGAGGCCCAACAGGGGCTGGCTTAGTGCCTCATGTCAGTCTGCTCCTCTGGCCGACACTGTTTTGGAGAGGGCTGGCAGAAACCATGGGTCTTAAGGAAATCTAGCCCCTGGCTTCCCACACTCCCAACCTCTGACTTGCTAACACTCCAGTGCAGATGGTGGATCAATAAACAATTAGAAATGATCAATAAATAATAAAACATAACCCACTGCTTACCTTTGATGTACCAAGGCCCCTAACTGGTTACCTACTGTGGCAAAGAGAAAGAGAAAAGAAAAATCAAAGCATTAGCACGGATAAACTAACTTCATCCTTACCCGCATTCTTACTGTTCAGGGGTGGGCGGGAGACAGAAAGAAAGCAAACAGTAATTTAGGCTCAGTGGCTGAAATGAATGCGTTATGTGATATGAAACAGGAGGGGACGTCTTGTTCAACAGTCTCTAACCCAGTGTCCAGCTGAACGAAGGATAAGAAATTGATCTGTGTGTCCACATGCTGAGAGGCCTAGGAAGGAAGCCTGTCTGTCTAAATCCTGCCCACTCCCTCCTGCTTGGCATCCAAACCCAACGTAGATACACCGGGTCCTTCCTACTCTTTTAAAACCAAATGAGAAGATTTATCTCCTTGGAAGCACTGCTGAGGACTGCTCCATGGCAGCTGCAGTCACTAAGAACACGCACATATGTCCCTGTTCTGTAACCCCCACCTCACCCAGAACAGCACCAGAAAGGACCAGGCTCCTCCTCCTGCAGCAGCGTCTCTAGTCCATTTCCCAGAGCTGAGTGCCAACAGGCTCTCACTTTAGAACAGACTTTGCAAACCGCATTTCCAGTGTGGCTCTGCCAGGCTCCCTGGTCTACTTTCTGTCTCTCAGCTATTGATGTACCCCTCCTTCACCAGCCATCAGCAGAAATGGCTCTGTGCTGTTTCTCTTCTGGAAAATGCAGTTCAAGAAGTATAGTCAGTGGACAAAGGGAGACTATAAACTCAAGAACTGAATGGACCTTTCGAGATGCTAAAAGAGCATTCAAAAATATGTCTCTGGGGAAAGCGGGAAAGCATCAGCCACACCAATGTCTGGGAAAGTGAGAATGCTTAAGAAGGCCAACTGCTGTTTCCTGTCCAGTTTCCCTGCCATCCCCTGGACGGTAGAGGTCCGTGAAGAGACAAACAAAAGCAAACCAGACCACGACATCGTCAAAGGAGAGAAAGCAGAGGAACAGTATAGCCAAAAGTAAACTACTGAGTTCACTGAAGCTATTGATCCAGAAAAAATACTCTATTCCATCTGGATCAATAGCAAGCTGACAGTCTGCAGCCAAAGCAGAGACACTATACACTGTTAATCGCTCATCTCAGGGGAAGAGAGTTGTTTTTAATCGACTCCCAGAACTTTCTTTGCCCTTCCCCAGTGCTCGATTCCCATTCACATGAAAACTGGACACTCTCCAGCTTAGCAGAGGAATCCCCATCATGGGCTTTGCCCAAAACCTGTCCACCACCGAGGGGACAAAACAAAATGCCAAAGAGAAGGGCAAGGGCAGAGGCTTGTGGGGCTGCACAGCAGTTCTACCCTGTAATTCCAGCACTCAAGAGGTTGAGCCAGCCTTAGTCACACACACAGATTTCAAGGCAGCCTGGGTGATACTGAACCCTGTCTCAAAAGAAAGTTTAGCTTCCTCAATTTCCATAAGAATCCTCTATTACAGGATGAAGAGTCCTCTGAATACAGGAAGAACTAAACACCTGCAAGTGAATGCAGGCCTCAGGGAGAGCTGCACAGCAGACTGCAGCCCCCTGGCTCAGAGAAGCCACAGGAACACAGCAAAGGGCAACTTGGCCACAAAGAACCCTATGAAACTCACCGAAACACTCTAGGCTTTCTGTTCAACACCATTCAATGACAGTCTGTGTTCACGGCAACAGAAATTCCTTTTTGTTGGCAAGGTACAAGTCACTGGCCATGCACGTGGCATAGTTCTGTCTCCCAGACACTCAGAACCAAACCTGCACACACCATCACTACTAAATATACAGCCTTCAAGGGCCATGACACCAAAGGACAAAACCAGATTCCACCAAGTCAGTATTGGGCCTCAGGCAGGCTGAGAAGCCCAAATTCTCCCCTCTCTCCATGCAAGCACAACACATGGTACACGTGTGGCTCCATGCACCTATCTTATTAAAAATGGAACCAACAGAAAGGACACTAGGTACTGTGCATGCAACTACAATGTTCCTCTTGGGTCTCCTCTGTCCTCCTGGTGGGAGGGTCACTTCCTGAGTCTCCTTAGCTCAATTCCAGCATACCTGCGCTCACAGGGTGGTTCTCACTGACCTTCCACACCAAACAATGGAAACTGCCTGGGATGTTGAGGGAGAATGAACTTTTCAGATATGCAGCAGCTGACAATATAAAAAATTACTTCTGAGGAGTAACCCTCTGTAAAATTTCAGCAATAATCTTTAAAAAAAAAAAAAGTATAGTGCCAAACACATTCTTTCTCATGAAGAAAAAAAAATTACCTTGTTTTTGTCCATTGCAAAGAAAGGCTAGCAAAGTATCACTGGCCAATTAGCCCAACTTTCTAAGAAGCTGCAACTTTAATAATCATCTGCCCCTGCCCCCCAGACACCAGGTGCTTGGGTAGATACTGGAGTGCAGCTCCAGCAGGAAGAAAAGGGGCAGGATTTTTATGCTCAGCAACAACAGATTCTTGTTTTAAGTCTGGATTTGTGTCCAAGAGCACCTTCATGTGTAGTGCCGGCTTCATGGAAGTTCAGGTCACTGCTGCACACTCCAGGCTAACAGGCTCGAAGCTCCCGAGGAGTGCTGGGATTGCAGACACTGCACACTGATTTACATGGATTCTGGGGACAAGACCTTGGGCTGTCATGCTCTCACACAAGTGCTTTACCCCCTGAGCCATCTCCCCAGCCCTCCTCTTCAGTCTCAACATTCCCCCGAAACCCAAGCGCCCCCACCTTCTGATTATAATTGGCCCTTTCCTGGTCTCAGTTAAGGTCAGTGATACCCAGGTGGCTGAGGGGACATAAAGGCTTCCTGTGTCCTATAGAGCAGCTCCTGTCCCAGACCACAGAGTGCTCCTTTGCTGAAGGGCCTTTAGGGCAAGTGATCCATTACTAATTGTGCCAATTATTTGTTTGTTTGCTTGTTTGCCTTGTTTTTTGAGACAGGGTCTCTCTGTGCAGCCCTGGCTGTCCTGGAACTCTCTCTGTAGACCAGGCTGGCCTTGAACTCACAGAGATTCACCTGCCCCTGCCTCCCTAGCCCTGGGATTAAAGGTGTGTTCTACCACCACCTGGCCTCCATTTTTTTGTTTTGTTTTGTTTGTTTGTTTGTTTTTGAGACAGGGTTTCTCTGTGTAGCTTTGGAGCATGTTCTAGAACTCGCTCTGTAGACCAGGCTGGCCTTCAACTCACAGAGATCTGCCTGCCTCTGCCTCCCGAGTGCTGGGATTAAAGGTGTACACCACCACTGCCCGGCCTCCAAGTACTTATTTTTGAGAACTGAGAGAAGGGAGGTAGAGACAGGAGAACTGAGGGTTCCAGGCTAGCCTGGTGTACTTGGTGATACTCTCAACAAAGGGAAACAGGAAACTGCTTGAGGGTGTTTCTCACTACTAAACCTGCCTTCTTTCCTGAGTCCTAAATCAGCAGGTGTAGGTTGTGCTCAGCCCTCAATCCCTTCTTTGGCTACTGACCAAATCCTGAGCATGCCTGTCCTGATCCTCAGCTTTCTCATTATTTTTCTGAAGACACTCTCACACTCCATGCAACTGCTTTCCAACTTCCATGGAATATGTCATTTTTTTCTGGACCCTAACTAAAAAGGCAGGGTGCTTTCTTCTTCCTCCTAGCAGCTTTGAGAGTTATAGCCTGTATGCACTGCAGACTGGAACAAACTGGTCTGCAATCCTCAAACAAAATAGGAAATGACAATGAGTTCGGTACGTGTCTGCTAGCCCATCACTTAGGAGGTAAAGAAAAAATCAGGAGTCTGAAGCCATCATAAAGAAGTACAAGTTCAAGTCTGTTTCAGTGTCACTCCTGCTTGCTCCTGAGCAGAAAAGACCAGCAGCAGCAGCTACACGTGGCACTGCCCCTGCCACACCTGCTTTTCCCACTACCAGGGAGCTGCTGTCATTAGCAGCCTTCTAGGGCAGAGCACAGGACACCTGCACACTCACTCCAGCTGCCTGGATCCACATGGGCTCTGCACGTAGCTCTGCCATTATCCGGGCACTTTTGGATCATTGTTTAGGAGGTGCTGAGGATGGAACCCAGACTTTCCTGCACACTAGGCCAGTATACGACCACTGAGCTGCACCCTCCTCCTGTAATATTATTTCGGTTACTCCTCAGCCACCACATCAGGCCATTCGGGTGCATAAGGGTCCAGTGTACACTAACTCAACTGGAGGGTCAAGATGAATCAAAACCTGTACCCCTCCGCCAGTACACCCTTAAAGCCAGGGCCTGACCCGGAAGCAACAAAGTAACAGTGAGTGAACAGTAGTGCTCTGAGGCCATCAGCACAGTACTAAGCCTTCCTCCCATGATAAATATGGGGGCCCAGATTTCTTAAGAACCAATTTACCACATAGTGAAGGTTTATATTTCATAAGCCTTTATTTCAGTTTTGTGTGTTTTTTAAGGTGTATACTAATTAGTTCTGATGGAAACAGGATTTAACTCACTCATGAGTGATAGTTTTAAAAGTAAAAGCACTTCCTTTCTTATTTGTGGCAGTCCTGAGGATTGAATTTAGGGCCTCAGCCTAGCTCTATCTACTACTGAGCTACAGTCTCATGACAGAGCCGTCACTGACTACAACTCATCCAGCTGCCCAACACTAGGGCTAAGCCCGGATGAAGACGATTTCTAGAAGGAAGTCACAACCACCTTGGAATCTAACACCACGTAGGAGAGCACCGGCGAGGCTGGGGGTCTAGATATAGACAGACCAGAGCAGCAGCAGTCGAGCAGGCTGCTGCGAAAGCAGAGGTGGACAGCCAGGCCAGGAGGACCTAGAGCACAGGAGAGAACCCTAACAAGCCAGACAGCTCTGGGAGCTGTACACCTCAGCATGTACAGAAGTCTGACAGGGAGGCACTGCAGTTGAGAGCAAGGATTTCCAAACTGATGCAGTGTCAAAGGTGTGTCCCCAAAGATGGAGAACATGTGGATATCAGCACTCAGAGGTGAAGGGTTTGAGAGTCTGGGACCATGGTTCATTGAGATGGCTCTGTGGATAAAAGCGCTTGCCATAAAGCCTGATGACCTGAATTTGACACATGGAACCCACAAACAAGTGTAAGGAGAGTCCTCTGACCTCTGTACGCAACCACAAGTATACCATACAGACTATAAAAAGAGTGACGAGTATAACTGCTTGAGCTACATGATGAGCCTGACTCCTGCCTCTGTCTGAAGGAGACTAAAAGGCTGGGGAAGAGCACTGAGCAGGCCTGGTGAGCTGAGCTGCTGTCCTCCTGCAGGACTAAGAGGCTAGAGAAGCCATCTCAGGGACTGGAGAGTTGGTTCAGAGGCTAAGAGCACTGGCTGCTCTTCCAGAGGACCAAGGTTCAATCCCAGCATCCACATGGCAGTTTAAAACTGTCAGTAACTCCAGTTCCAGGGGATCTGACACCCTCATACACATATACATGCAGGCAGAACACCAATGTACGTAAATTTTTTAAAAAAATCATTAAGAAACAAACAAAAAAGAAGCCATCTGACGGAGTACTCACAACTGCCTAGGGTGCACTGACTTGTTCCTTTCCATACAGGACACTTCTCAAGGCAGCACTGCCCTGCATCTGCTTCGCTCTCTCTCCTCCACAGGACACAGCTCCCCAGATCTGGCCCAGTGACCTACTCCCAGTGGCCAGGGAGGGAGAAGACGATGCTGAGGCCAAAACGAGGCCCTATCTCCAGGGTTCTTCCTCTGCTCAACAGAAACCCCAACTCCAGACTCGGAGAGCAGGAGGAAAGAAACAGTTCTCATAAGGTGTTTAACGAAGAGGTTTACTTGATCAAAATGTGCCGCAGAGTGTAGAGCACCTGCGGGTAATGTCGGCTTCCTCCAGTACAGTGGGTCATCATGAGACAAGTGTGCAGAGATCCGGGAGACCCAGCAGCATGCAGCTGCACTCTCCCTGGTACTCTCTCACTATGAAAGCACACCGCAGAAAGGAAAGGAAAGGGAGCTATACTGAGGAGCTGTCTGTCCTTAAGGACAGACAGACACAGAGAGTGTGTATTTCAAAAAGAAGTAAACAAGGCAGACTCGGTAGTAGAGTCTGTAGTCCCAGTCCTTGGGAAGTAGAGACAGCGGGGTTAGGAAAGACTTCACCCTGGCTTATATGACAATTTGGAGGCCAGTGTATGCTATCCTTAAAGTGGGCACGGTAGCACTTCCCTTTGATCTCAGCACTCGGGAGGCAAAGGCAGGTGGATCTCTCTGAGTTCCAGGACAGCCAGGGCTCCACAGTGAAACCTTGTCTCATAAATCAAACCAAACCAACAAAAGAAAAGAAGTGAAAATAAATGCATGCATTATAACAAGGACTTGGGATTTTAGGTGAGATTCTGGTCTTCCCTTCAGAGTCTTGTCTCTGGCACCCATATCTGCTTGTTATTCTGTGCTTTTTATTGATAAATTCAGAATGTTTACTGATTTCTTTCAAACAGGAAAAAAAAAAATCTTTTTTTTTTTTTGGGGGGGGGGGGTCTGAGACAGGGTTTCTCTGTGTAACCTTGGCTGTCCTGGAAATTACTGTAGACCAGGCTGGCCTGGAACTCACTGAGATCCACCTGCTTCTGCTTCCCGAGTGCTGGGATAAAAGGCGTGCGCTACCACTGCTCATCGAGAAAAATATCTTAAAAGTGCCAGAGGGTTTTACTAACAAATATTTAGGTATACCTATGCAAAAGACAGCATGGCCCAACTTTTCACACTTTGAATCTACAGGCTGAATTGCTAGACAGGACTGGGTAAACTGTAAAGTGATTGATCGTGATTTCTGGGAACACTGCACTAGAGAGATACCATCCATTAAGAAGATCTGTGCTCAGAGCCAGACAACTCCATTTTATTTATTTTTTTTTTTTTTGGTTTTTCGAGACAGGGTTTCTCTGTGTAGCTTTGCGCCTTTCCTGGAACTCGCTTTGGAGACCAGGCTGGCCTCGAACTCACAGAGATCCGCCTGGCTCTGCCTCCCGAGTGCTGGGATTAAAGGCGTGCGCCACCACCGCCCGGCCCATTTTATTTTTATATTGACGTCCTGCAGGAACAAACAAAGCGCAAGGCCCTGGAAAGGGAAAGAGATTTCTCTGAGTCACTGCTCCTCACTTGTGCAAAACTGCCCTTAGCACACTCAACCACACTAGGTCTAAGAAATCACTCTACAAAAACCGAGAGACCATAGGGTACAACTTAGCAGCAGCAATTTAAATGGTTACCTGCATTTTGACAACCTTGAGGTGAATTTCTGTATGAGATCACAAACAGTTTGGGGTTTTTTTGTTGATGTTTTTTGAGACAGAATTTCGCTGTGTAACAGTCCTGGCTGTCCTGAATTCACTCTGTAGACCAGGCTGGCCTTGAACTCACAGAGATCCACCTGCCTCTGCCTCCCGAGTGCTGGGATTAAAGGCGTGCAGCACCACTGCCCATCTTGTGATTGTTTTTTTTTAATGTATTTTGTATGCATGCATGCACAGATGCATTGTGGAGTTCAGAGGACAAATTGTGGCAATCAGTTCTCTCCTTCCATGAATTGAACTCAGGTGCTGAACTATCTCCAAAGTCCATGAGTAGTTTTTTTTAAATAGACAAGAAATTACACTCTCAAAATCCTTATTGTCCCTTATACTCAGAATCCAATTATTCTTTAAAAAAAAAAAAAAATCTGCCAGGCGGATCTGTGAGATTCAGGACAGGCACCAAAACTACACACACAAACTCTGTCTCGAAAAACAAAACAAAACAAAATCTTGCCAGGCAGTGGTGGCACACACCTTTAATCTCAGCGTTCAGGAGACAGAGGCAAGCAGGTTTCTGAGTTTCGAGGCCAGCCTGGTCTACAGAGTGAGTTCCAGGATAGCCAGGGCTGTTACAGAGAAACCCTGTCTTAAGAAAGCCAAAACAAGCCGGGCGGTGGTGGCGCACGCCTTTAATCCCAGCACTTGGGAGGCAAGAGGCAGGCGGATCTCTGTGAGTTCGAGGCCAGCCTGGTCTACAGAGCAAGATCCAGGAAAGGCGCAAAGCTACACAGAGAAACCGTCTCGAAAAACAAAAAACAAAAAACAAAAAAAAAAAGAAAAAAAAAGAAAGCCAAAACAAACAAACACTCAAGTCAGGCATAGTCGCTTATGCCTTTAATCTCAACACTCAATAGGCAGAGGCAAGTACATCTCTGAGTTCAAGGTCTAGTCTGCATAGTGAGTTCTTGGCCAGCCAAGAGCTATGTAGAAAGAACCTGTCCCAAACAAACAAAAACCACACACTCTTTTGAAAAGGAGATTACACAACACATACAATTCTAAACCTTGGTGGTTTTTCCTCTTAACAACACATCACAGAAGCATCTATACACACCTGGCTATGTACCCAGAGCAACAGGAAGGTAAGCAGAAAAGACCCGTCTCCCCAGCTATATGCAGACCCATGTGAAACTGTTCACTTCCCACCCTCAGTGTGCTCCCCAGCAGGAGGGACGAAGCCAGTGTGAACTCTGGGACAACACAAGGCTGGAGCACTGACGACAGGTACTCGGAGTGTCCCCAAATTCCTTTAGAGATGGAGTTGGAAACAGAAATCAACAAACTAATAAATGAATGAATGAAAATGGATGCTTCTAGAAAGAGCCTGTCACACATGAAAGTATATGGAGACTATTAGGGAAGATGATGGATCAGGGATGGGAGAGGGAGACAGAAGGGAGAATGGTCAAAGTATGTAACATGCATATCTAAAAATGTCATCATGGAATCCAGTAGTGCATATAAATAGTACATGCTGATTTTGAAAAAAAATTCAACAACAAACCACGCCAGACACAAATAGAAATGGTGAAAGCTGGCAGAGACTGGAAAGGTCACCAATCTGTCCTTTCTTAGAGGTCAGCTAACTACAGTTTCCCCAGGACTTGCACCAAATCTTAGGATTTCACAAAAGTACTAACTTCAATTCCCATGCAAGTGCCAGAGGGACTGAGAACTAAATCAAACACAATTCTCAAATGGGTCAAATTACTTCCAAGTGGACGCTGAGGCCAAGTCTTTACCGTGGAGCCCAGCTGAAAAGATTCCTGTATTATCAAGGCAAATAGGAACTCAAATGCCAGCCAATTGCTAAGAAAAATCATCCTAACTACTTCCTCTTCACCATTCCTCTAAGAATGTGATGCTGGAGAACTGCTCGGAAATGGCTGACATAGACTCAAAATAACTGGCAGGTTCACTGCCATCAAAAAGGTGAGCCGTTTACAGCAACTTACCTCCATCATCCAGGGGCCGTTTCTGTACTCCATATCCGTACACCGAGGGGTCCACCAAGGGTGTGGAATTATTCAAGTGAGGAATTGAATCAATTTTAGCAGCAATCTACAGAGAGAATCAAATTTAAATACTTGGTAGCAAGTCATAGTTTTATCTCGGGAGGGAAGACATCGTCTTCTTTAAGGGGCTGTGACCCCATTTCTCCTACCTAGAGCATTTTCTCTGGTAGGGCAAACATTTTACCTGTTGAGTTTTCTTTGGTCTTACCGCTTTAGAAATTAACTCCCCAAATGTTGTCTTTTAAAAATTTAATTCAGGGGGAGAAGAGGTGTATGTGGAGGACAACCTATGATTGTTGGTTTTCTTTTTCTACCTCTTGAAGTCCACGGTTCAAATTCACATTGCCTTTACCTGCTAAGCCATCTCATCACCCCCTAAGAAAACCAGAATTTTTAGTCACTTAATATATATGTATGCCACATCTTCCAGAGTCCTCTGACTAACTCATAGGGTCTTGTTTTAGACAAGATCTTACTCGATACCTTCAAACTAAGGGTAGCTCTCTGCCTCAGCCTCCTGACTGCTGCTATTATAAGCAGGAATGGCAGACCTGGCCCTGGGCCACCTTAATTTTAAGAGCAGCCTCAAACATTCTCAGCACATAGTAAAAATGACCCCAAAATGGGTTGGCAGGAGAGCTTAAAAGGTACAGGGCTTGCTACCCAAGCCTGACTATCTAAATTTGACCCGCAGAACCCACATGAATGTGAGAAAACATTCTATAAACTGTCCTCTGACTTCCACATGTGTACACACAGCACACACACATACACAAAATTACTCTTATTTTATGCTTATGGGTGTTTCGCCTACACGTATATCCATGTACCAAGAGTGCCTGGTGCCCTCAGAGGCCACAAGAGGGTGTCAGCTGCCTTGGAAGTGGAGATACAGATGACTGTGAGGAGCAATGTGGGTGCTGGGGATGCAACCAGTGCTCTTAACAGTCAAGCCCAGTCCATAATAACTTTTACAAGACTTGAGAAGCTGGAAGGAGAACTCCGTCAAGAGCTTCCTGGGCTTGCACAAAGTTTGGTTGTCAGCACTCATGGCAGGTGGCTTACAATGATGTCCTGTAACTCCAACTCCAACAGAAGGAAATCTGACCCCTTCTTCTGGCTTTGGGGGCCATACCCATGTGCCATATATTCACAGATATCTTTTAAAACATTAACTTTAAAATGACTCCCAGCCAGGTGGCAATGGAGCACGCTTTTAATCCCGGCATTTGGGAGGCAGAGAGGCAGGTGGCTCTCTGTGAGTTTGAGATCAGCCTGGTCTACACAGATAGTTCCAGGACAGCCAGAACTACACAGAGAAACCTTGTCTCAGACGAAAAAAATCCCACAAATAAACAAATAAAATGACCTCCCCCAAAGAGTTAAAGGGGTTCAAACAGTCAATGAGCAGCCTGAATACAGACAGGATCCAACCACAAGTCTGTACCTTAGGCAGGTTATTTCCATTCCCTTTGGAAGATGCCTTCTGGTTTCCAGATTTTTGTTTGCTTGAGACAAGGTCTGCCTCGGCCTCCAAGTACTGGGTTGCAGGTGTTTACCACCACACCTGGCCATTGTTTTTTGAGTCAGGGTCTCATGTAATCCAGGCTGGCCTGGAATTCACAATACAGCCCAGCTAAACTCCTACCTCTTGAGTGCTGGGATTGCGGATGTGCGCTACTATGCCCAGCCTCCTTCCTTATCTGTTGGTCTTACAAGTAGCTGGAATGAGTGTTACGATGGTTTCCTATTGTTCATTTTATTGAATCAACAAGTATCCTTCTAAACTGTCATGGAAGTTTTTGCATCCATTCTAAATTTATGATTGTTTTCGTTGTCT
Source organism: Peromyscus eremicus (assembly GCF_949786415.1). Taxonomy (NCBI): domain Eukaryota; kingdom Metazoa; phylum Chordata; class Mammalia; order Rodentia; family Cricetidae; genus Peromyscus; species Peromyscus eremicus. The sequence goes on along the minus strand of NC_081419.1, from coordinate 5,625,290 downwards.
ATAATTTGGTAAATTACCACTGAGATGGAGTAACATAGAATATATGTGGTGGTCTGAATGAGAATGGCCCCAAGAGGCTCATATATGTGAATGCCTGGTCACTAGGGAATGGCACTATTTGAAGGGATTAGAAGGATTAAGGGGTGTGTCCTTATTTGATTAGGTGGGACATTGTTGGACGAAATGTATCATTGGGGGTGGGCTTTGAACTTTCTCTCTTTCTTTCTTTTTTTCTGAGACTGGGCTTCTTTGTGTCACCCTGGCTGTCCTGGATCTCCCTTTGTAGACAAAGCTGGCCTTGAACTCAAGAGCTCTGTCTGCCTCTGCCTCCCAAGTGCTGAAATTAAAGGCATGGGCCACCAATGCCCATCTGGCTTTGAGTTTTCAAAAGGCCATGCTAGGCCCAATCTCTCTCTGCCTACGGATCAAGATGTAGCTCCTAACCATTTCTCCAGCACCATGCTGCCTTGTTCCCTACCATGAAGATAATGGACTAAACCTCTAAAATTATAAGCAAGCCCCCAATTAAATGCTTTCTTTTTATGAGTTGCCTTGGTCATAGTGTCTCTTCACAGCAATAAAACAATGACTAAGACAACATTATGTATATAGTATATGGTAGTATGGGATAACAGTTAAATAGACTACAGCCAAGTATGGTAGCTCATGTCTGTAATCCCAGCACTAGGAAGGCTGAAGTCATGAGTTCTAGGCCAGCCTGAGTTACATTGTGAGACACTGTCTCAAAACAAGTAAGCAAGCAAACAAATAAAATCAGGTTGGAAAGGTGGCACATCACTTAAGAGCTCTTACAGAGGACCTAAGTTTGGTTCCCCAGCACCTCTGGTGGGTGGCTTACGATCACCTGGGGATCTGACACCTCTTGCCTCTGAGGACACCTATATGCATGTACACAAACCCACACACAGATACAAATGCATATACGTAATTAAAAATAAATCATTTTACAACAACAAAAATGCAAGACAACAAACAAATAACAACAAAAAACCCACCATAGGTCAAAACAGGAAGATTGCAAATTCAAGGCCAACTGGGCCTATAGAAAGGAGACCCTGACTCAATCACACTCAGGTCTTTCTTTGCACACGTGAGGCAAGTGCTCCCTCACTGAGCCATATCCCCAGCTCTAAGGAGACCTTGTCTCAAAAACAACCCCAAACAAAATTTATAGAACAAGACACACTGTAGCTCTAAAGCAGTCTGAATTTGAATCCTGGCTATACAAATGCTTGTTACAATGTATCATTTATATTCTAGTGTACATTTTATTATGTTACAGCATAAAGAAACAATGTTTTTCTTTATCATACAAATGCAACCTTGTGGGCGGTGGTGGCACAAGCCTTTAGTCCCAAGTATTCAGGAGGCAGAGGCAGGCAGATTCTCTGTGAGTTCAAGGCAAGCCTGGTCTACAGAGCAAGTTCCAGAACAGCTAGGGTTACACAGAGAGACCCTGTCTCGATGGTTCAGCAGGTTAGAGTGCTCAGCTTTGCAAGCATGAGGACCAGGCTCATATCTATGTAAAAAGCTGGGTATAGTCACAAATGCCTGTAATTCTAATGCTGTAGGGAGGAGACAGATGGATTGCTGGGCTTTACTAGCTGAGGGTTCAGTGAGAGAGCAGAACACCCAACAGCCCTCTCCCATCTAGCTTCTGCAAGCACACACACATTCGAATTCAGAGTTCAGAATGCATGACTATAAGGTGGCAAGGTTCTTTTCCTTGATGCTTCCTCCAACAGGTACACAAGGCTGTTCTGGTGGTTGCAGGATCCATGCTTTCAGGACCACACACACACTGTTCTTAGTTCCCTTATATGCACAGCTAAGTCTCCCATTTGGGACAATGATGCTCTTCCCTTTTATTATTTTAAGGCCAGGCTCAATGGATAAAGCATTTGCGACGGAAGCCTGAGGATCTGAGCCCCTTGCATCCACATAAAAAAAGCCAGACAAGTATGGTGGCCCACCTGCAATCTCAACACTTAGGTGGCAGAGCCAAGAGAGTCCCTGGGGCAAGCTCAGTGAGCTTGGGTTCAGTGAGAGATTCTGTCTCAGTAAATTAAAAGGGAAGCAACTGAGGAAGACACAGATGTCAACCTCTGGACTCAAAGCATACTTGCAGAGTGCTCCCACATATGAAAACAAGAATATGCCTGTTGCTTTAATCCCAGCACTCAGGAGGCAGAGGCAGGCAGATCTCTGAGTTCAAGGACAGCCAGGACTACACAGAGAAACCCTGTCTTGAAAAACAAAACAAGAATATACATGCATGTATGCATACATACAATATACATTAGCAAAAAAAAGAAAAAGGAAAAACTATTTTAAACTGGAACCACACAAAGTAACTCATGACTGTAATGGCAGCACTCAAGAAGCTGAAGTAGAAGGATTGCTGCAAGTTCCAGGCCAGCCTGAATTTCAGGTCAGCCTAGAATGTTGCATGAGACACTGTCTCAAAACAAACAAAAACAAGTATTTTCAATCCAATGTGGTTGACATGAACCTATAATCACAGATCCTGGGATACTGAAGCAGGAGGACTTCAAATGCACTTCCTTGCAAAAGGATTACTCAACTGGGCTCCTTAACTGTTTATGCCCCATCATGGAGGGTTGGAGAGCCATGAGACTCTCCCCTTAGTAACCAACCACTTTCCCACCACCTCCCTGTGGCATGTAACTCTGCCTTAACTGCAGGAAGCCTTGGGGAAGGGACAGGGACCCCAACTGCGGGGTGGGGGCTCACTGCTGCTGGGTAGCTGTTCTTCAGGTGTGACCTGTTTAGGGGAAGGACCCTCACCTATGCTCTGTGAAGTCCAATAAACTCATCAGTTCCATGGTGGAATTATGCAGTTTGTTGCTGGGATCTTAGGAAAAGGGGCAGACATTGCTCCCCTGGAAAGGAATTCCAGCAACACACAGTGAGACCCTAATCCCCAAAATAAAACAAAGTAAAAATAGTAAACAAACAATGTACTGAGACTTCATAAACACTGCAGAAGTCATAAAGGAGTCACAGTAAATCACTGTCACTAGGACACGGCACTTGCTATTCGCACAACACTCACGATTGAGACTACAGGCTCAACACCATGACAGCTCATCTTGCAAACCCAAACGGGAAGCTGGAGTCCACCAATTTATCCTTAGAAACATGCAAAACAGCTAAATAAATGCTAGGCAGCCACCCACACAATATGTGGGCTTCAATAGCCCTAGTAACCCTGCCTGGGGGAGTATGAGGCTGGACTGGCACACTCTGCTCCCTGTACTAACTAGCAGGAAACAGCAGCCAGGGCCATAGACCCAGTGCCAGGGTCTGGAGCCACAAGCCACAGGGCCATGTCCTGGTCCTGCATTCCATATCCAAGTACATCACAGAGAAAGTGACACATCAGATTCAGATTCCCTACACACCAACAGACGTCTGCAGTGCTTCATTCCTTTATAAAGTCCTCAGGGATCTTATAAAGAGCTTCCTGTGAGGAGGGAGTTACCTGGAGACAACAATGTAACAAATGCAAAGTACCCCGATCAGCCTGGCACACAGTACTAGGAACCAGAAATGGCCACTTGAACCTTTTATGGAAGCGTAACAGTAACAAAGAAAAGCCAGAACCTATAGCTCAGATGGAAGACAACACTGGGCTAGGGGTGTGGCTTGGAAGCAGAACCTGCACACAGCATTTTACCAAGCCTAGATGGAGTTCAATCCAGACCTAAAAGAAACAATGTTTCTCTGCCTAGGAACCCCTATTCAGGACCCCTTCCCATCACTCAAGGGTCCCCTCCCAATATCATCTATTTTTAAGAAAATTATTACCATTAAGAATTTCCACTTCACAGATGAAAAACCAAGGCTTAAATAAGAGTTAAATAAGCCAGGCATGGTAGCACATGCCTATAACCCAAGTACTGCGAAAGCTGAGACACTTGGCTGACCAGTGAGACATCACCCAAGAGGAAAACAGAAAAAAAGACTTTGTCAAAGTCTCCTTATTGCTTAGTGGGATGATCTGTTTCCACAGCATGGATCAGAATCGTATCATGTCACTACCACCCACTGGGGGACCTTATGACCATCAAATGAGTTGACATATCTAAGAACTCTTGCCTGGCACCCAGCACAATATGGATACTGTCAATAGAAGGTATTGCCACCAGCGATGTTGCCCCTGGCTGATCCTGCTCTATTTACTGGCATTAAGCAAAAGGAATTCTGACTGTAGAGATGTCAGTTCCCAGCTTTCTCTAGCCATTCACTGCATCCACAAGGGCAGACTGAAACTCTCCTCCATCTGTAGCATTTCACAAACTCACAGTGGCACAAGCTCACAATGAGGCAGTTAAACTGCCTCCTTATAACTATGGGTGCTCTGGGGGAACAGGTCTGCCCCAGTCACTGTGGTCCCCTGGAGCACCTGTTAACTGGGTTCTCTAAGATTCGCCTACAGAGGAATCCTAAACTTAATAAAATTGAAATATTTCTGGGGTGAAGTTCAGCTGTTAGAAGTCTTCAAAGGGTCTAAGTTCTGCCAGAGTTAAAGCAGACCTTCCCTGATGGGGGACGTCATGCTTGGCATGTGGCATGTATTCAATAAACACCTGCAGAAGGCAAAGCAGGTATGGAGAAGTCCACTTGAAAGGATCATCCTGAGACACAGGGCTAACAGGTGGGGCTGATATGGAATGCCTCTTGGCATCTTCCTCTCCATCCTGCTCCACAAGCATCCCTTCACTACTGGGTCAGAGAACTGCAGTCACCTCACTGAGGGGGAAAATGACCCAATGAACTGGACAGAAGAATCAAGTCCTGCTTAAAATTCAAGATCCAGCCCCAAGAGCCACAGCATATACAGTATTAATTACTTGTGCACATGTGCCTGTGTGTGTGCGTGTACACACCCGCGTGAAGCCAGAGGATATGTCTTCCTCAGTCATCCACCCCATTTTGTAAGTCAAGGTCTCTCATTGAACCTGGAATTCATAAACTCAGCTAGGTGGGCTGACCAGTGAGTTCCTCCTGTCTCTACTGCCCCAGCACTGGGATTAGATACAAACCACTGCATCTAGGGACCGGAACTCAGGTCCTCATGATTGTGTGGCAAGTATTTCAGCATCTGGGCTATCTCCCAAGTCCCCTGTGTGCCTTTTTGAGAAAAACTGCTCTATCTCCTTTGGCTTATTTTCAAATATGAAATACGAATTCTAGCCCAGCCCTGCATCTAACTCCACAGGAAAATGAAAAGTAGCCACCAATGTGTCTGATTTATCTCCCCACTGGCCCAGCCCTTGGAAAGAGGCCTTGGACATAGCAACTCCTCAACTCTTCAAATAACGGCAAGTGACTTGCCACTATCTATTCTCACAGTACAACCAGTTTGTGCCCGCAGAAGCAGACTGGCTGTTCTTCCCAGTCTCTTATAAAACTCCAAATGCAGCTGACTGTGGCAGAATTGAGACAATTCTGAACTACACAGCAAAACCCTGCCTCAACCTTAGTTCCACCATTTGTGATGTGGATCAGGAATGTGAGGACTACATTTAGAGACTCTGAACTAGCCTGGGCTACATGAGACTATTCTAAAAGACCAAAATTGTTCTTTTCAATTGGAATGATTCACAGGTGAAACAGAGTAAGGCAGTGGGGCATGGTGGCGCACACTTTTAATCCCAGCACTTGGGAGGTAGAGACGGAGGTAGAGGTGGAGGCAGGCAGAGCTCTGAGTACAAAGCCAGCCTGGGCTACATAGATCAAGACAGCCAGAGCTACATACAGAGACCCTGTCTCAAAAAAATAAAGTAAAGGAAGGCCGAAGAGTGGGAACAAATACCTATTATGTTAGAAAGCAGAGAGACCACAATAAATGCGGCCATGTTTTCTAGCTGCAGCTAGGGGAGTTCTGCATGTTCATGGATGTGAAAGAGCTGCTGAGGTTACCTGGAGTTTGATCCATAGAATTGACTTGTTTCCATAAAATGACATAACACTCTTTACCCTGGTAGGAGTTACTACACATAGCTACTAGATGCAGAGGAAGTCCTGCAGCAAGGAGGTGGCTCTATCTTTATTTAACCCTGCCCACAAGTTGTTCTTTTCCATCAAAGACCTAGTAACAGTGTGCAGCACAAACGTGCTAGTCAAGGCCTGGCAGCTACTTGTCAAGGACTTGGGCCTCTTTATGGGCTCCCAACTTGGAAAAGGATGGGAGAAAAACTATCCGTCAGGGTCCTAATGGGCAGTATAAACAGCCGCAGCAAGGTGGCAGGAATGAAGGCAGCCCAGAGTGTCATGGCAGCAGCTACTGTTGACTGCAGTGGAAGACAATGACGGCTGTGGCAGACATCGAAAGGCAGTCAGCTTTCCTGGAAATACTAGAGCCCTAGATCTGTATGTGAAGCCACACTGGCTTCTAAGTGTTACAGCGTGGGTAAGACAAGACATAGCTGCAGGTTTCCTGGAGTCTTCTCCAGCCCACGAGGCACTAGCTGAAGAGCTGTGGTCAAGGTATTAACTACACAGCTGGGACTTCAAAAGACAGCAAAATGTGGTAACATAAGCGGGCTATCAAACCTGAAGATAATGATAAATTCCACTGGAAGTCTTTGAAGTATACCATGGAATGCAGTTAATTTACTATCTACTTTTCAATACCAAGTAAGTTTCCAACTTCTACCAGGACAACAGTTCTCAACCTTCCTAATGAGAGTTTGCCACACAACCCTCATGTTGTGGTGACCCCCAACCATAAAACTATTTTGTTGCTACTTCATAATTGTAATTTGCTACTGTTATGAACTGTAATGTAAATATCTGGTATGCAAGATATCTGGTATGTGACCCCCAAAAGGGTTGTGACTCACAGGTTGAGAACTGCTTGTAGTGATACATGGCAGCCACCAACCAAAACCAAAACCCTCACAGGTGAACTCACTCCAGGGTTCAACACTGCCCCATCAGAGCAAAGCCTCAGGAGCAGGTCAGGAATTCCCCATAGACACTGGCTTTCCCCAACTGTCTGAGAAAGCTGAAAGGAGTATATAAACACAAGGCAGTATTTCAGTAGAACACAATTTCATTCTGTTCAGCATTCAGCAGCTCATCTGAGCCATGAATCAGACCCACATATTAAATGAGCAAAGGCATGAGCTGTCAAGGTGCATCCAATAGCCAGTGAACAGAGCTTTTGCTAATAGCAGGCACACTCTGTTCTTTTAAAGGAAATCTGCTGCTTATGCCAATATCATTTTACTGAAGCCCCATATTAGCCCAGGGAATAGGACACTTACCCCCAAGCAATCTACTCGCAGTCTCAAAAGTAGGAAATGGAGCACCACAAGGAGGCTGAACTTCTGAGGCCACACACTAATCAATATTTCCCCCACAAAGGTGCCAGTAATGATTAGATTTCCAGGCCTACAAAATTCCTCAAAGGAATTAAGCGATTTTGCTAGCCTTCTCGATTTTGTAACGGCTTGGTCACTTTTATTTGGGTGCAAGGCATGGTGCCCAACTCCTTGAAGAGCCATCTGTATTGCACTCTATATGAGTACATACTATGGAGCTGGGTAATGCATAGGGCCTCAATGGGGTTAAGACGAAACTCCTTAGCAAGGTGTGTGTGGTGTTGCATGCCCATAATCCCAGCTCTTAGGAGACCAAGGCATGAGGAACATGAGTTTGAGACAATTCTGAACTACACAGCAAAACCCTGCCTCAACAAAACTACCTCCACAACAAATAGGAACATAAAGTCCTAAAGAACACTGACTTTGGCAAAATAACCTATCTTCAGGAAAGCTAGTGGGAGGCTGTTGGTAGTTTGTAACACTGTGATGGTACAAGACTCTGTTAACAAGTTACATCTTTACGGGATGACCAATGCTAATAGACTTTCTGGAAACATTTTTCTTTTTGGATAGGTTCTCATGTAGCCCAGGCTGGACTCAAACTTGCTATACTCCCTATGTAGCTAAGGACAACCTTGAACTTCCTAATCAGCATACTTCGATCTCTCAAGTGCTGCGATTATATACATATGTATGCTACCATGTTTAGTTTATATGGCACTGGGGACTGAACCCAGTACTATATATATGCATACTAGGCAAGCACTCTACCAACTAAGCTATATCCCTAGCCAGGGAATATTTTTAATCATCCTCAGAAAAACTTTTATTTATTTATTTATTTTTTTGGTTTTTTGAGACAGGGTTTCTCTGTGTAGTTTTGGTGCATGTCCTGGATCACACTCTATAGACTAGGCTGGCCTCGAACTCAAAGAAATCCACCTGGCTCTGCCTCTCTAGTGCTGGGATTAAAGGCGTGCGCCACGACTGCCCGGCCAGAAAAACTTTTAAAACCAAAACAGACTAGTGTCCACTGGTCCCTCTTGTAACCCAAAGTCAGGGCACAGGTGCAGAATGTGACTCTGGAAGATGACTTTCTTTGGCTCTGAGCCCACACTCCTAGCATCCAGTCCTCTCTAAGCTAATGAAGGAACATTTGAACTTGCTAAGCAGCCAATGACTTGAAGAACTAGCCATGATGCTCTGGGAATATCTAGCCGTCTTAGACTTTATCAGTAGTCCCAAATCAGATACTATTTCCACTGCCCTTCAGAACAGATGTGAATTTCTTTTATCTGCCACACAGTAATCCACTGGACCCCCTACTCTGGAAATTTTTTTTAAGTTTTATGCATATATTCAGAGATTCCCTTTGAGTTTAAGAATTCCATACTCAAGTACACTAACACCAACCATTGTTGTTATGAGCCTGGAGACACTCATATAAAGATGCTTCAAGATACCACCAGGAAGGAAGCCCAGTGGCTTAAATGACAGAGCTATGCAATAGGCTTAACAGACTGAATTCCAGCAGAGCCATCTCATACTACTAGAACTTGCTATGTTAACTGAACACAAGACAACTCATTACTCTGAAAAACTACAGGCCTTACTGTTGCTAATATTTATGAGACCATCCAAGAAGGGAGAAAGCTCTATGTTTATTAAAGTGAAGAAATATGGGGCTGGAGAGATGGCTCAGTGGTTAAGAACACTGACTGCTCTCCCAGAGGACCCTGGTTGACCCACATGGCAGCTCACAACTGTCTGTAACTCCAGTTCCAGGGCACCCAACGCCCATGGCAAAACACCAATGCACATAAAATTAAAATAAATAAGTTTTTAAAAAGAGATAAAAATGAAGAAATATAGTTAAGTCAAGCCTAGGAGGTCAGGCCTGTGATCCCAGCTATGTGGGTAGCTGATGCAGAAGCCTGAGTTCAAGGCCAGCCTGGGCCTCTTAATGATACCTCAAAATTTTTTCACTGTGTATTGAAAGGCTTGCTTAGCACGTACAAGGTCCTGGGTTCAATCCCCAGTACAAACAAGACAAAACAAAAACCTTACTTCCATTTACTGGGGTGAGGGAGGCATCTCATCTTGGCAGCACTCTCTGTATGTGATGGAGACACAGAACCTTGACTATCCAGAAACTCAAACAGGATCTCCTTTGCTAAGCTTTATCATATGCATATAAGCAGATTTTTTTAAAAGATAATTTTACTTTGTGTGTAGGTATTTTGCCTACATGCATGCATGTCTGTGCACAACCTGTGTGCGGTGCCAGAAGAAGGCATCAGATCCCCTGGAACTGGAGCTACCAATTTGTTAGCCACGATGTGGGTGCTAGGAATACCATTCAGGTCCTCTCCAAGAGTAGAGCTCTACAACGCAGATTTCTAATGTTCAGTCTTACCCAATGAAATCTACTAATAAACCCCCAAATTACCAGCAAATCTTTTGTTTCCTGTGTTCGTGTGTGTGTGTGTGTGTGTGTGTGTGTGTGTGTGTGTGTGTGTGTGTTTTAAAGACAGGGTCTCATTATGTAGCTCTGGCAGTCCCGGAACTCGTTCTGTAGACCAGGCTGGCCTCAAACTTACAGAGATCCACCTGCCTCTGCCTCTGAATGCTGGGATTAAAGGTGCACACTACTTATATCAAGCTCTCTCTCTCTTTTTTAATCCCCTTCAAATCTTTAAAGGTTGTATGGACCTCCAGCTGTTGCCACTCAGCAGCAACACCCCCATCTCCAATGGGCTCCACTACCGATCCAGGCATCAGAAGAGTGTGCTTCAGAAATAAGAACAATGCTGATGAAGTTTTCCTTCTCCAGCGCTCCACATTAAGGCAGCATTTAACAGAAGGCACCCCCCTCGAGCAAGTTAAGAGATGGAGTCTTAGCAATGCTTAAAAATTCATTTTTCCACTCTGTAGGCAGAGACAAGCAGATCTCTAAGTTCAAGGACAGCCTGGTCTACAGAGCGAGTTCCAGGACAGCCAAGGGGATACATAGAGAAACCATTTCAAAAAACAAAACAGAAAGAAAGAAAGAAAGAAAGAAAGAAAGAAAGAAAGAAGGAAAGAAAGAAAGAAATTCATTTTACATTCAACTAAAGGGCTACAGACAAAAAGGACCCAAGCTTTCTAAACCAGCGACTATAATTGTTAGTGGTCACAGAAAGCCAACACGATGACTTTGACACTCTAGCATAGAGGAAAATCCAGTAGATAGTACCAACTAGTGCAAAACAGGGTTCAGGACCCTGTCTGGCAGAAGAAAACACTAGAAGTGCCAGTGAGCACAGTGGTGGACGAGGAGCTGGGTGGCGTGTTCATCTGTTACAAGCGCGTAATTGAGTAACTCTGTAGTGGAATATGGATGGATGCTCACTATTGTACTGGTTGGCCTAGGCAGTAACAAACAATTCATCAGAGAAAACTTAGCGTGAGCCCAACATCAAGTGTCAGGCTCCAAGATAATGTCTACAGAACCATCAACATTAAATGCAAACTACAGGGGAGACAGGTAGGGTTCCCTCGCAGGACTCCTGGAAAGTGATGCAAAGGCCCCATTTTCACGTGCACAGGTGAGGACTTCCTAAGAACGAATCCTGTGGCATTCTGCTAGGAATCAAACAGTCATTAGTTACGGCCCAGCTTTCAAAGAACCAGCGAGCTTACAGAGTCAGGGAAGATAATAAACATCACTGAACAGAGGGAAGTTTGAGCGTCAGGGTATCTTGTCACTAAGTTTCAGGCAAGAGACAAGGACAATTCTGTTCTAGGCACTATGCCAGGAGCCAAAGAGGTCCCATATTCATTCTCCAGGAAAGCTCAAGCCCTCTAAAAAGCCAGTTTCACTGACAAAACGCACGATATTGCCAGATGGTAAAGTTTCACGGTCGGAGCGAGCCCATCCCACACTCTTCCCAGCAGAGCAGGACTAATCGCCAGAAGGAACTCTTGGAGACCACCCACCTAACACCTCCCCGTCTCCTTTCTGCAAAAAACAAAACAACAAAAAAAAAAAACCCAAAAAACAAAAACAAAAAAAATTCTTAAATATAAAACATCTTCGAATTTCTTCCAATTCGCTTGAAATGCAGCAAGTGGAAGATGAGGTTTCCCACGGCTGCAGAAGCCACGTCTAGGGAGGGAGATGGATGCTCGGGGTCTACACCCGAGTGCCCACCAGGAGCTGTAGGGATTTGAACCCCGACTGGCAGGCCTATGGGTGCAGCCGGGCGCGCAGGCGCCAGAAGCGCTCGGCTAAGGCTTGCTCCGGGCCCGGGGCGCCTGAGGGAACCGCCCGGGCCTCCCGTGTCCCAGTTGCCCACCCGAGGCGTCGGCGAGGCGGCCTCCCGCCCCCGGCCCGGGCCTCCCGCGCCCGTACCTGCCGGACCCGGTGCAGGGCGTCCACGAAGCCCTCAGCCTTCATGCCCACCGGAGCGCTCTGCCCCTGCACCAGCTCCGCCATGGCCGACCCCGCCGCCGCCGCCGCCGCCGTCGCTCCGCTTCCCCGGTCCGGCCTCCCGCTCCGCTCCGGGACCCGTAGCCGGAAAGGGAAAGTCGCCCCACTTCCGGCGGAAGGGAAGCCGAGGGAAGGCACTGCCCGCTCAGTGAGACATAGGTTGGGGAAAAGCCGCGTCTGTGAGGCGGGGTCTCAAGGCACGTGACCGCTGTCCGACCGGAAGTGGGGGCGTGGCCGCTGCGCGAGGGGGCCTGCCGAGCGCACGAGGCTGCTGTCCGTCAAGAAGGCCGGGTCGCGACCCCGCCCTCTAAAGGGGTCTTGGGCCCCGGACCTTTATCGTCTGGGTGACGGCCGCTGAGGCGCAGGTGCGGCTGCCGAGTGCCCGCTGTCAGATTTTGGTACCTGACGGAAGAGAGACGTGGCTCTTCCAACACCTCACCCAACCGTCGAGATGCACTGGCAGCCCACCCACCACCCCCGTAATAGCCGTGGTGTGCAGCATTGACTGTGACTGAGCACCTTTACATGGTACTAGGAGGCTCAGTACTCGAGAATGTCCCAGGACTGGCCATCAATCGGTTTGCCAAGGATGGGTTTGATGACACCAGGCCACCTTGGCTGTAGAGCCAGCCGGGTGTCCTCTTTCACATTCTTTCACTGGGGGAACAGGAAATACCATAGGACCATCATTGCCTCCGGGCCTGCGAGGCAAGAGGCATGTGGAATGTTTGAATGCTTGAGGGGGAAAAACAGTGATGTTTCAGAGAAAGGACTGAAGGCAGCACGACTTTGGAATACGCTTCTTCTGCCTTCAATCCTGTTAGAACAGAAAGTCACACCTCACTTTGCCAACACATTTGGGAGGTGGATTAGCACAAGAGGATCAGAAGTTCAAGATCATCTTAAGCTAGCTAGTGAGGTCTTTCTTCCTCCCTCCCTCCCTCCCTCCCTCCCTCCCTCCCTCCCTCCCTCCCTCCCTCCCTCCCTTCTTTCCTTCCTTCCTTCCTTCCTTCCTTCCATCCTTCCTTCTTTGTGTGCATGTATGAATGTGTTGCCACATGCATGTGGCGGTCAGAGGGCACTTGCTCGAGTTGGTTCTCTCCTTTCACCGTGGGTCCCAGGAATCAAACTCAAGCCATTAGTCTTGACAGCAAGCCCTTATACCTGCTGAGGCACCTCACCACCCTAGAGGCTCTTGTTTCAACCTGTGTTCATAGAGTTTGGCACATAGTAGGTGCTTAGGAAACTAATTTTAAATTGAATAATGTTGAAGCCGAATAATTCTTAGATTATGGCAAAATAAAAGAAGAGCCAAATTACAAAATTGAAATTGATCACTTTTAGACAGATCATTTCAAAACCTGTAGGGAAGCATGCTTGGGTAGTATGGGCGTTACTGAGCACTAGCCATCTAGAAGCAGGAGGCAGCACTCTGGATGGCTGAGTGTTTTCACTGTATATGATGGAAAAAATCAACCATAGAGTTTCAACTACAGACGGACATGGTTCTACTTGATATGCTCAGTGATGCTCCTGTTTTCACTGTTTCTACCTTTGAGGAAAGAATGCTCACTCATCCCTATTGCTGCTGACTCACCCTGTAAGTAGAAATGGGGTAGAGAGATGAACTGCCAGAAGGGTTTGCATCGCGATGTCACAGGACGCTTAGCTGGGATGACCAGGTTCTGGCCCACCCTCTTTTTCTGGTTGAGTAACTCTAGTCTGGTCAGTTATCTCTGGGGGGACCAGACGAGGAAGATGACTCTAACTTGGTCAGGCCACTGTGGAATGTTCTACTGTCCTGGGCTTCGTTATCTAATACTTACTACAAGTCCCCTGAAGCGTAAACCTAATTAGTCTTATTAAATAAAAACCTGGAGCAGATGTTAGCGGGTTGAAAGCTGAAAGATCAGAGAAGCAGAGCAGCTAGCCACTAGAGAGTTCTTTTTTTTTTTGGTTCTGGCTGTCTTGGAACTTGCTTTGTAGACCAGGCTGACCTCGAACTCACAGAGAATTGCTTGCCTCTGCCTCCCAAGTGCTGAGATTAAAGGCTCATGCCACCACCGCCTGGCATCTATGATTAACTAATGGCTAGCTCTACCCTCTAATCTCCAGGCAACCTTTATTTGTCAGAACACAAACAAAGCATCATACAACAGTCCCCTGTTGCATTTGCTTGGCTCTTAGTTCAACGAATACAGGAAAAGAGTTTTGTCCAAAGAGCACAGAGAAAAAGAGTCTTAGACATTAAATGCAGAAGCCCAGTGGATGCCGTGCTGGAATCCCAGCACTTGAGAGGCAGAGGCAGGAAGTTAAGGAGTTCAGGTCACTGTTGGCTAGACAATGAGGTCCAGCCTGCGATAGACCCTGTCTCAAAATAACAAACAAAACCCATACACACTGTGGTTGTAGGTGGCTTTGTCTCTAAGACTGTCACTTAAACTCCTTTGGCTGGAGAGTTGGCTCAGCCAGGAAGGTAAATGCTTGCTGTACAAATATGAGGCCCAAAGCTAGTCTTTAGAAACTACATGGTTCTGGGCATAGAGCTGGAGAGATGGCTCATCCATTAAGAGCTCTTGCTGCTCTTGCAGAGAACCCAAGTTTGGTTTCCAGCACCTACACTGGATGGCTCATAACTTCCTGAAAGTCCAGCTCCAAAGAATATGACACTCTTCTGTCCTACTTGAGCACTACACAGATGTGGCACACATACATACACACATACATACATATAAATAAAATCATAAAAAGAAAATAATACTGGGCCTGGCAGTGCATGCCTGTAATCCCAGTGCTGGGTGGAGGCATGGTTAGAATGTGCTGGTTTGAATGAGAATGCCCCCCATAGGCTCATATCTTTGAATGTTTGGTTCTCAGTTGATGGACCATTTAGGAAGGATTAGGGGTGTGGTCTTATTGGAAGAAGTGTGTCACTGGGGATGAGCTTTGAGGTTTCAAAAGCCCATGACAAGCCATGTCTCCCTCTGCCTTCTGCCTACAGATCGGGATGTAGAACACTCAGCTACTGCTCCAGCACCATGCCTGCCTGTATGCTGCCATGCTCTCCACCATGATGGTCATGGACTAACTGTCTGAAACTATAAGCAAGCCCCCAATTAAATATTTTCTTTTATAAGAATTGCCGTGGTCACAAAGTCTCTTCACAGCAATAGAACAGTGACCAAGACATGGAGACAGGAGGATCTTTCTAGTCAAATTGGGGAGTGCTAGTTTAGGTGCAACAGCCTATCTCAAAAAAATTAGGTGGACAGCAATTGAAGACATCAACCTTCGACTTTCACATGTGTGAACACACATGCTCATGCACTCACACAAACAACATGCACATACATAGATACATAAATGAGCTATTTTTCTCGTCTTACTGATGACATTGAAATGCTTCATCCTTCTAGATGTGATGGCACACACCTCTAATCCCAGCAATCCGAAGGCAGAGGCAGGCAGATAGACATAAGTTCCAGGCCAGCCTGCTCTACGCAGTGAGTTCTAGGCTAGCCAGGGCTACATAGTGAGATCCTGTATCAAGAAAAGGGGGTGGAGCTGGAGAGATGGCTGAGCAGTTAAGAGCACTGAACAATAAGCACTCCTAACCACTGAGCCATCTGTCCAGATCCTTGCTTTGTTTGAGACAGAGAAGGACTCTGGGCAGTTAGGAGGCAAGGAGCCAGAGAAGATGGCTGTGTCTCCTTGGTCAATTGATCCTTTCATAATTTCATACCATTTCCACTTAATTCTCAGTGATATTGTTTTGGAGACAGCAATTTGATGTGAATGTAGCTATTCCCATCTTGTGGTTATTACTGTTCGCTTCAGCTCAGGGACTGGCAAGATGGCTCAGTGGGTAAGGAATCTTGTTGTCAAGCTTGATGACTTGCCTTTGATCCTCAGAATCCACATAGTAGAATGAGAACTGACTCCTGAAAGCTGTCCTCTGACCTCCACCCATGCACTGTTATATGTGCATGCCCCCCACACAAAAAATACGTAAATCATATGTAAATAAATAAATTCAGTCCAAGAGCCAGTGAGATTGCTTAATAGGTAAGGGAACTCACCACAAAGGCTCATAAACTAGTTTTAATTCTTGGAACCCACATGGTGAGAGTGAAAAGGTAAGAAAGAGCCAACACCCATGTGTGTGAAACAGGCACACACACACACATTCACACACACACACACACACACACACACACACACAGAGAGAGAGAGAGAGAGAGAGAGAGAGAGAGAGAGAGAGAGAGAGAGAGAGAGAGAGCCAACACCCATATATGTGAAACAGGCACACACACACACACACATTCACACACACACACATTCACACACACACACACACACACACACACACACACACACACACGGGTGGGGGAGAGTGAGAGAGAGCACTGGGGAGATGGCTCAGAGAGCAAAACACTTGTTGCACAAGCGTTAGGACCAGAATTCAAAACCCTAATGCCAAACATGAATGCCAGATAGGCATGGCAGCTCACCTGTAATCCCAGCTCCTGGGAAACAGTTTAGCATCGGGATAGCTAAACTTGTTGAATTAGTGTGCTGCCAGAGTCAAATTGCTCTTCAGATTGCATAGTTTCTCTGAATTGTGACAAGCATCCTGCTAGCTATGGGCAAGAGTTCTTACTGCAGGGCCAAAGAGATGGCTGGGCGGGGAGGAGGGTGGTAAACATGCTGAGCAAGCTTGATGATCTGAGTTCAGTCCCTAAAAGCCCTGGTAGAAGGAGAGAGCTGACTCCCAAAAGTTGTCCTAAGACCTCCACATCCACACAGTGCCAAGTGTGCATCTCTGCTCACACATACATATATATAACACACAGTTTAAAAATAGGACTTCCAACTCTTCAACCTTGGAACATTTGGTGTTATACTCTTTTTCTTTATAATCTCTTTTCAATGTTTTTTTATATTTATTTTATTCTGTATGTATAAATGTTTTGCTTGCGTGTATGTATGTGCATGCCTGGGGAGGTCAGAGCCAAGTATTAGATTCTCTAGAATGTTTGTGAGCCACCATGTGGGTGCTGAGAACCGAATCCAGACCATCTCTCTGTGAAAGTAGTAAGTGCTCTTAATAGATGAGCCATCTCTCCAGCCCCTACCCCACTCTGTCTTTAAGAGTCAGAGTTCCTCATCTTGGAGACAGTTTCTAGTGGATACTCATGTTTCTGATCTCAATGGTGTCCCCAACCAATGCTGCAGGCAGTTATGTGGGGTGCTTTTGGGAAGCCCCAGGACACAGTGGCTGGGTCATCTGACCAAGTTGCACATGATTGAGGCCCTGTGTATTGCCCTGTTAGAATTCCGTGATCACCAGAAGATCCACATTTCAAAGTAGAGGGGATTCACCTAGTTGAATGCAGATGGACTTGAAGACATGGTGCCTGGGAGGCGGCTCATCCTTGATGGCTATGGGGGCAAATATATCCCTAGCTGAGGTCTCCTCCACAAATAGCAAGCCCTGCTCTCCTGTGGGTTTCCACTCAGTCCCACACTCCACCAATCATAGTTCACTAATAACTTTCCTATCCAGCCCGCAAAAAGGAAAACAAACTGTGTCTTCTGTAGCCCAGGCTGGCCTTCAATTCTCTGTGTAGCCATTGGTAACCTCGAACATCTGACTCTCCTCTACCTCCCCAGTGTTAAGATTACAGATGGTTTATACAGTTTTGGACATCTAACTCGGGCATTGTGTGTGCTAGACATGAACTTAACCGACTGAGCTATGCGTCCCCAGCCCCAATACTTGCTATTATCAGAATTTAATTTTCTCAAATGTAATGAAAATATGCTTAAAATTGAGTTTTTATATTGTGGATATGTGGTGATATGTTGAGTACTCTAATAAAGCTTGCCTGTGATCAGAGGATAGAGCCAGTCACTAGATTAGACATAGAGACCAGACAGTGGTGGCACACATCCTTAATCCTATCACTCGGGAGGCAGGGATCCATATGGATCTCTGTGAGTTCAAGGCCACACTGGAAACAGAACCAGGCAGTGGTGACACACACACTCTTTTTTTTTTTTTTTCTTTTTTTCCCGAGACAGGGTTTCTCTGTGTAGCTTTGTGCCTTTCCTGGAACTCACTTGGTAGCCCAGGCTGGCCTTGAACTCACAGAGATCCGCCTGGCTCTGCCTCCCGAGTGCTGGGATTAAAGGCATGCGCCACCACCGCCCGGCGGCACACACACTCTTAATCCTATCACTCGGGAGGCAGAGATCCATCTGTATCTCTGTGAGTTCAAGGCCACACTGGAAACAGAACCAGGCAGTGGTGACACACACTTTTAATCCCAGTAGTGGGAAGCACATACACCTTTAATCCCAGAAAGCGACGACAGGGCGGAGAAAGTATATAAGATGTGAGGAAACAGGAACTAAAGCAGTTCAGCTGAGACCCTTTTGGGTGAAGACTCAGTGGATTCATGGAGTTGGTGAGGTAAGAGGTGGTGGCTGTGGCTTGCTCTGCTTCCCTGATCTTTCAGCTTTCACCTTGATATCTGGCACTGGGTTTTTTTATTAAAAGACCATCTAAGATTCAAACAACATAGATAGATATGCATAACATATCATTTGCTGTTTTAATAATTTTTTTCAGTCACAGTTCAGGGACATTAAGAACGTTCATGGTGCTGGGAGGTGGTGGCACGTGCCTTTAATCCCAGCATTTAGGAGGCAGAGGCAGGTGGATTTCTGTGAATTCAAGGCCAGCCTGGTCTATAGATCGAGTTCCAGGACAGCCAGGGCTACATGAAGAAATCCTGTCTTGAAAAGCCCCCCCACAAAAAAAGAACATTCAAGGTGTTGTCAGGCATCACCTCCACCCACCTCTGGAATTCTGCATCTCAGAAAATGGACACTGTATCTAGCAATTAATAGCTACCTACTCTTCATCCAGAGCCATCTAGCCACCACGCTACTGCTCCAACCTTATGAATTTCACCACTTGGGGCATCAGACAAAGTCAAGGTCACAGCTGCTAGCACCCAGCTTACTTCACATGGCATACTGCTTTCAAGGCTTGCCCATGTAACAACAGTGTGGTACATGTTGGAATTACCTTCCTTTTTATTTATTATTTGTGTGTGTGTGTGTGTATACTTGAATGTGAAGGTCAGATGACAACTTGAGGGAGTTCCTTCTACCACATGGATCCCAGGTCACCAGGCTTGGGGACAAGTGCCTTTACCCACTGAGCCATCTTTCTGGACTCTGTGTGTGTGTGTGTGTGTGTGTGTGTGTGTGTGTGTGTGGTGTGTTTGTGTAGTGTTGTCTGTGTTTGTGTAGTGTTGTATGTTTGTGTAGTATTGTGTGTGTAGTGTTGTATGTTTGTGTAGTATTGTGTGTGTAGTGTTGTGTGTTTGTGTAGTGTTGTGTGTGTGTAGTGTTGTATATATGTGTGTGTGTTTGTGTAGTGTTGTGTGTTTGTGTAGTGTTGTGTGTGTAGTGTTGTGGATTGAAACCAGTACCTTTCACACGCCAGCCAACAACTCTACCAACCACTGAGCTGCATCCCTAGTCCGTGTTTGTGTTTTTGAGTCAGAGTCTCACTGTGCAGCCTTGCCTGGCCTAAAACTCAGAGCTCTGCCTTCTTCTGCCTCCCAAGTGCTAGAATTAAGGGTGACTCCTGAGGCTGGAGAGATGGCTCAGTGGTTAAGAACATTTGTTGCTTTTATAGAGGACCCAGGTTCGATTCCCAGCAACCACTTGATGGTTCACAACCATGTAAAACTGCAGTTCCAAGGGCCCTCCTGCCCTCCTCTGGTCTCCAAAGGCACCAAGTGCACACATGCTGCACAGACACACATGCAGACAAAAACCCCCATATATAAAATGAATATTATTGTAAGGTGAAAGGTGACTGCCATCAAGCTAGTTTGGTTTTTCAAGACCTGGTGTAACTATGTAGCTCAGACTGGCCTTGAACTCACTATCACCAAGCCTCCGCTGAGTGCTGGAATTACAGGTATGTGCAACTATGAGCAACAGATTTGTTTATTTCCTTTTTTAAAAATATGTGTATGTGTGTGGTGCTTGTGTGTGCACACATTTGTAGGTGTGTGGGCACAGGTGTAGGTGTGTGCATGTGGAGGTTCTAAGCAGACCTCAAATGTCTTTATTTTTTGGTTTTTGAGGCAGGGTCTCTCTGTATAACCCTGGCTGTCCTGGAGCTCACTCTGTAGACCAGACAGGCCTCAAATGCAGAGATCTGCTGCCTCTCTAGTGCTGGGATTAAAGGTTGCAGCAGCAGCAGCAGCAGCAACACCCCTACTCCATTTCTTTCCTGAGGCAGTCTCTCACTGAACCCAGAACTTGTCGATTCCCGCTAATCTAGTTACCAGCTTCCCCTGGGAACACCCTTGTGCCTCCTGAATAGAGAGGCCTAGTGGACAGCCAAGCCTGCCAGGTCTTCATTGGATACTGGGCATCCACACTCAGTCTTCAGGCTTTCATAGTAAGGACTTTACCTACTGAGCTATCTCCCTCGCTCCTTTATTTTTGTTAAGACTGAATAGTGACCCATCTATAGGCACTTAACATCTGTTTCCACTCATTGGCTGGTGGGTGCTTGGGTGGCTTTCAGCCTGGGCTGTTGTGCATGCCATTGCAGTGGACACAGATTGCAGACACATTCTGGAGGCTTTGCTTTCTATAAAACTGGATTTTGATTCATGTTCTCTCAAAGACATGCTAATCTCCAGAAAGATGAGCCATGCTTATAATCCCACCACTGAGGAAGTTGAGGCAGGAAGATTGCTGTGAGTTCCAGGTCACCCTGGGCCACAGTGTGAGACCCTGTCTCAAGAAATCCCTTAAGCACTAGTTCTTTCTCTCTGCCCCTCAGCCACGACTCCCAGTGCACCTAATTCTTTCCTGACTCCCTACTGACACACAGCTGCTGCGCTTAGCTGGGAACCACATGGCTGCTTTGCTCAGCCCCCATCAGAGAGGCTGCTTCTCTCAGTCACTGGGAATTAACACAGAGACCCACAACTGGACAGTGCTCAGACAGTGGGGGACTTTGGAGCACTCGGCACTGTGTGGAGTGTCTTCATCCAACCGCTCCCACAGGCTTAGGGATCTGTGTGGAGGAGGACAGAAAGACTGTAGGGGCCAGAGGTGGGGAATGACTCCGAGGAAGCAGTGTCTCCCAGACACAACAGGATTGATACACATACAAGCTCACAGAGACTGTGGCTGCATGCACAAGACCTGCACAGGTTCAAGCCAGGCAGAATCCCAGCACTGAGAGAGGGAAGTGGACACAGAGTCCCTCCTTTAACCAAGAAGCTGTCTGTAATTAGCAATGGCTAGGAAGGTGAAAATCAGCTTTCTCCAGAAGAGTGTCACTGGGTACATCTGCCACATCCCAGGCCAGACTCCACACCAGGAGTAATCGGCCAACACAGAACAGACTTGTGTGTGTGTGTGTGTCTCTGTGTGTGTGTGTGTGTGTGGCTCTGGCTGTTCTGGAACTTGCTCTGTAGACCAGGCTAGACTCAAACTCACAGAGATCTGCCTGCCTCTGCCTCCTGAATGCTGGGATTAAAGGCATGTACCATCACCCTGAAGATTCAGTTTTTGTGTGCTTTTTCTTATTGTTATGGTTTGGTGGGTTTTGTTTTCTTTCTTTTGTGGTTGTATAGTTGGACTTTCTTGTCGTTGGACTTTCTCTGGACCATTAGCCCCTAAATAATGACATACAGACTATTTATTAATTACAAAAGCGTGACCTTAGCTTAGGCTTGTTCCCAACTAGCTCTTGTAACTTAAATTAATCTGCTTCTATCAATCTACATTTTGCCATGTGGCTTTTTGCCTCTCCTCTATTCTGTACATCCAACTTGCCCTGTGTCTCACTGGCATCTCCTAGCACACCTAGATTCAACCCCTTGAGTTCTTCGCTCTGCCTGCAAGTCCCAACTATCCTTTCCTGCCTAGCTATTGGCCGTTCAGCTTTTTACTAAGCCAATTACAGTGACACATATTTGTGTAAAGAAATATCCCACAGCATGGTTCTTTTGTTTTGTTTTTGAGAGTGAAAGAATGTGAAGTTAAGTGGGTAGAGAGGGGGGTGTCCAGCATCCGGGTAAGAGCCAGGCATGATGAAAGGGCATGCCTGCCATCCCAGTGCTGAGGAGGTGGAGACAGGAGGATGCCAAGTGTAGCAAGAAACCTTGCATCAAAAGACAAGGTGGACCAGGCAGTAGTGGTGTAGGCCTTTAATCCCAACACTGGGCAGATAGAGAAACAGGCAGATCTCTATGAGTTCAAGGCCAGCCTGGTCTACAGAAAGAGTTCCAGGACAGCCAGGGCTACACGGAGAAACCCTGTCTCAATAAACCAAAACAAACCGAACCCCAGAAAAACAACCGAAGGAAAAAAAGCAGAAGAAGGAACACACAGGGTGGGGAGCAAGGCCTCAGTTCAACCAGGATCTGGTCCTTTGCTCCTCCTTCCGGCCGTGGCAGAGTTAGGATTTTCTTTGGAAGCGCTGCGTTTCTCCTGTTTCCTAGCAGCCTTGTTCTGGTGAAGCAGTCATTGTTCTTCTCCCTGACAGCAGGGCCGGGAGGACGCCAAGCACAACAGTCAGGCTGCAGCCCAGAAAACGCGGTTCCCAGGCGGCCCCTCACCAGACCTGGAACGCTTGCCCGCGACCCGCCTCACTCACTGCGGGTACACTCACAGTGCTGCACACACGTTGGGCCAGCCCAATGGCTCAGTGAGCAAAAGCACTTGCCATACGAAGCGGTTGCCTCGGCTTCAAGCCCTAAAACCCACGGTGGAAGGAGAAAACGTGACTCCCAGACACTGTCCTCTGACCTCCACACACACTGTGACACAAGTGTGTCTGCATTCACACTCTTGTGTGCCATTATACCAGGCCTTCTTTGGCTTTGAGCCAGGTCTCACTTCATATCTCCAGTGGCCTGGAACTCACTGGGTAGCTCAACCTCTGGCCCCAGCCACCAGCTCCCCCCCCAGGTGTGGACACTGCAGATGCATACCACAATACCCCTCTATGTCATTTATTCATCCCCAGGTGTGGACACTGCAGATGCATACCACAATACCCCTCTATGTCATTTATTCATCCCCAGGTGTGGACACTGCAGATGCATACCACAATACCCCTCTATGTCATTTATTCATCCCCAGGTGTGGACACTGCAGATGCATACCACAATACCCCTCTATGTCATTTATTCATCTTCTGCACAAGTCAGTCAGTGACTTAGACGCCCCAAGGAATAAACCACCTGAGGTCTAGGTCTATGCTGACCCTGTGGCTCCTAAAATATTGCCTGGCTGAAGGATATAATCACAGGTGACCTTTGTCATGCCTGGGCTGTTGCAACACAAGCCTTTCTGGTTTTTCTAGTTCATCACTTTTTCCAAAGAGCTCGGGGCTCCAGGCCTGGGCTGAGAAGGTTTCTTGAGCTATCTTCCAAAGTATAAAGGAAAAATAGATGGCCTGCTAGAGAGCGCTCCCCCCCCCCAAGCCAGGCTGGACAGGTGGAAGAGAAGTGTAACTTCCTCTTTCGGACCCTGAGCCTTGCGGGGGTTCAGACCCAGGGGCACAGCAGATAAGGCACTAGGAGAGAAAGGATGAACCTCCCGATGTCAAGAGTCCCAGCAGACAAACAAGTTAGTTATCTGAAAGTACACAATCTCTTAAAAACTAAAAGATTGGTTTTTATTTTGTGTGTATGAGCGTCTGCATGCATGTATGCGGACCATGTACACGCTTGGTGTTCACGGAGGTCAGAAGAGGACATCAGATCCCTAGGAACTGAAATGTGGCACATGTATGGGTGCTGGGGACTGGGGACTGCAGGTCTCTGCAAGAGCAGCAGGTCAGCCCCTCCCCCACCTCACCTCTTCTTTTCAAGTCTGGGTCTCATGTAGCCTAGCTTTGCCTTGAACTGCATATGTAGTCAAGGATGACCTCAAACTCCTCATCCTCCTGCCTCCGTTTTTCAAGCGCTGTCATTACAGGTATGTGGCACAATGCTGGGCACAGGGGATATTCTGCCTTGGCATGTATCTGCCAACCACTTGGTCCAGAGGACTGCCCCCTCCTTCTTTTGGCTCTGGTATGTATCAATCAGAAGATTTCTTTTTTAAGTCAGAAGTAGTGGTACCCACCTTTAATCCCAGCACTTGGGAGGCAGAGGCAGACAAATTCTCAGCTCAAGGCTAGCCTGGTCTACAGAGCAAGTTCTAAGACAGCCAAAGCTACACAGAGAAACCCTGTTTACTTTTGTTTTGTTGAGAAAATAACTTGCTGTAAGCTCTTACTGGTCTACTTGCGTAGAAGAGATCGGTCTTGAGCTGGTGCTAACCTTCATGCCTGTCTCCTGAGGTCTGGGGTTACAGACGTGTTGTGGAATATTCCTTTACACTGTGTGAAGAAGTGCCACTGTGATTGGTTTAATGAAAAGCTAAACAGCCAATAGCTGGGCAGGATTCTGGGGACAGAGAGAACACTGGGAAGAAGAAGGCAGCATTGCCACCCAGACACGGAGGAAGTATGACATGTAGGAGATGAGGTAACAAGCCATGAGCCATGTGGCAGCACATAAATGAATAGAAATGGGTTAATTTAAGTTACAAGAGCTAGTTAGAAACAAGCCTAAGACTTACTACAAGGAAGATATCCTTGAAGCACTGGGCCAGCTAGCTTGGGGTGTGCAGTGTGGCAGAAATACAAGGGAGAGGCTGCCTCCAAAGGCAAAAGGAACTGACTCCTAAAAGTTGTCCTCTGATCTCCGCATGTGTGCCTTGGTGCAAGCATGAACCGCCCCCCCCAATAATAAAACTGAAATAAAATAAAATAAAAAAAACCAGGCCCAAAAGTGTATTGAACATACCAAATTGAGAAAAGGATGTGACCCTGCTACCTGACCTCATGAGGAGGACACTGGCCACCTAGTGCTTCAGTGACAGTCTAGTTTGCATTCCCATTACTGTGATAACACACTCGGACACCAAAAACAACATGGGTAGAAAAGGGTTTATTGGACTTAAATTTCGGGCCATAATCCATCAGTGAAGGATGTCAGGGCAGGAACTGAAGCAGATGTCTGGGACGACTGCTGCTTACTGTCTCCGTCATTGATTTATGTTCGGCTAGCTTTCTTGTATAGCTTAGACCCATCTGCATAGGGATGGTGCCACTCACGGTGGGAGGGCGAGGGCCCTCCCACATCAATCAGAAAAATTTCTTACAGACACGGCCACAGACCAGTCCGATCTGGACAGTTCTTCAGCTGAGGTTCCCTCTTCCCAGGTGACTCTAGGTTGTGTCAACTGACAATAAAAATTAACCAGTCTAAGTTGGCAACCTGTCAGCTGACCCCTTGGTATGTCAAGAGACCCATAGGCAGAGAGCTCCCTGCTGTTTCAAGGCTCTGCTCTGTCCCCCCTGTTGATGGGCTGTCAATCGGATCTCTCATTCATCCATCTGGATCCATCTGGATCCACCTGGATCCATCTGGACAAGGTCCTGCCCTTTACCTCAGTGGCCTCCACAGTCCTGCACAGTTCTGCAGCCCCGACCTGTAACCCCAGGGCCTGTCTCCATAGCAGCGTCCCTAACAGGGCTCCTCCTTAGCTGACAGCCACCCCACCATCTCTATCAGCTTCTGCCTATTGTCCCTTTTAATCCTTTGAACTCTGTTGTGCCCTTTCTGACTTTTTGCAGTCATTCCGTGTGATGTATCACCTGAATTGATATCGGTAGCTAAGGTCAGAATAGAAGGCTGTAGTCAGCGGTGAAGGGAGTCAGGACCCCCAGGCAAAGCACTACCTAGAAAGCCGCAGGTCCTTGTGCTCTATTGTTAATTAATACATTCCGACATTGTGTGAGGTGGTTGGTTTTCATGTCAACTTGTCACAAATTAGAGTCACCTGAGTTGGGTACATCCAAGCAATTGTCACAATTGCCTTAATTCATGTGAGAAGACCCACCCCCAAGTGTGGGTGGCACCTTCTGCTCACAGGCCAGATAAAAAGTCTGCTGAGCTGAGCTGGTGGTGCTCGTCTTTAATCCCAGCACTCGGGAAGCAGAGGCAGGTCGATCTCTGTGAGTTCGAGGCCAGCCTGGTCTACAGAGTGAGTTAAAAAGAACAGGAGGCCAAGACAGAACACTCTTAAAAGGTACTTCGGAGGCTGATACAACATCACAAGTTCAAAGCCAGACTGGACTGCAGAGTAAGTTTAAGACCAACCTAAATGACTTAGTGAGACCGCCCCCCCCAAGTTAAAAAAAAAAAAGAAGTGTGGGGTGGGGCTATATTTCAATGGAAGAGTACTATCTGGTATATGTGAGAGGCAGGGTTCAATGCCCAATACTGGGAAATATGTATAAACTGAAGTTTCCAGAAAAAAGACACACGTGTGTTAAAGATTCGACAAAGCTGACTGACTGATTTGAATGTCATGATTATGGGGAGTTGGAATAATGCAGGTCCAAAGCCAGATATTTTGGGGCTCTGTATAGACTTTTAGTAGCAATTCATTGGCCACCCCTAAGCATGGTCCAACACAGCTGCGATTATGGTGTAGATCCTTTTAGAATGTCTTAACAGAGCCGCCAGTCTTAAAGCTGAGAATGTCATCAGATAGCATCTGAATCCTGCCCCAGGGACTTGCCTGCTTTGCCGTCACCCACCTGCTGGCATCTCCACTGACATATCATGGTTGCTTATGTTTGACTATCTCTTATTCTCTTCTGTGAGAGCTGTGTTTTTTCAAGGAAGCCATGGTGTGTGGGGGTGCACAGAGGCCCTGCAGGAGCACCATTTATACCAACACTTTACTGGGGAGACATTAGGGAACTTCCATGGTTTGCGAGTCACTGAGACTCCCTCAGAAAGACACAAGATCCACTGGAGGACATGGCTCTGTGGCAGAGCACTTGACCAGAGTGCATAAGGTCCTGGGTTCAATTCCCAATGTTGGCAAAACATAAGAAAGGAAGACCCATGAGAAAAGTGTCCGGATGTTATGGTGAGGGAAAGCAGAGGATCCAGAATGGCAGGGAAGTGTTCCAGGATCCTGAGTTGAGCACATTCAGAAAATGTCCACAAATTCCCATGGGTCTGTTCCCTTGAATCTGGGTAGCTTGTGACTGCTTCTGCCAATACAGCAGAGAGGGTGTGACATTTGTCCAAAATGGGGATGTAAAGACTGCAGTCTTCCAGGGAGTCTTCCACCCTCCTTGTCCTCGGTAGGTGGCCAGGCTAGGCTAGAAGAGGCCACAGAGGAATATCAGTGAACTGAAGCTGAAATGACCCTTTGCCCCATCTCTGCTCAATACAGGACATGCTATTCTAGAAGTCTCCATGTGACTTCTGTCCCTAGATATTGGAGTTGTCCCTGACCTTTGGCATATTGCCAGATGGAGATGTGGACACCAAGGGTGGGACAAGCCTTTCCCTGTGGGTATCATCAGAATTTCTTTTCCAAAATAATTCTCATTTAATAGCTGGGCAGTGGTGGCACACACCTTTAACTCCAGCTCTTGGGAGGCAGAAGCAAAATTTATTTGTTTTGTTTTTCCAGACAGAGTTTCTCTGTGTAGCCCTGGCTGTCCTGGAACTTGGTCTGTAGATCAGGCTGGCCTTGAACTCAGAGGTCCTCCTGCCTCTACCTCCCGAGTGCTCAGATTAAAAGCATGTGCTACTATGTTCAGCTTTTTTAAAAAATATTTTTTATTCACTTGTTTTTATGTGTGTGTGTCCGTATCCCTGTCTGTGTGTGTACACCATGTATACAGTGTCTACGAAATCTAGAAGAGGGCATCAGATCCCCTGGAACTGGAATTATGGGTAAGCCACCATGCGGGTGCTGGGAATTGAACCCCAGTCCTTGGGAAGAGCAGCCTGTACTCTTAACCACTAAGCCATCTCTCCAGCCCCATACACGTAATTAAAAAAAAAAATTTGGTTTTTTTGTTTTTGGTTTTTGGTTTTTCGAGACAGGGTTTCTCTGTGTAGCTTTGTGCCTTTCCTGGAACTAACTCTGTAGCCCAGGCTGGCCTCGAACTCACAGAGATCCACCTGCCTCTGCCTCCCAAGTGCTGGGATTAAAGGTGTGCACCACCACTGCCCAGCTTAATTCAAAAACTTTTTAAAACTTGAGTCAGAAATAAATGAGTGGGATTACTTGTCTTTCTATGAAGCATGTCTTTTTGTGGATGAACTCATGAGATGTTTTGCCAGTGGTGGTATTTGGGTTTAGGGGTGAGGGCTCACTCAGTTAAACTCCAGGCCATTAAACCTTGTGGCCATAAATAAGCATGGCTGGTTGTGAACACCCTTGGCAATGATGCCTTTAGGAACATAAGCGTCAGCTCTGCAGCAAATTTTGGCTTTATTGGATGTGTGGAAAGCTTTTTTGACTCTCAGCCCCCTTAGACACTCACCCCACATACATTAGCCCTGGCTATGCAGCACCCCAAAAACTTTTTTACCTTGATGTATTCCGTGTGAGCGTGTGAGTGTGTGTGTATGTGTGTGTGTGAGTGTGTGTGTATGTGTGTGTGAGTGTGTGTGTATGTGTGTGTGAGTGTGTGTGTATGTGTGAGTGTGTGTATTTATGTGTGAGTGTGTGTATGTGTGTATGTGTATGTATGTGTGTGTATTTAAGAGAGAGAGAGGACAACTTGCAGGAGTTGGTTCTCTCCTTCCACCATATTTGTCCGTGTGTGTGTGTGTGTGTGTGTGTGTGTGTGTGTGTGTATGTGTGTGTGAGTGTGTGTATGTGTGTGTGTGAGTATGTGTGTATGAGTGTGTGTGTGTGTGTGTGTGTGTGTGTGTGTGTGTATTTGAGAGAGAGAGAGGACAACTTGCAGGAGTTGGTTCTCTCCTTCCACCATATTTGTCCCCGGATTGAACTCAGGTCATCAGTCTTTGCAGCAAGATCTGAATCAGGTGTCTACTCCCTTCCTGACTATTCTAGGGACCTCCTAAGAAGGAGAACCTAGAGTGTATCTATCTGTCTGTCTATCTATCTACACACAGACATACATACCACACACACCCTCACACATATACAACACACACACACCATTCACACCACATACACACACCAACCACACACATGTAGTTGGAGTTTTTCTGTGTCCCGCCTGGGCTGCGGTCAGGACAAATCTCTCTCACCTGCCAGTCCCACAGCCGCTGGGACCCAAGTAAACACACAGAGGCTTATATTATTTATAAATTGTATAGTCTATGGCAGGTGTCTTGCTAGCTAGCCCTTATATCTTAAATTAGCCCATAACTATTAATCTATGTATTGCCACATGTTCTGTGGCTTTACCTGCGTCCCATTACATGTTGCTGCTTGCTGCTCGCTGGCGGCTCTCCTTGTCTTCTTCCTGTCTCTCTCTTTGAATTTCCCGCCTAACCCTATCTGCCTCACAATTGGCCAAACAGCTTCATTTATCAACCAATCAGAGCAACACATATTCACAGCATACAGAATGCTATCACCCATCATTTCCTCTTTTTTTTTATTTAAAAGGAAGGTTTTAACTTTAACATAGTAAAATTATATATAACAAAGCAATTATCAAGCAAGAATTATAGTTATAATATCTAATCTATTTGAATTTGGCAAAATTAAAGAAGCTATCCTATCTATCCTATATTTTGAGTCTAAGGTTTTATATCTAATTTATCTTTTATTATAACCAAGGAAAATTATAGCTATCTAGTCTTTAACTATATCAAAGACCTCAGAAGGATATAATATTACCAAAGTAAACAGGAAGAACATTATAAGCAACTTCCAAAAATCTAGAATGACAGAGACAGCTGTCTGCCTGGACAGCCATCCAAAGTTCCTCTGTAACGTTGGGGCATCCATCCATCTTTAGCCCATAGGCCTAGAATCTCTTAGTCACTTTTTTCTGTGTCCTGTAGAATGTCTGGCAGTTTCTTCTGCAAAGCAGGAACCTGAAGTCCAGGCAAGAACAGTTTCTTGCCTAAATGGCTATTTTTGCCAAGAAGAAGATAAACTCCATGTAAAGTGTCTTCGATGCCCATCTTTCTCTTTGAAGTAAATCGGTGCTGCCAGGAGCAGATGTGTCTCATTGTCTAGAAAGTCTAAGTTTTTAAAACATTTTAAATGTCATACTTTTTAGGTCTTTGAAGTGTTTGAAGATTACCACCTATATATCTATGTATAACTAGAAAACTTAACTAACATGACGATAAGTTTGGTTATCCTAGATGACTATTAATCTGTACTTTTTAATTATCCATTACAATTTAAATAAATTACATAATACCTTAAACAAGAGTAGAAATATACATACAATATAACAAAATTAACTTTAAATTTGTATCAATAAACTACAATCCATAGCAATGTAAAACATTTTAAACAAGTTGTTATTCTTTATCTTATTTATAATCAACCCTCTTTAAATAAAAATAAACATTTATAAACAATATTTTGGGAATTTGGGCAGGGCTTCTCATACTACTTCCTGTTGGTTGTGGGCTCTGATAATCTTATGGGGATCCTGAGAAAATTAAGAATTATGGTCAAGTCCTGACTGGAGTAGTCTGTGAGGCTGCATTGTCTGAGCCATTTGCCTTGAAACTGATCTGGATGTTGGATCATCTGGAGACCTCTCAGGGGGTCTTCCTTGATCAAACCATATTAGCCTGGAAGCAATCCATAGGTTCTCATCTTCTGTGGAAACAAAAGAAGAACCTCTTTTTCAAAGCAACATATCCTTAGACACAAATTTTGAAATCAAGATACCTTTAAAATATACATATTGATTTAATTCAGCAGCTTTTACAATCAAATGTCTCTCTGCAGTTAAAAATCCCAAAGACAATTATAATCCAGACTCTCTGTGTAATATCCATCTTTATGTGGCTTATTTTTTATATTATCTTTACTGTCTCTTTAAAGACTTTATTTATTTATTTATTTATTTATTTATTTATTTATTTATTTATTTATTTATTTATTTATTCAAGACAGGGTTTCTCTGTGTCATTTTGGAGCCTTTCCTGGAACTCACTCTGTAGACCAGGCTGGCTTCAAACTTACAGAGATCTGCCTGCCTCTGCCTCCCGAGTGCTGGGATTAAAGGCATGCACCACCACCGCCTGGCTTAAAGACTTTATTTTTTAAAACTATTTCTTTATATAACTGTCTATATTTATTTTCCTCTCTCTTTTAAGCCTATGTATATTTTTACATTTACCGTAATCCATTTAGAGGTTTATTTATTCAGAATCTGACTCATTGTGAATCTATTGCTTTAAACTGCAGAATGCTTAGGACTGAAATAGCAGCTTTGGCTGCTGGCTCCATCCATCTCAGCTTTCCAACATGGCAGAAATAAGTTTCTGCCAACTCTAGAGGCAGTGGGTCTATGTCTCTATCAAAGCAGCCTGTAGCCCAGAAAATCCCCCCTCCCTTTTTTTTCTGTACTATCAAAAGCTATATGCTAGGTGGTGTTGACACACATCTTTAATTCCAGCACTCAGGAGGCAGGGGCAGGCAGATCTCTGTGAGTTCAAGGCCAGCCTAGACTACAGAGTGAGTTCCAGGAAAGGTGCAAAGCTACACAGAGAAACCCTGTCTTGAAAAACAAAAATAAAAACAACAACAAAAAGAGCTATATCTACCATGCACCATATTGTACAGCTTACAGAAACCTCTGTGTAACTCAGTGGAAATCCGCCATGCTATAGCTCCAGCCTGAATGCCATGAACCTGCCATAGCCAGGGGACACATCATTGTACCTAGTCCTGCCATGAGCGACATGAACTAGGAAGGTGCTCTTAGCTACATTTATAATCTCTTCTTAAGCTCTTTTTGGTATTGGGTGGAAACTCTTGCCCCATGTGGGTTGCCATTTGTAGCTATATGTACATCACATGTATGCAGTGCCCACTGAGGCCAGAAGAGGGCATCAGATCCCCTGGAACTGGAGTTACAGATGGCTGTGAGACATGTGGGTGCTGGGAACTGAACCCAGGTCCTATGCAAGAGCAGCTAGTGCTCTTAACCACTAAGCCATCTCTCCAGCTCCTCTTTCTTGTTTTAGAGACAGGGTTTCATGTAGGGCGGAATGGTCCGGAGTCCTCCTCTTGCCTCAGGCTCTGGAGTATGGAGACTGCAAATGTGAACTACCAGGCCTGGCAGTCACCGGCTTTTTGTTGGGGACAGTAGGTTTGTAACCTCTGGTTGGTAAAAATCTTACCACATCCTCTATAGACAAAGAAGTAAAGCTCAGAGAGACTGAGCAGTGTACCTGAAGTCACACAGCCTGGGAGTGGAGCAGTTAAGATTGGAATCCAGGGCTGCTTCATGAAGCTCTGTGGTCCAGCCAGCCCAAGCTCTCTAGTTACACAGTTCACAACTGCAGCTGTCATTGGGGCTCACTCAGCCACAGGCCTGCCGGTGACAAAAGCCGTCCCTGTGTGGCTGGCTGGGGGAGTCCAAGGCCTACTTCATTCTTTGCAAATGAACAGCAGAGATAGGATTTGCAATATTGGGCTTTGGCTACCAGCGTTGGGTGGAGCAGGGCCTCGGAGAACAGTCACACCAAATATAACATATTATTTAGGAGTGATTGGAGGCAGACAGGCTGAAACATTGTGCAGGGAAAGGCTCCCGCAATCTGCCTGCGAGCAGCGAAATCACTTTGCCCAGCTCGGCTGCGGATTCACATTTAGGGCAATTTCCCTCACGGTAGCTCGCCTCTGTGACTGTGCTCCGCTTGTGCACTGGCTGTTTCCCAGATGAACACATTCTGGATGCAGAGCAGAACTCAGGGTTCTGTGGGGGACCGGCTTCCTCTGCCCCTGTGCCAGCCACCTAAAAGTGGCTCCTGGGCACTGGGGACTCAAGAGCAAGGTGGGCCCAGCACCCATTGCATGTGCAGGGCACAGGCACAGAGAGGTTCTGTGTATACTCAGAGTCACACAGCTTTCACCCTGCCAGGGAGCTCGTAGGTTATTAGGAAGGTACGGCTGCCCAGGGGGTGGAGGGCTGTGCGGTACTGAGGCTCTGCAGAGAGGTCGAGAGGAAGGAGGTAGTGGAGTGATTCAGGGGGCCCCTGTGGCAAGTGTCTCATGTCCTTTTGCATTATGATTGGAGGCCAGACTAAGTCTGAAGCTACAGAAGAAAGAAGGTCCCAGAGGCTGAGTGTCCCCAACAGGAGACTGACAAGAAACCCAGATCACAGAGCCTAGAGATTGGGAGGGGGACTCTGAACAAAGGCAGATACAGCAGGGCTCCACTGACAGACTTTTCTTTTTTTCTTTATGTATGTGTGTGTGTTCTTGTGTGTGCAGGTGTACATGTGCGTTTGTATGCATATATGTGGAGGCCAGAGGACAACCTTAGATATAATTCTTCAGGTCCCAGACATCCTTTTTTTTTGGACAGCGTTCCCCATTGGCCTGGAACTCAATAAATAGGCTAGGTCGGGCTAGCCAGTAGGACTCAAGGATCCCCCTGTTTCCATCTCCCAGTGTTGGAATTTGCCACCATGGCCAGATTT